>NC_139963.1:20892783-21205283 GCF_963993115.1 Abramis brama | reverse complement strand
AACGCCAGCTTGGAACAGCTGGCCAATTGTCATGAAGTATGCAAATACTGACAGGCTTGCGGGCAGTATAAAATGCATGGGCGCGCCAATTGGTTCAGAATCTCTTTCTTCACGCTGCCATCATGGAAGCTGAACCAGGAGGACTAGGAATATTTTTCTCTAAACATCCGATGGCCTCAACTTGCCAGATTTGTGCGGGCCCCATTGACCCGCCCGACGAACATGAGTTCTGCGTCGCCTGCCTGGGCCTCGCCCACGCCGAGGCGGCCTTCACAGACTCCACGTGCGCCCACTGCGCCGAGCTGCACCCCGCACTTTTTCCAAGTGTGTGGACGCAGCGCTTTCTCCCCTCAGAACGAGCGGAATGCGCATTATCTGGACGATTAGCTGGTTTTAGCTCACTCAAGGGATGTGCTAATTAGTCACATGGAAACGCAGCTTCACCATCTGGATACGCTGGGACTGCGTGTGAATGTGCAGAAGAACGTGTTTCAGAAGAGACAATTTCATCGACTCTGCGCCATTTCAGACTGGGCAGGTCTGTTTCACTGAGGGAATTTCAGAGGCTTCTGGGGCTGATGGCGGCGGCTTCTTCAGTGTGCCATCTGGGCCTGCTGCATATGCAGCCACTGCAATTTTGGCTGAAAACGCGAGTCCCGCCGAGGACGTGGTCTTCAGGTCACACGCGCATTCCGGTCACTCACAGTTGTGTCAACGCTCTGAGACTGTGGCGCAACCCGGATATGTTCAGCCAAGGAGTGCCTTTGGGAATAGTGACAATGCACCGTAGTCTCGACGGATGTGTCAACCTCAGGCTGGGGAGCAGTGTGCTTGGGCGTGCACATAAACCGGATGGCACATAAACCGTTTTGAATTAAAGGCGTTGTCCCTAGCCCTGGAAGTTTTTCGGTCGAGGTTGGAGCAGCAGCATGTACTGATTCGAACCGACAACATGTCTATGGTTACGTACATAAATCGCCAGGGCGGCGTGCGCTCCAGAGCTCTTTTCAAACAGGCAGTGAGTCTCCTGTTGTTGGTGGATCAACACTTTCTCTCCATCAGAGCGGCACATATCCCTGGTCGCCTAAACCGCGGAGCGGACATGCTTTCGAGGAACGGGATTCCTCAAGGAGAGTGGAGGCTTCACCCCGGATCAGTGTGATCTGGGATCGATTCGGGAGGGCGGACGTGGATCTGTTTGCCACGAGCGAGAACTCACACTGTCAGACATTCTTCTCGCTATCTCACTCCCTGCTGATGGGAGATGCTCTGACATCACGTTGGTCAAAATCCAGGCTTTACGCGTTCCCTCCGGTAAAGATTCTGCCTATGGTGTTATGCAAAATCAGGGAGGAGAGAGCGTCAGTAATCCTCGTGGCCCCGAACTGGCCGAACCAGCCCTGGTTTGCGGACCTGAGAGAGATAATGGTGGCTCCCCCATGGCAAATCCCCCTCAGGAAGGACCTGCTGTCTCAGGTGAACGGCACGATATGACCCGGTGATCTGTTCCATGTCGGATGTTTTGCGCTTCCTACAGCACAGACTGGATAGCGGGAGTTTGCCATCCACGCTTGAAGGTGTATATGGCCACTATTGCTTCGTTTTGTTCCCACTCTGGTGACCAGATTTCTCAGGGGAGCGAGGAGATTGTGTCCTTCACGGCCGCCAACGGTGCCGCCGTGGGATCTAGCTCTAGCTTTGAGGGCTCTCTCTCTACTGCCGTTCGAGCCTTAGCTTCGATTGCTGTTAAGGAGCTCTCCCTGAAAACGGCTTTGCTCTCGCCTCTGCAAAGCATGTTGGAGACTTACACGCATTCTCGGTGAATGACGATTGTATCTGTTTCGGCCCCGGCGACTGCAGCGTTACTTTCCGGCCAAGACGGGGCTACGTGCCTAAGTCACTCTCTACACCGTTCAAAGTTTCCCTGCCCGCATTATATGCTGAGCTGTCATCCTCGCATGACGCTGATGCTTAGAGCACTGTTTGCCCTGTCAGGGCTTTGCGGATGTATGTCAATCGCTCGACCGCCTTTCGTCAGTCAGACCAGCTTTTTGAGTGCTTTGGTGTATGTACTAAGGGACGTGCTGTCTCAAAACAGAGATTTTCTCACTGGATTGTGGACGCTATCGCATTGGCTTACGAATGCCAGGGGAAAGATTGTCCCCTTAATATCAGACATTCGACGAGCTCATTCTGTCTTGCTGCTGGCTGGTCTTCTCAGAACACCTTCGCCAGATTTTACAAGCTGGATGTACCGTCTGTGGCGTCGCAGTATTATGAACTATTGTAACCAACTATGCGGTGGTTACCGCTACTGCCATTGACACTGTGTTTAACCCTCATGCTTAACCCTGGATCAGTGCAGCCTTCGTTTTCATTGCATTTGTATATGCAAATTTTGATAGGGTCGGAGCTGATGTCTCATTGGTCTAGTTCCGCCTATCAGATCCGGGCACTCCTAGTGGCGCGGCTATTGGCTGACTGTCTGTCTCTTCCATGACTGGTGTAGCTTGACCCCGTTTCTCCGGGTTTATCTTCACTACTCTCACGGCGGGATTTAATACAGTTCCCGCAGTGTTGCTACGCAATATAGAGTTACCGCTCTCGAAAGGGAACGTCTCCGGTTACTATCATAACCTCGATTCCCTGAGAGGCAGGAACGAGACATTGCGTTAGCCGCCGTGTTCCCTGTTTGATCCGCTGTGCAAGCGTTCAGGGAACCGAGGTTACGATAGTAACCGGAGCCGTTTTTCGAATACTACGCAATTACTGTAGACTTACTATGGCGTACTGTTTTTCGCATACTATATAGTAGGGAAGTATTCCAGACGCAGACGCAGATTTCTAAGTATGTTTGCATTTGTTGTCATAGTTACTCATTGTTTGATTGATTAGCACCACCTGTCTCTTGTTTTCTTTCCTCAGTTATCCTGCTTATAAGTTTCAGTTGTTGTGGAAAAGTGCAACCAGTACGATTCTGCGAAACTCGTTCTTGGAATGACATGAAGGGTGTTCATTTTTGGGTCAAGAGACAACACATTAAAGAGCTTCATTTCTCCTTCTCATGTCTCTTTCTGTGCTTTTGCTGAGGTTGTTTTCTGATCTTTCTCATATAGATGTCCTGTGATCTCGTCCCCTGTGGAACTCCATCAAAGAATTCATTCTCTCTCCTCTGGACCAACTCGTTTTGTTTTATAACGGCACTTTTCATTATGGCCTTATCAAGAAGGAGATGGAGAGAGAGATTAACACACTCAGAGGGTGAAATGCTGGGTCATACCTCCTCACTTTCAAATGAACAGGTCAGTTTTCATTGATTGCCTGTTTTTAAACTGGGCCAATGGGAATACTGGGTTTATATACTGCACTTCACTCAAGGGCACATGCTCTCGCTTTTTATGAATGTGTGTGTGACTTTGTGTCCTTCTATGGTTGCGTCACTTTGATCCTAGTGGTTGCATTGCTATAACTGTAAATTGTGTTATTATCTGTAGAGCTGACTGGGCTAAACCGAGCACTGCATTATATGCCTGTGATGTCTAACACACACACACACACACACACACACACACACACACACATTCCTACGAGATGTCAGAGGGAGGTGAGAAATAAAACGCTAGATTCAGATAAAATCCGTGAGCGATTTGAGAGTATTTACTGAGGGGAGACAGCTTTTAGTCTTAACGCACAAGAGATTTGAAAATGTGTGTGTGTGAATTGAAATTAAAGTGTTAGGTAAAGGGGTAGAGAGAGAATTTTGGGATATTTTTGAAAGAGAGAGCCAGAAGAGGATACATTTTTAAAAAAGTGAGAACTGATAGACTGTGAGCAGTTTCAAGAAAGAATTCAATTCAGTTTAGTGTTGTGAAAAAGTAAGTACCCAATGTGAAAAGGTTTGTCCTTTTGCAACATGTGGTCATACTGATACTGGAACTCATTCTGGACATATTTATGGGTGAAGTTGATATAATTAAAAAAATAACCATGCATTATTTTGGAAATGGTTAAATTCCTTTCCAAATTTACATCTCAACAAACTTCCTTTTAAGGGACTCCGGCTCTTTCGATACATTTCAAAGCTTATGACCAAACCAGACCTTTTTTTTTTTAATAATGTTCTACTAATTTGCACTTGATTCATATAATTTGTGCACTTGATTCTAATTTTAACCACTTGATGTTCAGTAAAATTGTCATTTCTGTTTATTTAACCTGTTTAAATAATTACAAAATACATTCCAAGTGTCATTTGTTAAATTATATTACATTTTATCTTTTAAAGTTAATGAAATGATAACCCATTATATGTGTGTCTTTATATGTCACTTTTTATGGGGTGTACTTACTTTTTCACAGTATTGTATGCGAATTCTCCATGTAACAAATATCTGGTGAGCGACAGGTAATTTGACTGTCCACACCAAAAGAGAAGAGAAAATGTAGTGCAACTCTACACAGTCACAGCCAATCAGGATGTATCTGATGTTTTATGTACATAATATATAATATTCATGTTTGATATTTTATACGACTGAGATTTTACTGCTGTGGCGTGGGGGGCATTTTAGTTTGTATTATACACAATATGTTTATATGTATAAAAATATGCCACAAAAATATTTGTTAACGCTTTACTTAAAGCCTTTATGTATAGTGCATTATAAAGGTATTCATAATGTACATTATAATCATTATATCTTTTTCGTAAATAATTGTAACCAAGTTAAAATGCATTATAATATTAGCAAATTCCTTGTTACATATAAAATGGAATGTTTGTCATGTTTTTAATGCATATGTGTGTTTAATATATAAATGTTATAATGCATTATAACTACAGTTATTCAGGCATTATTAATGCATGTTACCAAATATTTATTCATGTGATCAAAGCTGTATTTTCAGCATAATTACTCACATGATCCTTCAGAAATCATTCTAATATGATGATTTGCTGCTCAAGAAACATTTTTGATTATTATCAATGTTGAACATTTTCACTTTTTCCTGTTAAACATAGATAACATTGCACATTAAACAGAACATTGAATCTGTGTGTGTTTGCTTGTGATGTGGGCCAAAGGTACCTAGTAAATTAAATTTTGTGCAAGCAATTTAATCCCAAATCAAGTTAATCGGATACACTGTCTGAAAACCAACAGCCATTTGTTGTAGGGCCGCACAGAGAATTCCAAACACATCCACAATGGACATGTGGTTTGAGCCAAGCACTTCAATTTGGGTCAGCTGTTCTCGAGCTAATGTGCTTGTGGAAGAAACACCGAAGGGTTTTTGCTCTGGGTATTGAGGGGCCAGAATGTTGTTAGACCAGGTTCAGTGAACTGAGTGGCTGAATGTGATGAGGGGTTTAAAGAGAGAAAATAAATCCACACATTTATCACTCCCTTATGAGGATGAATACTTCACGTAGGTATTTAATCCACTTGAGAGAAAAAAAACAGTCCCTCTCTTTCACACACAAACATCGACTGACTGAACTGGTGCACACACCACAGTCCAAGACGGTGCAATTAGAGAGAAATGATGAACCACCAGGACCTTTGCTGAGTGAAGGTTTATAAAAACATCAATCCTGCACCACTGCACCGACTGGCACACCAACCGCCCTCCTCTCTGGAATGAGAGAAAACTGCTCTCCACCTCCATGATGAATGACCTGAACCTCCATGTGGACCTGCACCTCCTTCTGTAAAGGTCAGGCTGCACCTGCATGCTTTATAGAGCAGATATGAAGCCCGTCTGCAGGGGTTATTGCTGTTCAAAACAAAAAGCTATCTTTTATAGTTGCAATTAACATTTGTTAATATTCTTGAGTGATACAGTGAGTTAATTATATACTAATATAGTATTTATTAATATTTTGAATTGGCTTTTATTATAATATTTTTAAATTTAATGTAATTTTGTGCGTTTGTCTTTTTTGTTGTTGTTGTTTTTTAAACATTTCTCTATACTGTAGCTTTAATTTATTTTTATTTCAGTTTTAGTTTGTCATTTTACTACTTCAACTTAAAAGTTTTTCATCTAATTTTTGTATTTTATTTTATTTCAGCTTTATTTAAATTCTAATAATTTTAGTTATAGTTAACAATAACAACACTGTTAGGGATGAGCAATTTGGCAATTTTGTCAGCTAAAAAAGTAAGCTACATATAACTCCGCCAAGCAGTCAGTGTGAAAAAGACGGACAATGGAGTGGGATATTATTATTCTTATTATTATTAATTGATGGTATTTGTAAATACTGTATGCATCAGAAGGATTTTTCTTTTCAGCATCTCGCACTGTAAACGTTTAGTTTTTGAAGTGATGTATCAAGTTAAAATAGATGCTCTCAATACCCCATTTTGTTTGTCAGAATGAGCCTTCATTATTTGATTCTACTTGATTCACCAGTCAAATGAACTAACACATTTCCCTCCTTCCTCCACTTCTCACACTCTGTCCTTCCTCCACTCGCTTACTCGATCTCCCTCATTTTCCCGTCGACTGTCTCCAGTGTGTGTAGCTTGATTGACAGGACAGAGATCAAGATAAATATCTGTATAATCCCTACCTCACACCCCCTGGTCTCAATCAGGTCCTCTCTTTCTACACTCGGCCTTGACAAAGCCCCCATCCATCCCCTCCTGCCATCCCTTCCTGGAACAAGTCTGTTCAGGATGACTGAGCAGCGCTGAGCTTCTAAAATGAGGGATGAGACGCGGAGAGGGAAAGAATCGGTGCTCCCGCAGGGCTACAGCTCTGAGCAGCTCATTGGTGATACTTATCGCTGCGCTGCTTTGTGTTTTCACATTCTTTTTTATGGGGAATTAACAGGAAACTGTGCAGCAGTAATTCAGGATCAAGGTGAGAGAGAGAGAGAGAGAGAGAGAGAGAGAGAGAGAAGAAGGTAAAGTACTCAATTGTTGTAACAAATTGCAAATTAGCCATCGACTTTCCATCAATGTGATTAAGGCACAAAGCACATGTGCAAACACACAACTCACTGTGAAGGCCAAACACTTGTACTGTTTTACATTCTAAAAAGTAGGCTACCTTTGTTTGGATTATTTTCACCTGCAAATAAAGAATTTCTCGTGAGCACCACAAATGTTGTCTTTTATCCAATTAAGTGTGACGGGGAAAATTTCCAACAACAAGTAGTTTTCAGTCAAATTGAAATCAAAATTACAGCACGACACAACAAATCAACATATTTGATGTTCAAAATACAGTTATATGGAGACAAATTTTGGACCAATTTTAGGCCAATTTCACTGGGGGCGGAGTTACCCGTGCTGGAAAAGTAATGACATGCATTTTTATTGTAGTGAACTAATTTTACTGGATCTGATCCTGGTTGATTCAGCCATATCAAATGGCCTAATATTTTTACTTATAACCAGTTGCATGCTGAGCTAACATTGAAAGTATTGGAAGCTAACTTTAAAGTATTAGAACTGAATTTTGATCAGTTTTATTCTTTCGTCATTAACCATAACATTTTTGTGCAGATTAAATGGTTAAAAATAATTAGAGCATAGACTTTATTCACTAACATATAAGTAGCAAAAAGTACATTTTTGATCAATATATTCTTCCTTTTGTGGTTATTAATATTCATGGATCTTTTTTAAGCTGGTAATGCACAGAGATTGTTACCAGTTTAAAAAAATTCCAATAAACTGGTTTTAGGTATAAAAAAAACAATAAAAAAACTTTTATCCAGTTACATAAAACAGAATTATGCAAGACAAAACCAGACAAAACATGTTTACTGTGTTGCCCAACGCCACAGGCATAGAAAGCAAAATGTCATGTTCCAGTCATGGCTGGTTTGGAGATCAACTCCGAAAATAGCTTGTTGCACCTGATTATGACGTGTATCTATATTCACAAATA
Organism: Abramis brama; assembly: GCF_963993115.1. NCBI lineage: Eukaryota > Metazoa > Chordata > Actinopteri > Cypriniformes > Leuciscidae > Abramis > Abramis brama. The sequence goes on along the minus strand of NC_139963.1, from coordinate 21,197,375 downwards.
CAGCTAGTTTTACTCTAAAGAAAAATGATGTTATCTCATTAAAAACATGGTGTAGAGCAAACCAAGCACCGCTTCAGCTTTTGATCCTTCTGTCTTGTGTCTCTGTCTGCAGACGGTTGAGGTATGAAGTTCAAGAGTGGCCAGAGGAAGTTACGTGACCACCAAACATAAATATTTATGAGGTAATGTATCATACACAGATGAATACCTCCCTCACACACTAGCGGTTCAATATGTTTTTCTTTACATCCACTTAAATATAAACTTGAAACCACATATGTGTAGCTATAATCTCTCAAAACTTTCTCTCCCTACTTTTTCAAGCATTTCCAAGATTCATAGCGTGCTCCTGACATGAATGCTGTTCAAAGACACCTTTTAAGATACCTCATTTCAAAATGCATGTTTTCTTCACACAGAAGGCAATCCCAGAATGCATAGCAAAAACATTTACCTATTTTTTTTTTCCTATTTGATTATACTGAAGCAGCATTAGCTAAGCTACAACCCAGCTAACAAAAATATGACCGTTTTGCTAACGTTCCCATTACGTTATGAAAATGTTATTTCTGAAAGTTCTCTGAACATTCCAAACGGCATGTTTTTTAAATGATTTAAACAACAAACTAGTAACATAAAAACATTTAGATGAACGTCCAGCTAAACAATGTACAAATAACATATTTGTGCTAACATTTTGAGAATATTATTAAAGACCAGATAACTTTGAACGAAACATTCTATTAATGTTCTTGGAAGAACGTTTGTTTATAACTTTAAGAGAACCTTTTCCAGAATGTTAGCCAAAGTTCTGAGAATGTTCCCTGTTAGCTAGGATGCTAATGTTTATCTTATACTAATGTTTGGATCTCCTATGCACTTTGATTAGTGTGGCACATGAATGCTAGCCTAGCTAGAGCACTGTTGTTAAGTTCCATTTTAGTGCTCATTGTGTAGACAGCAAGGCAGCTGACTATGTTTTGGAACAGAGCTTGTATGAATACTGTGTGTGTGTGTGTGTGTGTGTGTGTGTGTGTGTGTGTGTGTGTGTGTGTGTGTGTGTGTGTGTGTGTGTGTGTGTGTGTGTGTGTGTGTGTGTGTGTGTGTGTGTGTTAAGTTTGCTGTTCATTAGCTATATTACAAGGGTGGGAAATGAGATGCGTTTAAGTGATGTCACACACTGTGCCCGGGGTGTATTCAATATCACCCCACGTTATGTAATGCTGTAAAATGTCTGTATGTGTTGTGTGTGTATTACTGTTAACCAGTTGGGAACCACAAATATGCTCTGCATGCAGTGGAAGCCGAAAACAGAACACACACACCACAGGCAGCTACGGCTTTTTAAACTGAAGTCGACACGGTTCAGTGTGTCCATTTTATGGTTATGCATAAAAAGGAGATTTCGATTGTGAAGCCAAATAGTTTTAGATTTAGAAGCCAAAAAGCCTCCTGAATCAGCATACTGTATATGTTTTATTATTATTATTATTACCCAGATAACGTGATTGAGTGAAAATTAATATATATTGTAGGAATGAAAATTCTTCCTCATTTACTCACCCTGTCATTACAAACCACAATGGCTTTCTTTCTTCAGAAAATGTGTTTGTTTTTGTTTGTTTTGTTAAAAATATCCTGGCCACTCTTTACCATAATGAAAGTGAAAGGGACTAGGGCTGTAAAGCTTTAATATTAAAGCAGAATAAACCATCATAAAAGTGATCCATATGACTTATGGACAATATTCCATGGTCATACGACATACAGTATAAGAACCAATAATTTTTGTTGTTCATACAGACCATTTTAAAAGCTTTGGAGGCTTATATTATTAGTAAATAATGAGTTGTGGTCTATTCCATACACAGATCTACTGTGGCTTTAGAAGACTCTGCATATTGTGCATGATTTAAAAAGACAACTTTCATGATACTTTTTTTTTTTTTTTTTTGTCAACTGTCATTTTTGGAGTCTGACATCCCCAGTCCCAACATACTGTAGGCTCCTTTGAAAAAATGTGCTTGCAAAACTCTAAAAACATACCTATACACAATTCACTGCAGTTTCCAGCTGAAATGAACACTGGATGTAAGTCACCAACAACTTATGATTACAGTGGTAGATTATCAATTCATAAAGACTTGTTTTCTTGTTGTTCGTTGCATGAATTATAAACTAATACAATTTGACATTTGCATCATATAACCAGCTCCATATGTACGGCTTTTCTGACTTAGTAAACTTGCTTGGTAGCTCATCTGGTACAGCGTTGCACTTGAGACTCGGAGCGCTCGAGAACAAGTCCTGTGAAGAATGAGTCACGATAAAAGAGCTCAAAGACTTGTATATATGGTTGCTTCAGAAAATGCGTTTTTATCTCATGTTTGCTTTTCTTAAAACTATCAGTTTGGTTTAGGGTAGTGTTTAATGCAGGTGGTTCGTTATTTTCAGGCGCAATCCTTTTTTTGCAACTCACCGGATATTTAATTTCCAAACTGCCACGAAACTCACAAAAAACAACGTAAAATTGCTGCCATATTCATGTTCATTCATTCATAGAACACACTAGCTGTTTCAGAGAAAATTTAACGTGCTTTTAGCACCACTCACTGGACATTTTACTTTAAAAATGCCGCAGGGCAATAATACAAGTTTGCGGAAATGTCATTTCTGGTATGTTTTTCTCAGTGAGCCTGGGTTGCCCAGTCTTCATTCACTTTCTTTACGTCAAAAAGAGTGCCAGGAGTGCTTTTCTTTTTTTTCCCCTCAGTTGTTGTTTTTTTTGAAAATCAAAGTCATGACAGTATGACATTACATAATTTTAGTAATGTCTTTCTGCCGTTAGACTAGTTTGCCTTCTGACTTTATTTTTTATATCTCCCCAGCAAAATACATCATTTCTTTGCTTTTAGCCTTTTACTCCTCGTGGTATTTGAGTCAAAATGAAATCTGGGGCAGAGCAGTATCCTGCGGTGAAGCTCTGTAATCGGTGTCTAATCCATCCGTAGTGGCAGCATCTGTCAATGACATCTTTGCTCTTGAGCTCAAGGTGGCAGTTTCCTAAAGGAATTGCAACAATCATGGGCGTAATGGTCCATTTAGTAGCTTTACAAGACGGTCACCTTTATAGCCGTAGTGATGTCCGTCCGTGTGTAACGTGCAGTTCAGCTTCCTCACCGAGGCATTGATAGACAGGTAACATGCAGTGAAACTGCAAATCTCAAAGGGCTCTGATAGCTCGAGCCTGGGGCTGCCAAAGAGCCCTCTGTACCCTCTCGATCTTCAGTGAAGCAGAACAGGACATGTGTGTGTGAACATGCGCGCGTGATAGGGTATTGGTGTGTCAGAGGTGCTGAAGTGCGGTTATAGGGTGCAGTTGTTAATGATAAATAGAGTCAATAAAATTGACAGGAAATTACGAGGAGATGAGATTTTGCCATTTTCTGTCACCCGCATGGGCACCACAACTTAATGTGTCCAAGCATGCATAGAAACTGACAGGTCACGTCATCAACCAACAGGACATTCTGTAGAGCAGTGATCTCAAACTCAATTCCTGGAGGGCCACAGCTCTGCACAGTTTTGCTCCAACCCTAATCAAACACACCTGATCCAGCTAATCAAGTCTTCAGGATTACTAGAAACTTCCTTGCAGGTGTGAGTTGGAGCTGGTTGGAGCTAAACTGTGCAGAGCTGTGGCCCTCCAGGAATTGAGTTTGAGATCACTGCTGTAGAGGAACAGTAAAGGTGAACAGGGATAGTTGTCACACTTCACTGAATATTTCAGAAGATAGTTTTATATTAGACAGTCAGTTTCTATACATTGACTTTAAAGTCTTGGCTACAAGAAAGCTATTGAACATTTCCACTATTATTGTCCAGGAAAAAAAGATCCAGATCAATGAACACACTAACAATTGTCACACTATATGGGGAATCTTTTGGGGAACTGCTAATAGGCTATTTAAAGCTACACTGTGTAGGATTTTCTCCCATCTAGCAGTGAAATTGTTTACGACTACCAACTGAATATTACTTTCTAGCCCCTCCCATTCCGAGGGCGTTTTAACTCCTACGGTGGCCGTATTATTTCAAATCTGCCGGCAGTCGTGAGTAATCTCCCCCTCGCATTCGTCACGGTGCCACTGAGTGTAAAAACGCGAAAGGCGAAGCTTGAATTTCCAGGTATGTCCCTCTTTGGCTAATGTATTTTCAAGATGGAGGCGCAACATGGCTGCCGCCATTTGAGCGACTCACTCGTATGTATTATAAATGGCAGATTCTACGCTTACGAGAATACTTGATTAGTTGGTAGAAGTAATTACACATTAATGAGCACATATCATTTTGAAAGAACGAAGTGTTTTTTGCTAAGAATCAACCATGCAAATATAGTTTTAGCAGATATTGTAATCGATAAAATTACAAAATGCAATAAACATGACAACCTGCTTCAACCTTACATTTACTAAAAAATAAGTAAATGTAGAGGATGAGAGGAAAATGTAGTATTTTAGTATATAGTATTAGGCTACTTATATATTATTATAGTTTTTATTAATATTTTAAATTTTAGTTTAACTTTTAGTCATTTTTACTAGTTTATTGTTTTTTTGTTAGTTTTTAAATATTATTTTTATGTTGAGTTTATTTTCAATTCAGTTTTATTTATTTATTAAAGTTAATTAACTTCATTGCTTCAAATTATTGCAGGTAGTTGCCAAGGAAAGGCAACGTTTCTAATTTCTAGATTAGTTTAAGTTTTTCATCTAATATTTATGTTTTATTTCAGCTTTACTTCAGCTAACAAAAATGTTGGTTTTATTTAATGATCATAAACCTGCAGTGTAAAAACTAAACTTAAAATTTTAAGGCAGAACAAACACTTACTTTTAAGTTAAAACAACAATTGTTTTTACAGTGTATGTATGTCAGTGTGGTTTTATTCATTTTAATTATAACCAACAGCTATAGAAAAAAACCTTGATATTGAAATTTAATTTAAGATGGTTTTACAGTAGATATTTGAATCTAGCAAACAAAGCCACAGCTGAAGAAAACATGTATTTGTGTAATTGGGCTTTTGACTGAAATCCTCCATGAGAGAGTATTTGACAGCCTTCCCTGTGTGACAACAAGCCCCAAATCTCCTCTACATACAATTTTTTTTCTCTCTAGAGATGCTTTCAAAGACAATGACTAATCAGACTGTATTCTCATGGCCTGAGCCAGGAAACAATATCACAATGACACTGATGAGGCTACGCCAGTTAATTGGGAAGCTAATTACTGGTAAGGACAATATTGTTCGCAATGAAATGTTTTCAGTGAGCAAGATTTCAAAGCCAAACACATCATTACAATAGTCCACTTGTTAGCGTTAATTGCTAACAATGAAGTTCATCTTAGGGTTTTACACAACTTAGCATTTTATGCTAACAATTAACCTGCCTTTATTGTGCAGGCTACTAAGTTTTAATTTATACCAACAATTAACACAGTTAAAGCAACATGCATTAGCATGTTAAGGAGGGCCTTGTAGGATTGAAAATAATCCAAGATATTTGAAATGAACCAAGACATTTGATTTACTGTTTTCCACCCCCTTTTCTACCACAAGGACCATTTGGAGTTCCTAAAGGCACAGATGGGCTGATAGTGATCAAGGCCTGTAGGCCAAGATGTGTGCACTTTGGGGGTTGATGAATTGTCACACCTTTAGTATGGTGGGGGAAGTTGTAATTATCTGATTAGTCAGTTTGAATGTCTCACAATTGGGTTTTAGTCATATGGAAAGGATGAAAGCAGATTGAAACTGTTGCTCTGTCTCTTTGGTGCTCTGGCTCTCTAATTCTCTGGGTCCCTTTCTTGGGGCTCTCTCTCTTTACCTCCTCTTTCCTCTTACTCTCTCTCTCTCTCCCCCACATGTTAAGCTATTGTAACTGTGCTTATTTCCGTCGTTGGTATAAGTAGCAGTGGGTGGAATAGACAAGAAATGTAAAGTTTTCTATCATCTTGCTAATAACATTTCTTTAGTTATTCGGCAGTCTTGCAGACTGAACCCCTGCAGGAAATCCACCCTTACAGCCTTGAAGGTTTATCGTAGGCCTACAAACACAATTGGGTTTACTAGAATGTTCATAAAAAGGGTAAACAAGATGTAGTAGCATATGCATGATTTGTTATTGATGGAAATTTACAGGATAATTAGCCAACTCCTCAGGAGGTGGAAATATACTTACTGTTACAGATACTGAAAGAATCAAGGAATTTAGTTTTATTCCAGTTTCAGAATTTTATTTATATATATTCCGATAATTGTACCATTTTGAATATTTTCGCTTCTGTGAGGAAGTAAATATGTAACAATTTTATAGTTGAAATTCCTTTTTCTTTCTAGGCTTTTTTGCAAATCAAGAATCATTTCTTCCTCATTACACTACCAAATGTGTCAAGAGTCATTCTGCATCAGTTCTCATCATCTTTTTCCTTTCTTCCCTTCTGAAAAGCTGTGAAAAACACCCGGGAGTCTTTGGCCCGTGGGTAAGTGAAGTGCAGCAGGTTTCAGTGTATTCATGAGGTTTGTATGGAAGGGCCTGTGAGACATCTCCCGCTGGTTTCTGCCTCACTGTGGAGTTCAGTTTGTTTGTCTAGCGCATTAATAGTTCCAGGGCCAGCTTTGGGAATCATATCTATTAGAAGTCGTAATGCATTTTTAATGAGACACAACTGTATTCTGTGGCCCAAGTGTGTTGGTCAGTAAAGCTAAATATAGACTATAGCAAAAAAAACAAAAACAAAAACACTATGAAATCGGAAAAAGATAAATCTATGGTGAGATTTATCCGTGAAATGAACCACAAGGTCCTCCAGTGTACACGTACATAAGACATTCAGTGTGTATTTCCATCTGGAATATCTTTAATGCGTTGTTTATACGTATGCACTATGCTGCTAAAATGTGCCAGTTTTAAGAGCTTACAATGACATTCACCATTTGCAACAGTCAGGAATTGATTGGATCGTGACAAGCCATTTCAAACTTTTAGGAGCCCTCCAAAAAACTGACCACTTGGGGGAAAAACCATCTACAGTAATATAAATATTTGTAATATGTTGCTTGCAACATATTAATTTTGTCAGAATACACAGCTATACTTTTGAATGGACATCAATGGTGAGAAATGCTCTTTTGAACCAGATGATGTAGTTACGACATCAACCACCAGGGGATAACTGGATCATGCTAACCAGACAAACATTGACCCATTCACCCCTGCCTGCTGAAAACAGACATTTTGACCAGGATATGGAGGATGAAGGTGAAGTTCATCCTCGAGAGCATCCCAACACAGCCGGTGGTAACTATTTTTCAAGTTTACCAATAGTTGTTATTATGGCTAACTCCTGGCAACTTGATAGCTTATATATATATATATACTTATATATGCAACTATATGTCAACTACCAGTCATTAGAGTATTAGTAGACTGTTTGTTTAAAATCTGTAAACACTTTGTTTTGATGGTCCTCCAACAGACATTCTAATAAGTAACTTTGCAAGTACATGTCAACTTATTCTACTAACCTGAACCTAACAGTGTACAGTAGTTAGTTGGCATGTAGTTGCAAAGTTACTTAGAGTTAGAGGAATGTCTAAAGTGGACTATTGAAATAAAGTGTAACCGCTACAAGTATTAAGAAAATAAATAAGTTCCAATCTGATGCCGACTTTAAAATAGAAAGCAGGCATCTTGGTACAGTATGTGTGTGTTTCCTAAGGACACACTTATTAAAAACCTAGTTACAAGTTTCTGCCCATAATTTTGTCCTTCTCATGTTCTTTCTTTTCCCCCAGCTGTTTTTTTATTTTATTTTATTTTTACATGTTCACACATTTTAGACATTAAAAAAACATTAAGAAGCCACTTCCATTATTGCCGGTATGATCATGCAATAGGGAAGCACTCAGCACGGACGTACCATGTTTACTTTGTAAGCGCACAAATACTCTCTCAAACACTCTTTCTGTCTCTGTTTTCTATCTCTGTCTTGGTAAAACTTGGCATGTCCGACCAAGAGATTTGTCAAGCATGCACTTAAAAATAATACAAGTAGAAAGCAGCGCGTTTGTACAGTCCAACCATCACTCATCATTTCATGCTGAATTGGATAGATTTTACAGATGAAAAACAAACCCATAGCACTAGCAGCACACACAGTTTGCAAACGTACTCGCATATGATTCGCCCTTCAAATACACTGAAGGTAATTATTAAAGGTCAGATTATGCATAAAAACGTAAAGCCTGAAGGACTCAAGCCAGCACGGTTTGTTTGCTCAGAGCGCACGTGCATTCACACACCCAAATGAAGCACATCATTTCGGTTTCTAGACATTTCACCAGTCATTAGTCACTGTTCTGACCCTGCGATTTTATAAGGTCAGTGGCATAGGATGGGTTTTGTGGGTGTGTGTGTGTGTGCACGTTGGGCTCTACACTGGCTGATGTTTGTGTTGGATGAATCCAGTCATGTTGGCCTCATTGGATTTTCAGAGCTGGTCAATAGAATCACTCTCACTCTCCTCGATGTGCCTCTGTATTTCGTCCCAACACACACTATAGTTGTGCCGTTATGACACACACTTTATATGCTACTTTTGGCACCCATTTATCGAGCCTCATTAAGCTTTCCTATGATAAATCGTGTTAAATTACAAGAAGCTGGCTACACACTTTGCTAGCTTGCCCTTCCAACACTGCCTGTGTCATTGGGCACATCTCACACACACACAAAATTCCTGTGTGTACAGGAACCCAAGTATGTCCTTACCAAGAGAAACTCTCATAAACTTTAATACACTCTCCTTTGTGTCTCTTTTATTCCGTCTCAACCCGTAAAATATTAGTTTTTACCCACCCCACCACCTAACATAGTCAAACAGCGGATAATCTATCATCCGTTCTCTCTCGCGCACACTTTCTATCTCAGGCATGGCATGCTTCCAGCCCTTATCAATAGCCCTCATTAAATCATGGTGGTGTCTGTCTGCCATGCCACATTACGGATGAGAGACAGATAGCTGGACTGACGTCCCACTCTTCCCACCCCCAGAGGACAGCGCTCCGCTTCCCCTCACGCTGAAAAGACCAAAGTGTCAACTTTATTTACATTGTGATGGTGTTGAGTGCTTTAAAATAGTTATTTCTTTTTTTTTTACCGACGTGATATAAAGAACACATAACTGATTGCAGCGAGTGCTGTACTGCTCCACTCAAACAAAAGCTGGGCTCTGAGAAATAAACATGAACGTATATCTTAGAAATACAGTGGGATGCAAATGTCTGAGATCATATTGAAAAACTGGGATTTTAAAAATGGAAATGTTTTTGCATTTTGAAATTTGTAAGGCAAGTTATGATGTAAAAGGAAGTAAGATTTCAGATTCATCACTATTTCTAGGTTACTAATCAAATTTGTGACATTGATCATGTGACTGTATAATACAGACAGTCAGATGTTCTTGCTTCCACTGAAGCACAAATATGCACTTTGAATCATCCTAAATCATCCAGGAGAACATGGTTATCAGGTTTTATAAGAACTTGCAGACTTCATGCTACTCGAGAGCTGCTGTCATAAAAATATTATTTTCAAAATACTAAGATGTTTTTTTTTTTTTTTTTAGATTTTACCTCAAAATGTTATGCTAACAATATATTTTGTAACAAAGAATATTGTATTTCCAAAATAGAAGCTTTTTCACTAGTGATCTCAGAAGTTTGGTCCTCTCTGTAGTTGTTCATTGGCTCTGTGCAGAATCTTAATATTCAGGAAAGATATCTTGTCTTATCAAAAATAATATAAGGTTCTATATAAGATTCTAAAAGCTATAGTTCTTGAACTGGCTTTATGGTTCTTTGAGGTTAAAAAAGTTATTGATGTTACATAATAGATTCTTCAGGCGTGTTGGCATGAGTATTAGACTCGTTCTAAAGAACAAAACTTTAACAAAAAAAAAAAAAAATGTTCCAGATAGAGTTTTACACAGTGATGCCATTTTGAGCTCCCCTAAGAACATTTCAGTGAATAGTTCTAAAAATAACCATTTCTTTCTTTGCGTGAAGAACATTTTAATAATCTAAAGAACCTCCTACGTGCCAACACAAAATTGCTGTTCTGTGGCTCTTCATGGAACGATAGATGGAAGTAAAGAATGAAGATGATAAAGTTCTTTGTGGATCTCAAAATGGTTCTCCTATGTACAGAGCTCGTCTGCAATTAGATACAATCAAATCAAATCAAAATATTTCAGTGTACCAAGATCAAATGTTCAGTACTCTGCTCTGTGCTTTTAATGCATGTCAACAGTTTGTCCGAGAACTTAATTAACGAGCAAACCTCTGAGAAATGAAGTCATCCTTACACCCACTCACCTGGAGTTTGTCATTTCCGTCTGTCCTCCTTGACTTTTTTCCAGGCCCAGTTTGGTGAAGATCCCAACCAGCACCATGATGGCCACCACTCCACATATTATGTACACGATCATGTGAGTGCGGTCTCGATCCGGTTCCTCCTGGACATCGGTCACCGGAGCCGCTGGCTTGCCCGTGTTGGCCCACACCGGCGTGTCGTAGTTGGAACAAGACGTCTGGTCCAGGCTGTGGACCTTGAACTGGCAGCAAAATCGATAGTAGCAGGAGCCGCAGCAGAACAGGTAGATTCCCACGTTACAGTTAAAAGAAGGATCCCATTGGCCCATCACGTCGTAGTAACCCCAACAACGGCTCCCGTATGACGGGAGTTCTTCTGCTTCTGACCTCGGGGTCGCAAGAGTGACCTCCGGAGCACCAGACGGAGCAGCCGTCCGATTGGTGTCCTGCTCACCTGTGCTGGCAGTGTTGGATTTTTGACAGAAAGAGACGTAGCTCAACAGTAAAATAGCAGTTAACACATTCAAAAACAGGTGTGAGGCAGCCATAATCTTCTTTGAGTAATCCCACAATGCGTATCCCAGAATGCAACAGCGCCACTGGGGACAATTAAACCAATGGAGTTTAGATAATGTGAACCAAGAAAGCAAGTTTGCTGAGCAAAGAGTTGTCTCCGAGTTTAGAGCAGGTTTATTGCTGACTTGTTGTCCGGCAAGCTGATACAGGGAAAGCAGCCGTCATCAGTGAACGAGACGGAGAGCTTTCCACGGCACTTCAGCACACAACATGCTCGCTGTTGTCATCACTGCAGGGAGAGAGCGAGAGCGAGCAAGATTCCTCCCCTTTGGAGAGACTCCAGATTCAAGGATCTCACCCTGAGACAAACTGTTTGTGGCCCGAGAGAGAGAGAGAGAGAGAAAAAATAGCACTTAGTAAAATTCCAATTCAGAAGCCTGAAGGAATCACATCGTTGGACTCAAGCCCTATCCGCGATCTTTGTCCTACTGAACATTGTGTGATGCCAGCGAGGAAGAGATGCGTCACTCTACAGTTCGTAGGTAATCTACAAGTCATTCTCAGTGTTTTCCACTCTTCTGTTCTCTCAAAGGAATATCTGTTGTTCTTTAGTCCCCCTGACGCTTTTGTTTTCACAATCAAGGTGTCTTCCTTCTGCTCAGTTCTGTCCCCTGTGACAAAACACCAAACATATTGTCAAACACTCTAGTTTTAGTTTTTAGACTCTAGTAAAGAAAAGAAAAAAAGATTCAAGATTTCTCCTAAGATATATGTAGTCAAATATATAGAGATACAGTAATTGTATATAAATGTACATAACTTTTGGGTAAAAATATATTCCATCCCAAATATTTTAGCTTGTGCTTATAGTTATAAGTCTGAATACGTAAATGTTAATCAGAATATATAGTCATAGGTCTAAATATATAGAAACAAATATATAAATACAAATGTATATATTACATATACTTCTAAATGATAATAAAATAGATATACATTTTATATACATTCGAAGCAAAAACACAGTTCTTCTTTCTGAATATCTCAAACTAAGAGGGCTGATCTGATCTGCTGAACTCTATTCTGTGTGTGAACATGCAGCTGTATCTCACATTGGACACTTTTGATCAGATATTCTCTCTCGTTCACACACTCTCTCAGCGTCTCTCTTACTCACAAACACACTTGCAGTCCCTACAGGACAGATACATCACAAATGAGATCTCTTTAACATCTCTCTTCCTCCCTCCTATAGACCACAGTCATCTTTAAATGGAGACTTTCAAGAGAAATCGCAACATTGTCTAAAACTGTGCTCTGATTCGACCTGCAATTTCAACATGAGCTCAAATTCCTTTGTAATCGAAATCAAAATGATCTGAGCTACACTAAATTTCTCCAAAGAAATTTTAACAGAAACATCTGAGACAAAGTTGCTACTCAAGCAAACATAAGTGAGAGGTCTCCTGATATAAAAGAGCAACCTCTGAGCAACATCAACACATTTTCCTCTGGGTATGTGTGGCTTCTTTGGGGCCTCTTCTCTTTTTTTCTGTCATTTTGCTGCTCTCTTTCCTTTGATCTTCTTCTGTATCTACCACACACACACAGAGACGAAATGAAAAAGAGGGTCTCAGCATTACAGCTCCTCGGTTTCTTCACTTAGAAACCACACACAAAAACACAAAACGCTCACACACACGCTAAAAGTCACAACAGCACACCTAATCCAGCTCCCAAAGCACCTGCTCTAAGCTCCCTCTCTATGTCTGTCTTTCTCCATGTGGATGAGGCAAAATGCACGGTGCAGATGCACACGTCTCAGAATGCAACAGATCAGCTTCCTACAACGGAGGAAATGCTTCTGAAGCGTAGAATCTGAATCCATCGGCTTACCCATACGCTGTTTATGAAAACAGGCATACTGTATATTGATATATGTATAGGATTGTTATAGATATATCTCTATATGTATGTGTTTTCACTGGATGCTCTGAAGAAGTTCTCCTCAGAAAAAGAAAAAGTGACAGTGGATGACAGATGAGTGAGGAAGACCAACAGATGGCAGGTATATCTTTATTCTCCTCAGTTTTTTCGTCCCAGTGCATTCCCGTTTCTCCGCTCCCAGCCTGCCAGATTCCGTGTTCCAGGGATGGTGTGTTCCCGTGTGGAGTCAGGAACGAATGATAGTGGCTTGCTCTCCCACTCTCTCCCTCTCTCTCCCCCTCCCTCTCTCCCTCTCTCACTCAGTTTGTCTCGTGAGCGAATGAGCGTATCTCGTTTGCTGACTCGCCCCCCTCTCCCTTTTTCTCTCTGTCATTGACACCTTTTTCCTCCTTTGTCCCATGTTTTGTTCTCACGTTCTAAAATATTCCTGTCATTTCCCTCTGTTTCTGTCTGTTCCTGCCTCCTGTTTGCCATATGTTTACTTGCTCTTACTGTCTCCACAACCTGCTATCCGTTTTTTGTGCGTCAATCAATGGCGTAGGTTTGATTTTGACATGGATGGGGACATAAAAGCAGTTCAAGCCAAGATTTCTTTGGTATTTATGATAGACTTTTGACCACAATTTCATGTCAACTATAGCCTTTAAAGTCGCCATGAAATGGAAGTTGCGACCGGCTTTTCTTCCTTATTGTGAAATATTTCTAAGTAAAACGGCTTCTCGAAAAATAAAATATGTGTGGCGGGACTTGATTTTGTCCATTGGGAATTGATTGGATGGTTGGATAGGTGTGGTTTGCTATTGCTGTGATGTCATGTGAGTGACAGGTTGTCCCGTCCTCATGCCAGTAAACACATCATCAGAGAAGAGAATTGAAAGTTACTTTGATTGAAGGTTATGAGGACACATGAATTTTTAAAGAAATATTAATGTGCACCAATAAATCATTTATAATAAATACTGCAATATTCCATAAAAAACAAGAATTGTCCATTTTGATTTCATGGAGACTTTGTGCCAACACACTCTTGTCTTTAAGGGGCTTCTTAATGGCACCGTTCATCACTTTATTTTATATTTTACTTTTATATTTATATTTATTTAAATATTTATATATTTTACTATATTTAAAATGAATTGGACCAATGGTCATGAATGAATATTGCAGTATTTATTCAAATCTATCTGTGGACATCATTGTTTTAAACAAAAATCATGTGCCCTTGTAATCTTTAGTCAAAATATGCAGCTCATCTCTTCTCTTCTCTGATGACGTGTTTACTGGCGTGAGGGCGGGGCAACCTGTCACTCACATGACATCACAGTAATAGCAAACCACAACCACCCAATCAATTCCCCATGGACAAATTCAAGTCCCGCCCTAATCTTTTTCTTGTTCAAGAAGCCGTTTCACTCAGATATACATCACAATAGGGAAGAAAAGACTATCACAACCTGTTTCATGCCGATTTAACTTCTCAGTCAGTGGTATGAATCATTGCATATGCGGACAAAATTACAACAACAGTGGTTATATGTGTATTTTATATGTTTGGCCAAAATTTCTAGGGACAATTCAGTAGTCACTGGAAATTGGTTTAGGAACATGAGTACCTACTAAATTCAATGCCCTTGGTGTCAATTATCCATTGCTTCTTTTACTTTCTGTCTGTCTCTCTCTCAAAATCTTGTGGTTCAACAGATGACTGCAGCAGTTTTTACTGAGACAGCAGGTCACAGATTTTCTGTGTGTGTGTGTGTGTGTGTGTGTGTGTGTGTGTGTGTGTGTGTGTGTGTGTGTGTGTGTGTGTGTGTGTGTGCGCGTGTGCGCAGCACTCTTTTGGGGTTTGGCTGAGATGATGGGCAGGAAGCAGCAGGAGATTAACGGAACAGAGGGATCATGGAGAGGAAGGAACGACGGAAGAGATGAACAAGAAATATGGACTGAGGAGAGAGTAAATTTGAAGGTTTAAAAGGAGCGATGGGTCTTATTTCTCTTGTAAAAGCAAAATTTGTGTGAATCTCATGTAGAATATTTTAATCTAAAAAAGCAAAGAAAGAATTACTTCCAAATTGTAGATACTTTTATTTTGAAGTACAGGAGAAAAATAATCCTAAAAAATGCACCAAAGGGTCTCCTAAAGGTCTTTAGGTCTCCTAAACAATAGACCAAAATATAACATATTTGAAGTTTCGCAGAACTGTATTTCCAATGAACTGATAGTTGGGGAGGCGGAGTTTGACACAAGTGTGTCGCTGATTTTCAGCCCGATTTGTATTATTGTTACAATGTTGGTAGGCTAGTATATGTAAATGAACAGTAGTTATGTTTTAATCCACCTATTTTTATGTGCATTTTGGGGAAAAACGTATGCATTCATTTGAGTTGGATACATTTTTTATCCGATAAGAAAATATGCCCATAAACGATGGAAACGCATTTACCGAATAAATGTCTCGATGCGCATCATAAAAATCATGTGACTGCGCGATGGGACTACCCTGGTAATCCGGAGTTCTCGCGAGAGCACAAGTTGAATTTGCTCAGCGAGTTACTCTGGTGTCGAGTAATGATGCTCATTAAATATGCCCTTGTATCTGAGCTGCACCAATCACATCGGTGTATCTGATATAGGCGGGCCAGAGGCAAGATGACAACAGCGCTGCGATGTCGAAGTCATTAGTAAACATTGCAAGATGGCTATGGATGAACACCATTTGTTTGAAACAGCTTTAGCCGCTACAATGAACGAGTTAGACTTTTACTCTAAAAGAGGAACAGAAGACAGCGCTCGAATCGTTCCTTTGCAAGAAGGGCGTTTTGGCTGTTTTGCCGACCGGATACGGTAAGAGTATAATCTACCAGTTAGCTCCGCTGGTAGCTAAGCGATAACTTGTTGTGATTGGTCGTAGTGTTATCCAATTGCGTGCAGTGAGATTTTCAAATGCATGCTTGGTGCCGCCCCAATAATTACAGGTATAATTACCTGCCAGAACTGTCTTACACGACTGCGTTCCCAAACAGCAGGCATCTTCCTCCGAAATTTGCGCAAGCAATTTATTATATACGAAAATTATTATATACAGTGGCTTCTCCAACTTTTCTTAGTGCTAATTAACACCAGTTTATAAGGAAGTGATGATTTTTTTTTTTTCTCTTCGACTGACTGGATGGAAACGTTGCTTTTTTTTTTCTTTTTTTTTCTTTTTATGCAATATTCCCATTTTGCACATAAGTTATATCCGCAACTTTATCATACTTTATCCACTCTTTAAACAGCATTATGGTAAAAATAATGACAACAGATTTCTTACCTACACGCGACAGCGTTTTGCTTCATCTGAAACTGACAGAACGACAGTTTCTTTCAGTTTTCCACTCCATTTGGCCTAAAACACTGTTCTTGGTCAATCATTTTGAAATGTTTTGAAATTTCTCTCTGTATTTATGATTCTTTGCAGCCTTTCGCCACTGCCTATAACACGCCGGATTCTTCACTGGAAACCGAAAGTAAAAACGTTCACTCTTTGAATTCTTCCCGGGAATAATATAAGTCGACACCATTATGACTAAAAGTTTGCTAAGAAGTATTTCCTACTAATGCAAGGCAGTATTTGACTCTGGTAAGTGTATCCATACTGGTGGGAGTGGCCTTAAATGGCAACATGCCCAGTGCGGTGTTGATGTTTTCTACCTATTTGGCAAAAGTGAAGACAACAGCCTTTTTTCTCTGTTTTCTCTAGTCAGGTAGCACAATTAAAAAAAAAAAAAAAAAAAAAAAAAAAATTCTCCTGTATTGCCAGCCAAGTTTTATAGAAAGCCCATTTTGCCAGCTAAGTAGCTCTTTTAAACTATCATGAATATTGTCTCAACGCAACAAATCGTAAAGGTCTTAACAATTCTTTCCCGGCAGCTTTCGTGAGATTCATCCACTGAGAGTTGGATAAAAAGCAGCAGAGACAAGAAAATAAATGAGGTCAAGGAAAGAACAACAGGAACAGAGAGAGAAGGAGAGAATAATTTGCATATATGATAATGTTTTCGTTGAGTGTTTTGGTTGCCGGTGGCTCTGTGAGCTCTGATTGCTGTTAAATATTTCTGACTCATTTAAACGGCCTGATCTACAGCAGTGTTGTTTCAGAAAACGGCCCGCAGCCAACAGAGACTGGGGGAATTTTAGCCTTCCTCTGGCCACAGGGAATCGTCTCACGTAATCCATTGTCTTACTGCTTTTGGTCACTTACCCACATTTACAGTCAGTCACTTTTACAGTGCACTCAAGGTTGTTCTTAAGAAGGTAATATGATTGCAAATTTCTGCTCTCAGGCTTGCAGTGCTTTTGGCCGTATTTGTGCGGAAAAAAACGTGCCAAAAGTGTAAGCGCGGGAAAATGGAAGTCAGAAGAATACAGATTTATTTTGCGTAAGCGTGAAGCTGCAGTTTCACAATACATGCATTACACTTACGAATGACAGTAAAATGCTGCAAATATTTCTTACACTTGAAAGGCGATTTACACCTTTACAAATCTTCTCTTGCACATGCAAATTTTATTTACGCTTGCAATCTTATGTACACTTACACAAATCTTACCCTGGTCATGCGATTCTTTATGGCATCATATTATCTTCATATGTTCTCTGCAAACTGAACCCATGACCTTGGTAATTTCATAATTAGTTTCCCTGCATTTCTGGGTTTCTTTCTCTTCCTGTAGCATCTTTGTATTCAAAATCAGTCTCTGGGTCTGTTTTTTTGAATTATTGCTTGTGGTGCAGCAGCGGCTCTTGGCACCACAGGGAAGGAACGATGAGTCCAGAGGTCTTGTGGGAGAAATAAAGGGCAATGAGCGTTCAGGCCGGGGGTAACTTATCTTTAATCATTTCAGATACACTCTCTCTCCCTCTCTCTCTCTCTCTCTCTCTCTCTCTCTCTCTCTCTCTCTCTCTCTCTCTCTCTCTCTGGCCTGATCATGCCATTTCTCTTCTAAATGGAGGCAAGTAGCCTTGGATAAACCCATGTACTCATTTGCTTTGTCTTTGTTTTTGTCTCTGTTCGGTTCATCTCTTCCAGGATCTGAATTCTGCGGGTCTATGATTTGCCATGCAAGAGGTTTTACTGGCATTTAGCATATAAACCATGAGGGACAGTGCATAAAAAAAAAAAAAAAAAAAAAAAAAATTTATTAAAGTTTATTAAAGATTATTAGTGCGTTTTACAAGAAAATACTATTTTTACTACAGTTTCTACAGTTTTTTGTGTTACTTGTTGCTTTGTAATTGTTTGTGAAATGTACTAGCAATATTTAAGTGAAAATTGTTTCTAGAACCAAATATTTGCCCATTATGTACCATTAATATTTTTCAGCGTACCATTATAGAGAGAGTGAAGTTGACGTCATGCCGTGTTGTTCTGGGTAACTGTCTTGTTTAGACGCCATATTAGGAGTAGCCTTTCTACTACTGAGTTTAATGCAGTGATTTGATTTTCTGTTGTCATTGTCAAAAATTTCGCTATTGTAGGTCATTCATGCTGCATCGAAAACTGCCATAGTAACTCGCATCATCGTTCAGTTAGAAAACTGGACAATATCTATGTTTTTTTCACTTTACGTGTAAAAACACTATGGGAAGCAGGTTGAGGGGGTGAAGAGAAGACGCTGGATAGCAAATCTATCAGTGATGTCACTGATTAAAGCCACTGCCTATCACTCAATAAAATAATACAATTTTTGTATTTTGTTTGGTTTAACCATTGCTGTCACTTGGCTTGCATGCAGCCACTTCAAAACTGTTGATTTTGGTTGTCGTGTGTTATACAGTAACACTGTACAAATAAACAGTGTTGGTGTCTGTCAACTGAGTGTGACCCACAATCTCTGATTCCCCTCCGTGGCCAAATGGGAAAGTGAATATTTACAATGAAAACAATAAAAATTCATTTGCATTTAAACTTTTCCAACAAAGAAATGGCTCGACTTCTTTCAGCTTGTTGAACACATATTTGTATTTGGGCATTTCTACCGTGTGTCAGCTGAAACAGCAGAGAGCGTCCAGTGTGTGACACTGTTTTCACTGTAACCAGTAAAACATCAAATGATCATGCTATGAATTAAAATAGCTTCTCTTCCCTGCAAACGATGCCATGGAGAATGTTATTATTCAACATGTCCTAGCTTTTTACAGAAAATAAGCAGATGTAACCCCGTTTGTAATCAGTAACATTTTAGGCTAACTGTTATTTAATTACACATTTCTTTTTCAGTAACTGTAACGGATTACAGTTACATTTATTTTGTAATGAATTAACGTAACGCCATTACATGTAACTCCCAATTCTGAGTATCTGTAGCAGAGGGCAATCCTTTAAGATTGAAGCGCCTTCCCAGCATGCAACTTAGTGTGACATAGCTTCACATTCTTTAGAAGTGTTATTAGGCATGATGTGGAGGTTAACTGATGAAAATGATAATGCACAACTTTTATAAAGCAATTCTTTTTTCTTTTCTTTTTGAAACATGATAATCCAAACAAGCAATTATTATTATTATCATAGAAGTCCTCATTTACTCCTCCTCATGTCTTCATGTTTAAACCTTCTGAAGTCATATCACTTACAAAAATGTCATTATTATGCTAAAGAAGTTTTCTTAGTTTTCAGCAGAAAAATGTATTCCGTGTTTATAACAAAATAAGGGCAGATTAAGTAAATGATGACAGAATGACTTCAACTTAATTTTGTTTCCAAGGCGACATTTATGTTTTTCATTAAAAATAATCTAATATCTCTATTTTATTTCAGCTTTATTTCAATTAATTTTTAGTTGCCAATAGCAGCACTGCTTTAAACATCCAATCAGCATTTAGTCAGCTCTCTCTAATATATTTCCTTATCTCTTATTGTGACCACACAACACCGATACTTCATCTTCTCGCCTCCACCAAGCCTCCCCCTCTTCCCCTCTCACCCCTCTTTTGTTTTTCTCTCTATCTTTCTCTCTCTCACTCTGTTTGTCAGGAGCTGTCAGTCAGTGTAAATTACTTTTGACTCCAGGTCCAGAAGGAAAGAAGGCGAAACGGGGGGAGGGGATGTTGGTGTTTTTTTACAAGACTAAAAGAAGAGATGGAAAATGGTGCAAAGAGAGAGAAAAGCTGATCACAATGAAGTGTGATACTGATCATCTGAAACTTTCTAACTCTTTAACTCTGTAAACGTGTCTGTCCACCTGTTGTCCTTGGCATCTTTGCATCTATATTTCAGTCTTTCCCCATCATGCATAATTTCTCCATCCATTTCCTGTTTCTTCTCCATCAGGAGAACTCTTTTTGGTTTGTTTGTTTTGATTTGTGTTTGTGCGTGTGTGTTTCTGTGACATATAATCCCTCATGTTTGTTTTTCCCAGATATGTCTGTTCAGCTCCCCTGGCAGAGAGTGAGTGTGTGAGATGGATGGATGGAGAGAGAGAGAGAGAGGGTGGAAAATGTCTCTGTAATCAAACTCCTCCTCCTCTCTCTCTCTCTCTTTCTCTGCCAAACGAGCTCATCTCTCTCTCCTGATCCCTCCATCTCCATCAGCTCAACTCCCCAATTACTTTATACCTCTATTTATCATCACTCTTTCTTTCTAGCTTGATGTACTCTTGCTATTTTTCTCTCACTTACTTCTACTCTCTCTCCTCACCTTCATCATCTGAGAAACATGAGACGAACAGACATTTTGGGAAACTTGAGCATTCCTTGGCTCTTTGATCATCAGCCTGATATTTTATTAAGATCATTAAAATATTTATCTAAGACAGATTTATTCATTATTAAAATAGCAAATTTAGCGTTTTAAAAGCCAGTAAGGCAGCTAGAAATGTGTGTAATTCTTCACTTAGAATGTTTTGGTATTGTGTTTTCATGGTAGAAGATGATGTAGCCTGAATAACTTTAAAGGGTTTAAAGAGAGACATGAAGCTGTTACTTTGACAGCTTTTGATAAACCTTTTGAAACAAAACAAAAAACATGCATTTAGGTGTTTTATCGTTGCTGATGTACACAAAGCTGATAGTTTTTGTATTCATCAATGCTCAGCAACTCCATGAGGTACTAAGCAAGTTTCAAAGTTTGAGGTAAAGAAACAACAGCCAAAAACACCTGTCCTCAATAGGCTACATTTTCAGCTATTCTCACCCTGTTTGACTGTAAAATGTTTACCTGTAAAAGTTCATAGTACTTTTAGGGTAGATATAATACTTTAAGGTACTGTAAGCCCATCTAAATCGGTCCAATGCCGGCATCCGATAGAGGGGGTGAAGGTCTCTGCCCGTTACTGTCTTTCCGCGTGGCAAAGTAATTTTATTCCATTTAAGCTTTTATCTGACTCCATTTTATAAAGATCTCAAATTTAGGTTAGACTGCCAATTGGTTATTGGTCAATTATATATTAGTTTAGCAATACATTTGATTGTTCTATTTAACTCTTTACTTATTTTTTACCCATTCAGATTAGGAAACTATGTCGCTCAGAGGTCATCACGCCTTCTGTTTAACGCAGGGTCTCACAATCACAAGCTCGCCTTCGGTCACTAAACAGAGGTAATTGGCTATATACTACCTGAGATGGTCGCATTAACGCTTACACAATCAAAGATACTTTGGTATACCCCCTGTGGTTTTGCATACACTTGAATTTAAAGTAACGTTTACTTCAGGCAGAGGTATGGCCACTACTACAGATATAAGTCGACCAACATTACTTCCATTGTGGATTGGCCATGCAGTGGTTTCTATCTAAAGTAACATTAAATTAAAACAGAGGTAAATCACTAATCTGATGCAAAACTTGCGGTAACACTCGAATCTGTTTAATCTACTTGGGAAAACAATTTCAGAGTCAGTCAGAATAAAATCAAATGTTTACAATTTATTATGTCAGGTAAATGTATCATGCCAATTTCATAATCAGTTCAAAGATAATTAATACAAAACATCAAATCCTCTGGAATAAAGAGAAAAGATGCGAACCTGACATTAGAAAATGCATGATGCTGAGTGTCTTGCCCACACTCCGCATCACGGGCTAATTTGAGCTACATATCACGCTGAGCCTCTCGTTGCATTTCTTTATATAGACAGAAACTTCTTTCACATGGAAACATTTGCTAACAATGGGAATTTGCATTGAGTTTACACCTTTTGGGCAGGATGCCATTTGCCTGGAAGTCTTTTACTCTAGAACTTTTTTACCTTTCTTTGGGAATAAGACATCTGTACCAGTCGCACTGAGACATTTCAAATTATACCAAACATGTATAATACTGTATGATAATTATTCACATTAAACCATATAGATTTTTTGGTGAATTTTGGTGATCTCATGAGAGAAAGAAGGAATAATAATAATAATAACCTTTATTTTATAAAGAGCCTTTAAAAGCAGCTTCTCAAAGCGCTGTACACTTAATAAACAATTGTTAAAAGCAACAAGAAACACATCAACAAGAAAATGCAAGTTTAAAAAAATATGTCTTAAGTTGACCTTTAAAAATGGCATAAGTCTGAGCTTCCCTAAGTTCAAGAGGTAGAGAATTCCAAAGGACAGGTGCATAGAAAGAGAACGCCCTGTCACCCATAGACTTTAAGTGAGTTTTAGGAACAACCAGCATGCTCGATTGTGAGGAGCGCAACCTACGATTAGGAGTGTAGGGGTACAACAGTTCAGCTAGATAATTTGGAGGCAGGCCTTGCAAAGATTTGTATGTGAGCATCATAATCTTGAAATCGACTCAGAACCTGACTGGGAGCCAATGCAAAGATTCCAAAACCGGAGTGATATGGGTGCATATTCTGGACCCAGTTAAGAATTTTGTACATGTTGAAGCTTGTGTAGTGTAGATTTAGAAACTCCAGCTAAAAGGGCGTTACAATAGTCTATCCGAGAGACGACGAAGGAATTTATCAGCTTTTCAGCTACAGGAAAAGTTAACATCGGCCGCAATCTAGCGATGTTTCTAAGATGGAAGAAAGATGTTTTTAACAGTACTCTGAATGAAAGAATCAAATGAAAGATTAGCATCAAAAATAACTCCAAGGTTCCTCATTTTACTCTGGATACCCAAGACAGAGCCATCAAGAGTCAAAGACGAAGAACCAGCTTTGGAAGTTTGGTGACGGGAACCAATGAGCATAACTTCAGTTTGTATGGAATGGGGGAAGAGGGAAAGAGATGTAAATTAGGATGATGCTAACTTCACAAGAGAGAGTTTAAATGTTAATTTCCTTTGTTTTCTCAGAGAGTTGCCCTCTCTTCCAGTTTTTCCAGTCTTACAGTTCTAAAATACTCTTTTAGATAAGGTACAGATTTGTCCTTTTAAGGGTACTGACCCAGTGACAAGCTGTTGTACCCCTAAAGGTACAATTTTCTGAGATTGTAGACTGAATTTTTGCCCTTTGAAGGAGAAGGAAGGTCACGGTTGTGAGGTATTTTACTCTTGAATGTTTCCAGGGCAGCATCACATGGCTGAAGCTCTGTCCTAAAAGTCAACTTTGTACTAACCCCTTTTTACTAAGTTATTTTTATAATTAAAAATGTACTTTATTTACTTTTTTAATGAGCACAAGCAGGCTCTATTACTCATTTTGCATGTAAAGAGGGTGTTTACATCTATCTATCTGTCTGTCTGTCTGTCTGTCTGTCTGTCTGTATGTCTGTGTGTGTGTGTGTGTGTGTGTGTGTGTGTGTGTGTGTGTGTGTGTGTGTGTGTGTGTGTGTGTGTGTGTGTGTGTGTGTGTGTGTGTGTGTGTGTGTGTGTGTGTGTGTGTGTGTGTGTGTGTGTGTGTGTGTTTGGTTGGTGAGATTTTTTTTTACAATGTTTTTGGGGAAATATAACATCTCAAGCTGCATTTATTTGAAATACTGTAAAAACAGTAATATTGTAAAATATTATTTCAAATAATAATGTTTTCTGTTTAGAAGTTATTTATTCATGTGATGGCAAAGCTGATTCATTTCTCCAGTCTTCAGTGTCACATGATCCTTCAGAAATCATTCTAATGATGATTTGTCCAATAAACATTTCTTATTATCATTGTTGAAAACATTTCAGCTTAATATTTCAATGGAAACATTGATCAATTTCAGCACTCTTTGATGAATAGAACTGATTTACCTGAAGTAGATATCTTTTATAAATATATTTACTGTCACTTTTGAGCAATTTAATGCATCCTTGCTAAATAAAATTATTAATTTAGAAAAGTATTTTTAAAAAGTTTTAATTAACAATAAATAAATAAATCTTACTGACCCCAAACCTTTGGATGGTAATATGACTCAACTCACTGGGGAAAAAATGAAAAGAAAAAGAAAAACAGAAAAAGCCACAGGAGGTTCTCCTCATCCTTGAGATCTGCTCACACTCACGGATGAAATTACAGCACACGTTTCAGACGTCACAGAGGTGGAGGAGATAGAGAGGAAGGGGAAAAGGAGAACTTAACTCATGGAGAGAGAGAGATTTCCATATCAGCAGGAAGTAACAAACCCTTTATGATATTCCTTCCTCCTAGCTGGAATAGCAACAACCAATGAGACAGTGACCTAGAAACAAGAAGACAACAAGAAAAACATCTTACGGCGCTGTAGCTTGGTCATAAAGACGGCAATGCTCTTGAATTACAAGAGATAATAATTTTGTACTGCCTGCAAACAAATACACAGACAAAAACACATTTATTTGATCACATTTACGTACGAAGACGACACATTTCTCATGCACTGTAATATTTGTCGAAATATCTGCAAAGAAAATATATTTTGCAGCCTCATTAAACTAGGTTGAATATACGGACTGTCTGTCGGGCTCTGAGAGAGACCTATTTCCTGTCTTTGGTTTCCAAAACAAGGTTTACTTCTTGCTGCGGTTGTCACTGGTTTACAAAGAGAGATCGACTCATTCGCATTTCATACAGGCGAGTAAATGGCAGTAAATGGCAGATAGAGGCCATTTACTTGTGAAGCAAAGCATCTTGGGAAAAGATGGTGAAAATGGTTGTCAGAGGCTGTTTAAGTCTGTCTTATTCTGAAATTATGAGCTCTATTTTTGTGCCTAGATTACCTGGAGAACAGAGAGACAGCAGGAAAGAGAGAAAGGAGGAGAACATGTGGAGGGCGACTGATTAAGTCATATTTACACGCTTAAAAAAAAACTGAATAATTTTGTAGCACCTTCTTTCTGCAGTAATTTGGGTGTCAACAGCTGCTGCAGACATAATGATGCACATCTGGAACGCAGCTGCACAGAGTAAATGCCCTCCAATGATGCAAATGAACAAGGAAGCTGAACTATATGCATTATTTGACAGAATAATTTTTTTTTAAAGCACTGAAAATAAATGGATATCGTATTACAGCAATCTTTTCCTGTGAAGCTGCTCTGAAACAATGCACATTGTGAATAGCACTGTAAGCCAGACTCGATCGGCCCAATGGAGGCATCCAGTCAGTGGGTGAAGGTTTTTGCGCGTTACTATCTCTCCTCGTGACAAAGTAATTTGATTAAATGAAATACATTTTTTCATATGCATTACCTCTTTATTTCATCTGACTCCATAAATGAAAAGGTTTTAATGATATCTGTGCATCATTAAATGTGAGCGAATGTCTGACTATTCTTTACTGAAAATAATGTCAGAGTCTGTTAGAATAAAATCAAATGTTTACAATTAATTATATCAGGTAAATGTATCATGCCAATTTCATAATCAGTTCAAAGATAATAGATACAAAATATCAAATGCTCTGGAATAAAAAGAGAAGATGCGAACCCGACATTAGGAAATACATGATGCTGAGAGACTCGGTCACTCTCTGCATCACGGGTCAATTCGAGCTACAAATCGCGCTGTCTCTTTGCTAACAATGACAATTTGCATCCAGAGTTAACACCTTTCGAGAGCAGGAGGCCATTTGCCTGGAAGACACACCCTCTGTGCGATTCATCTCTAAACTCTTAAATACCTTATTACCTTATGGTTTACTTCTTTGGGAATGAGACATACTGTATATACCAGTCGCACTGAGACATTTCAAATGATGTGTAATACTGTATGATAATAATTCACATTAAACCATATAGATTTTTGGGTGAATTTCAGGTGATCTCAGCATGATAGAAAGAGGGAACGGGGGAATGGGGGGTCAAGGGAAAAAGATGTAGATTAGGATTGCTTAGGTGAGACTTGCGTCTCGAATGATGGTGCTAGTTTCACAAGAGAGAGTTCAAATGTTAATTTCCTTTGTTCTCTCAGAGAGTTGCCCTCTGTTCCAGTTTTTCCAGCCTGTGATTTCAGATGCAGACTGGGTTTATGGCACTGAACTATTTTTAAGACATGGGACAGACTTGCACACTTTTTGTTGATTGCATGCGCTCTCAAGTAACTAAGACCTCGAGTGTGTGTATTTGGACAGGCTCCAAGTAGCCGGAGCAACTTTTCTCTTTTTCCGGATATAACGAGACATACACGGGCCAGAGTTGTATGTACACAATTTCCTGCGAAAACCATTCCACCCAGTCTAAAATATAAACACTTACAACAGACTCATTATTTCAATTTAGTTCATTTTAGAAAAAAATATGTTACAGTGTACCTTTAATTCCATGCTTAAATTGTAAATTAGGGTCCATTACCACCACAACCAAACTGTTGCTTGTCGAATACTAATATAAATTTGATTTTGGTTTGTGGCATTGTCAAAAAATTTTCTCACCCTTTTAAGTGTAACTACTAAGACTTCACAATAATGTCTCATCTGTTATCATTTAGTTAATGCATTGGCTAACATTAACTAACAATGAGCAATTATTTTTTCAGGATTTTATAAATCGCTCTTATTGTAGTTAATAAAAATAAAATTGTTCATTATTTGTTACTTCATAGTGCATCAACTAACATTACATACTAACATTAATCATTAACATTTTGATTTTAAAATATATTAGTAAATGGTAACATTAACATTAACTGAGATTAATAAATGCTGTAGAAGTATTGTTCATTGTCAGTTCATGTTAAGTTATGCAGTTAATGTTAACAATTGAGACCTTATTGTAAAGTGTTACTGTGCAATTGTTGAAAAATAATAATACCATAATTTTTGCAGTGAGAAAGAAACAGCTATTAAATCATAGCCTAGCTTTTTTTACTATGACTGCACAGAAATTGAAAACAGAAGCTGAAATGCAATCAGCTATATGTCTTTAAAATGAATTGCGAGGTTAACACAAGTTGACACAACAAGAGTGCTATGAAGCAGGCATACATCACTTTACATTCATGAAGGTGCTCGTCCCACATGATTCCGACCGGCGTGTGAGGCCGTCGGTTTGCTCAACAGCATTGAGCATCTGCCTTTGCTCTTGCTCCCCATTAATCAAGGCAATCAATTGATCAATTAAGTACATCACCATAGATACCAGAGGCCCCAGGGGCCAGAACAACCTTGCTTGATCGCCCTTTGTGATGTTTAACCATAGAGTAACAAAATCTCTTAACAAACTATAGAAATCATTGAACCCACTTTGTGGCTAAATCAATCGCAGAGCTCTTAAACATCTGTCATTGTGACAGCAGTAATATAACTGTGAGGATCATGGATATGTTTGCTGCTGTCAATTTTTCTGGGACAGTGCGTCAGCTATTGTGATTCACACTGTTACAAAAATTTGTTTGAGAATGTAAATGTCAGTTTAAAAATACAAAAACAAACTAAAATATGTGACCCTGGATCACAAAACCAGTCTTAAGTCGCACGGGTAAATTTGTGACAATAGCCAACAAAACATTGTATGGGTCAAAATTATCGATTTTTCTTTTATGCCAAAAATCATTAGGATATTAAGTAAAGATCATGTTCCATGAAGATATTTTGTAATTTTCCTACCTTAAATATATAAAAATATATATTTTTGTGAGTGGATGCAGCACTATCGCCAATAGAAATGGACAACTTTAAAGGTGATTTTTTTAATATTTCGATTTTTCTGCACCCTCAGATTCCAGATTTTCAAATAGTTGTATCTCGGCCATATATTGTCCTATCCTAACAAACCATACATCAATGGAAAGATTATGTATTCAGCTTTCAGATTATGTATAAATGGGTAATTTAAAAAAAATTACCCATAAGACTGGTTTTGTGGTCCAGGGTCACATATATACTATAGCAGAATATGTATGCCAGAGAGATTAAACATTTAAGAGACTAATAAAATTTGTTGTTGACAAATTACAGAATTGCGCGATAAAGATGAATTTTTGTCATATAATTATCACTCTATATTGTTTATATTTCCTCCTGTAAAAAAAAAAAAAAGGTAAAATACAAAGTTCTGTCATGAAAATCTAGATGGCGCAGGCTACTCAACTCAATCTGCTTGCAATCACATCATTATCTATAAGGCACAGTTGATTGGTTCCAGCTGTATCCGTAGCCAATGAGATCACTGCTCAACCTTCAAATACTTGTCAGCATTTGCTGTAGCAGTTGCAGTGCACTTTCAGAAACCCTTCACCTTCCCCATCTCCACCTGTATAGATCTGCCACGGGTAATTTATGGACACTATATTGTACAGCAGCAGCATCATGTCTTACATGCTCACAACAGCATGTCTGTGAATGCATTTGCAGTAGCAAGTCCTGTAGGCCAGTGGTTCCCAATTCCAGTCCTCGTGACCCACTGCTCTGCACATTTTGTATGTCTCTCTTATCTGACACACTCAGTTCAGTTCATGGAGTCTCTCCTAATGAGCTGATGATCTGGTTCAGGTGTGTTAAATAAGGGAGACATACAAAATGTGCAGAGCAGTGGGTCACGAGGACTGGAATTGGGAACCACTGCTGTAGGCTACTTGCTCTGCCGCAGCAGCAGCATCAAATCTATTCCGCCAATACCAAACAAATCAACATTGTCATATCCATTACCATGGATAACACTCCGAGAGTTGTCCTGACAGTTCCACCATGTCGCCCACACAGTATTATTGTAGCATTATTTACATAATAATGTATTAATAATTTGAATGAGCTTTAGTAAAAAAAATACAAAAAAAATAAAAAATATATATATATATATAATTTTTTTTATTATTATTTTATTATTATTATTTTTTACGAAGCTCATTCAAATTATTAATAAATTATTATGTAAATAATGCTACATACTACATGCTACATTGTTTTTAAATATTTCTATTTTTTATTTATTTTTTTATTTCAGTTTCAGTTACTTAATAGCCTACTTCAACCGAGGTAGCATTTATAATTGTCGTTTAATTACCTTAAGTTTAAATTTGTCATGTAATAGGCTATTTTATATTACTTTATTTCAATTACTGAAAACGATCAGGTTTTTTTTTGTAATTGTACATAATCTAACAATGATTCACAGAATCGCTGTTAAAAAGGGCATATTCATAGAGTCATTATTTCGCGAATCACTATTTGAAGTTTTGCACTGAGTTCATAGTTGCTGCTTGCGGTAAACACCGGCGCGCGCTGTGAAGACCTCACTAAGGTCCCCTTACCGGGTATTATCTAAAGATAACACATATTTATTTATGCACAGAAACTTAAGTCACAGTAAGTCACAGTAACTGTCACCAATGTCGACTAGACGTAATATTATTGTCGTTTTTTTTTATTTTTGTAACTATTTTAGCTATTGTAGCCTACAAGGTTAGTTTCCTTAGCCATCTACTAGCTGCATTGGTTTGTGATGAGGAAAAAGTGCTGCCCAGAAGGTTTTAAAACAGCTCCAAGACTCTATTTGTTTCTCTGTATTTATTGCCAGCACTTCTCTCTAGCCCTGCAAAGGTCCTCAGAGTCGCAGTAGATGTTCAGCACCACAGCTGTCAAGGTGAACAACGACGTCATCTAGGTAAGCAGATGCTTAGCATTAGTGAGGCTGCAACTTATGCATTAATCTCTGGAATGTGGCAGATGGCCCATATAGGCCATAAGGTCTTTCCCTCACTGTGAGCGAGAAGTGACCTTGCCAGTATCCCAGTGTGAGATCCAGAGTAGAAATGAACCTTGATTTGGAATATGGTAGCTGTCAAAATGTTGGTGCTTTCTAGTAGACCAGTCAGCCCTTTACAATCCCAATGTCATTTTCTGCACCTGACATTGCCATGCTTATTGTTGGCATACTACAGCCCGTTCTCATCCCAAGGCGTCATATACTGACGCTTTTGAAATTTCTTCAATATCCGACGCACAGGGCACCCTTAGGCGTCAATATGAGACGCAGATAAATATGAGTCTAGGAGGCGCCTCCTAGCGGTCTAACCCTAAACCTACCCCAGACCTAAACCTACCCATAACCGGTGTCTCATATTGACGCTAAAGGGTGCCCTTTGCGTCGGATATTGAAGAAATTTCAAAAGCGTCAGTATATGACGCCCTAGGATGAGAATGCGTTGCATACTATGGACATTAACTATTGATAAAAACATCTATTTGGACAGGCAAATGCTCGGCCAGGGCTTGATGCGTCATTGTGTACTTTGAATATTTATGTACTATGTATGTTCAGTAGATTAGTAGTTGACATAGACTTGGTACTCCTGAAACATTTGTGCCTTTTTGCACTATGGACGGAACATTTTATAAATACACACTTATGAACAAATAAAGAATAGCATTTTTAAAATGTAACTGAGTATACATTTTTCTATTTTATTTGAATTTTTGATGACACTTTATTTTGATGGTCCCTATACGTAACTTTGCAACTACATGTCAACTAACTCTCATTAGATTGTTAGTAGACTGTCTGCTTAATATCTGCTAACTCTTTATTGTGATGGTCCCCCAACAGACATTCTACTGACTATAAGTAACTTTGCAACTACATGTCAACTTCTTCTAACCCTAACCCTACCAGTCTACTGATACTCTACTTACACTCTAATGAGAGTTAGACATGTAGCTGCAACGTTACTTATAGTCAACAACAGAATGTGTCAAGGGACCATCAAAATAAAATGAAACCAATTTTTTATATATATTTGACTGCATACCAAGGTGGGATAGGAGAATATGTTTTAGTAAAGCAGTGCATTTCTATTACCTTACATTATTATATTTTTTCTTCTCACTAATAGTACTGTACTGTTATTATTTATTTATTTGGTGACACTTTACAATAAGGTTTAATTTGCTAACATTAGTTAATGTATTAATTAACATGAACTAACAATGAGCGTTACATGTGTTACAGTATTTATTCATCTTTGTTAATGTTAGTTAATACAAATACAGTCATTCATTGTTTGTTAGTTCCCAGTGCCTTAACTAATGTTAACAAATACAACTTTTGTTTATTTTCTTACTTATTTTAATCAAATGTATTTTTTTATTTTTTTATTTTTTATTTTTATTTTTTTACACTTTTTAGCACTCCCTTGCTGCCCCCAAGGGTCCCTGGACCCCAGTTTTAAAACCCCTGCACTAAGATGACCTCAGTGTGTATGAAGGAAGTCTTCCACATTATCCTGCTATCCTTTCCTCTACCTGTTGTTGTTTCGTGACATGCTGCTGGCAAAAAGTTAGTTGGTGACACACATAAAACCTCATTGTACATCACTGCAGCAAGAAAAATAACAGGTAAAGTACATGAATATTAAACCTAGAGGTTTTTTTGTGCATACTAAATGTGCATGCTAAGTGTGGGTGATCTGGTGCTTGTCTATGTGGTGCTTCAGAGCAGAAAAGTGCTTCTCTCTCTGTTAACAAGCAGAAGGAGGTTGGGCGATGCTGTTCGTTTGCTTCCTGTTATAACTGGAGAGACATGTTAGTGTCACCAGAGTCATCGCTCACCTTATTGGGATGCCAACCTCATTTTGTATCATCCACTGATAATTGAAGCTGAGTTCTATGTGTTTTCTATCATGATGCACCATTCACAGCATCTGTTTTTTTTGTGTGTTTTTTTGTTTTATTACCAAAGATGATACTGAATTTACATACAGTTGTAATCGAAAGTATTCAACCCCCATTGCAAATCAGGCAACATTTACAGACTTTCAGGTGTTTGCAATGAACAAATCAAACAAAAGTAATTGAAATAGCTCAACACAGCAAATGTCTCAAGTTGTTGACTTCTGCAGTCTCAAAATTATTCAACCACCTGATTAGAATCCCTCATGACAGCACAAACATCCAAAACAGGTATTGTCTCAAGCAAACCTGATGCAACTAATCAAGGGCTTCATTAGTTGCACCAGGTGTGCTTGAGCTAGAACACATGAAATATCTGAACTGGCTCTGCCTACAGTTAAGCATGGTGGTGGTTCGGTGATGCTCTGGGGGTGCTTTACATCGTCTGGCACTGGAAACCTGCAGCGTGTGGAAGGCAAGATGGATTCATTGAAGTATCTGGAAGTCCTAGGAGAAAACTTCATGCCGTCAGTGAGGAAGCTGAACCTCGACCGACATTGGACCTTCCAACAAGACAATGATCCCAAGCATACCTCAAATTCCACCAAGGCTTGGTTGCAGAAGAATTCCTGGAAGATTCTACAGTGGCCATCAGAGTCACCTTGCTTGAACTCCAAAGAAAATCTCTGATGGGATTTGAAGAAGACAGTTGGGATATTTACCACGGTATGGGCACGCAAACCCAGGAATATTACTGAACTGAAGGCCATCGCTCATGAGGAATAGGCTAAGATTCCTCAGAAACGCTGCCAGAAGCTGGTGTCTGGTTATACATCTCGTTTGCAGCAGGTCATAACAGCAAAAGGGTGTTTTACTAAGTACTAAAGATGCTTGCCATGAAGGGGTTGAGTAATTTTGAGACTGCAGAAGTCATTTAAAGTTGCATTTTCAGTTGAATTTGTGGAAACCACTTCTTGTGTTGAGCTATTTCAATTACTTTTGTTTGATTTGTTAATTGCAAACAGCTGAAAGTCTGTAAATTTTGCCAAATTTTGCAATTGGGGTTGAATCATTTAGATTACAACTGTATATAGCTCGCCCTTTATACATAAATAATATCTATGATCATTTTTATGATGCACTATAAAAACTAAAATATTTCTTATACTTACACTTTATATTTTACTTATTTTATACTTAGACCTTAAATAACATATAAAGGCAAACAGGCATAATACAAGAAATGATAACATCAGTATGACGAAGAGAGCAAACTTTAAGGCTTTGTTGCTTGAATTGTCCCACTGACACAGAAAATCCAAGGAAAAAAGCAGAACAACGACAGAGGACAGAGGAGAAAGGGAAAGAGGGAAAGAAAGATAGGAACCCAAGGTGCCTCTTTTGTTTAATTAGCTGAGCCAAATTAATTAGTAACAGAAGCTTGAATTAATTATGGTTGAAAAGCGGCAAAGAGACTGACAGTCATGGTAACGTCCCCAAAGATTTACTGTTTCAGCTTCTGTTATTGTGCAATTAGACAGTCTCTCTCTTTCTCTCCTACTCATTATAATATAAATAACACTGCTTCCAAAATACAGATTTTATTTCATTTCTACTTGTGTCACGCTGCGTGTTTCTCCTCTGGATCTGATCTTTCTGATTGGGCTCTGTAATTTGTGGCCTTTTATTTGTTTTAGTGCCAGTGCATTATTGGACATGTTTGGTTTAAGTCACACCACTTTAAAGCTGGATCATGAGGACTTTGGATTGCATGAGTCAATCCGCGCATCAGATGCTTTTGTCCTCACTAGGCTTTTTAACTAGCTTAATCAGCAAGGTCAACCTTTCTTTATAGTCAAGCATGAGTAAAACATTTTTTAATTGAGTATGATTTTTAATTCCAGTTCAATTTCGTAATTTGAGGTAGAAAACAGGATGCAGAATTCAATACTATAAAGTAGAATAAACATATTGAAAAGTATTACATTTGAATATTGAAAGTAAAATAAAGAATTCAGTCATTGTTTATCATTATACTGGTGCATTAAATCATATATAACTTTCTAGTAATTTTTTAATTAGAATAGCAAAATTTGTGGACAAACTTGAACGCTGGCTTGACAAATTCTTGTTTTAAGTATTATATTTGATCTTTTAAGGTTTATAGGCCTTTTATGGATGGATGGATGGATGGATGGATGGATGGATAGATGTTCTAACTCATGATTTAAAAAGGAGCCAATTCTTCAATTTTGCTCCCCCTGGTGTATTAGTTTAATCTAAATCACAGATTTTCCAAATGGCTTACAGTTTTTCTTGATGGCTAACACACAATTCATGAAACAATTCACCATTTTCTCACAGCTAAACACATTCTCGTAACTACACTCCAGTTTGTACAAACCTCAAACTTCTATGTCAAACCCTAATATATTTTAGTCAAAAACATATTCTCTTTTGTCAAAATCAAACTCTGGCCTCAGATGACACACAAACCTAACAAATACACAGACGACTACTCTGCCTAGAGAACAACCAGTGAGATACAGTAAAATACAACAGTGAGCTTTAGGAAAAGTTTATTTTATTACACTACTGTAAAATGAAAAGCACAGTAGATAAAAAGCATATAAATAAGATAAAAATTTGATAAATTAGATAAAAAGTTCTGTATGCAACAAAACACAATATAATGCATTTACTACACAGTAAAAAATTTATTAAATCACCATCCACTGCATCCTTGGCACCCTCAGCCGAAATGCATTGCAGTATTGACGTCTGGCCACATTTACAGCAGTTCATTGGTCCTCTGACCAAAACGTTTTTTCCCCAAGGCAGGTCGTCTCTCGTTTCTGCGAAAATACAGTACATGCTACAAATCAATTTGACAGTTTAGTTACGAGTTTGAGGGTGTAGAACGTGCTACAGTGAAAGTTTTCTCATATAAATTACTGTACTGTAAATATCCTGTTTGTATAAGTAGCAAATACAACCCTGTAGACCAGCTTCCCTCGTGGTCATTTCATGCACAAGATCATGATCAACTAGAGTGCTTCATATTTCATCAGGAACAAATGTTATTTGTGTCCCTCCCCTTTATTTTCCTCATCCTCTTCCTCTCTCTCCCACCTTTTTCAGCTCCCCCACCAGTGTTGAGATGTAATTACCTGTGGCCCCATTTAGTGTTAATGTGTCATAATGTTTACATATGGATAAATGAGTGTTATTTGAGTTTATTTTGTGACGGCTTGAGTCATTTATAATCTGTACTTGTGCTTTCTGAATGAGAACATTAAAAATTAGGTTGTATTGAGACTTGTATTAAGAACTGAATGAATGGTTTGGGAAATTTGGCCAAATGAATCTGTTAAAGTGTGTTAGCAATCAGGAAAAACTGTCAACCAAATACAATACTGCAAGATATAGAAATATGTATTGTACGTGATTAAAAATGGACATAAAAATCCATAAACTGTGGCCGATGAACAAGTTCAAGAGCAGAGCAGCTTGGTGGAGACCTACATTGTCCCAGATGACAACAAATCTTGGCTGTTGTGGGTCATGCATCTGGTCCGTTTGGCAGGGGAAGGTCATGCAGTACTTATATAGGGAGATAGAGTATAAGCAATGTTGTTGGCCGTCATGTTGGCTGATTACTGGACACGTTTGTGCTATTTGCACCGCTATATCTTGGAACATTCATACTGTTGAGGTGTTTGAACCCTATTTTCTTGGTTTTATAAGGGTAAATCCAACCTCGCCTGTAATAAAAAAGTTATTTATAGTGACTACTAGCTAGAAGATTAGCTGAAACAGATAAAAGTACAGCACAGGAACAGGAACATACCTAGAGCAGTCAATCAAGTGTAGCACGATACTCTAGAAGAGAGTAATGTGTCTGTGTAGTGCTGATAGGACAGTCAGCACTGTGATAGTATAATATAGCATGCTTGCACTGCACATCATAGAGCGTTTTCACACCTGAAAGTCCGCACCAAGGACCAAGGTGTTTTGATACATTTTATACATTCGGTAAGTTTTGGTTTGGTTTGACAAGAACTTTGACAAGAATGAATGAACAGACGCATATCGTTGCCACTATAGACCTTATGTGCCAGAGAAACGAGGGCGCCGCCATCTTTAGAATATTGTCTTTGAACTTCCGTTTTTGCGGTCACTCTGTATATTCCTATGGCATTGCTGTCCAGGAGTAATTAGCTTTTGAAGTGGATTTACTTAATGTAAAGTTAACGAAAGTTATCATGAGGACTGTGATGTTTAAAGCAGATGACTTAAATGTCAGTCGACCGGAAATATTTTAAAACGAGCCGTTCATTAATAAACACGCAGAATCGCTGTGAACATACAGACCGGAAGTCAAAAGACAATGAGCGCAGTGCTGAAAAGGGGTGGGGCTACATAAGGTCTATACTGTTATTATTATGGCATTACTCCCTGCAGCACCAACTATACTCGAGGCTAGTTCTGTCACAAGTTTGTCCTGTCTTGTTTTGCACTTGGGTGTTTGTTATGTTGAGCCATGTGCTCGTGTTCATTGTTAGCCCCGCCCTTCTTGTTATCTTGTTATGGGTTTAATTAATTCCACCTGTTGTCATCGTTACCTTCTTTTGTTTGCCTCCCTATTTAGTCTCCTTGTGTCTGTTGTACTGTGCTGTTACGTTGTCTAATGTTCTTGTGTTTTGTTTCCAGTGTTTAAGTTTGTTAATATATTCTAGTGGTTTCCCCCGCGTGGGAGTTTTGTTTTGTTCTTGTATTTTTGCCTTTTCCTTTATTAAATTCCTATTTTTCTGCAATTGAGTCCTCAGTTTTGTTTTTTGAACCGATCGTGACGGAACGTAACAGCCATTTTTTGAGGACTCAGCAGAATGGATTCTCGCAGACCCTTACTCACAACATGGGACAGAGAATCTTTTAGAGGGACTCGGCTGGTCATATTTAGAGGAATTCGTGGAGGACGCAGGGGAGGAGATACGACAGGTGGGCACCGACAGCATTCTCCAGTTTGGTCATTTCCTGACCAAGGACCGGCAAGGTTCAACCCCGAGCGTTTTTCTTCACATGTTCCCATGATTCCAACGCCGGTGACTCCAGCGCCAGTGATTCCAGTATCAGTGGTCCAGAGTTCGGGGACTCCTAAACACAGGAGGAGGAGAAAGGCTCCCTCCGTAACGGTTCACGTTGCGTCTGTCCAGCCAGAGACTGTTCACGTCCAGCCAGAGACTGTTCACGTCACGTCTGCCCAGCCAGAGACCATTCACGTCGAGTCTGCCCAGACAGAGAATGTTCACGTCACGTCTGCCGAGCCTGTGTCACCTGGCAAAATGGTTGCTACAGAGCCTGTATCTCCTGACAAGACGCCTGCTGAAACATTGTTGGAGTATTTTTCAACGCTGTTTAAGATCCTGGAGATTCCCGGGAAGGTTCACGTCACGTCTGCCCAGCCAGAGACTGTTCACGTCACGTCTGCCCAGCCAGAGACTGTTCACGTCACGTCTGCCCAGCCAGAGACTGTTCACGTCACGTCTGCCCAGCCAGAGACTGTTCACGTCACGTCTGCCCAGCCAGAGACTGTTCACGTCACGTCTGCCCAGCCAGAGACTGTTCAAGTCACGTTTTCCCAGTCAGAGTCTGTTCCGGAGCCGGTGGTGTCTGTTCCTGAGCCGGAGCCGGTGGTGTCTGTTCCTGAGCCGGAGCCGGTGGTGTCTGTTCCTGAGCCGGAGCCGGTGGTGTCTGTTCCTGAGCCGGAGCCGGTGGTGTCTGTTCCTGAGCCGGAGCCGGTGGTGTCTGTTCCTGAGCCGGAGCCGGTGGTGTCTGTTCCTGAGCCGGAGCCTGTGGTGTCTGTTCCTGAGCCGGAGCCAGTGGTGTCTGTTCCTGAGCCGGAGCCAGTGTCTGTTCCTGAGCCGGTGGTGCCAGTTCCAGTGCCTGAGCCAGTGGTGCCAGTTCCAGTGCCTGAGCCGG
Source organism: Abramis brama (assembly GCF_963993115.1). NCBI lineage: Eukaryota > Metazoa > Chordata > Actinopteri > Cypriniformes > Leuciscidae > Abramis > Abramis brama. Next base: position 21,159,567 of record NC_139963.1, on the reverse strand, counting down.
TGGTGCCAGTTCCAGTGCCTGAGTTGGTGGTGCCAGTTCCAGGGCCAGTTCCAGTGCCAGCTCCAGTGCCTGAGCCGGTGGTGCCAGTTCCAGTGCCCGAGCCGGGGGTGCCAGTTCCAGTGCCCGAGTTGGTGGTGCCAGTTCCAGTGCCAGTTCCAGTGCCTGAGCCGTTGGTGCCAGTTCCAGTGCCTGAGCCGGTGGTGCCAGTGCTGGTGCCAGTTCCAGTGCCTGAGCCGGTGGTGCCAGTTCCAGTGCCTGAGCCGGTGGTGCCAGTTCCAGTGCCTGAGCCGGTGGTGCCAGTTCTAGTGCCAGTTCCAGTGCCTGAGCCGTTGGTGCCAGTTCCAGTGCCTGAGCCGTTGGTGCCAGTTCCAGTGCCTGAGCCGGTGGTGCCAGTTCCAGTGCCTGAGCCGGTGGTGCCAGTTCCAGTGCCAGTGCCGGTGGTGCCAGTTCCAGTGCCCAAGCCGGTGGTGCCAGTTCGAGTTCCTGAACCATGGCCGCCCGAGGGGTCGTCTCCGCCCTGGCCGCCCGAGGGAAAGTCTCCGCCCTGGCCGCCCGAGGGAGAGTCTCCGCCCTGGCCGCCCGATGGACAATCTGCTCCGCCCTGGCCGCCCGATGGACAATCTGCTCCGCCCTGGCCGCCCGAGGGAAGGTCTCCGCCCTGGCCGCTCGAGGGAAAGTCTCCACCCTGGCCGCCTGATGGGCAGTCTGGTCTGTTCCCCCCGTCCCGCCCTGGTTTGTCCCTCCCGTTCCGCCCCTGGTCTGTCCCTCCCGTCCCGCCCTGGTCTGTCCCTCCCGTCCCGCCCTGGTCTGTCCCTCCAGTCCCGCCCTGGTCTGTCCCTCCAGTCCCGCCCTGGTCTGTCCCTCCAGTCCCGCCCTGGTCTGTCCCTCCAGTCCCGCCCTGGTCTGTCCCTCCAGTCCCGCCCTGGTCTGTCCCTCCTGTCCTAGTGGAGCGTCTGGTAGCCGCTCCTTAAAGAGGGGGTTATGTCACAAGTTTGTCCTGTCTTGTTTTGCACTTGGGTGTTTGTTATGTTGAGCCATGTGCTCGTGTTCATTGTTAGCCCCGCCCTTCTTGTTATCTTGTTATGGGTTTAATTAATTCCACCTGTTGTCATCGTTACCTTCTTTTGTTTGCCTCCCTATTTAGTCTCCTTGTGTCTGTTGTACTGTGCTGTTACGTTGTCTAATGTTCTTGTGTTTTGTTTCCAGTGTTTAAGTTTGTTAATATATTCTAGTGGTTTCCCCCGCGTGGGAGTTTTGTTTTGTTCTTGTATTTTTGCCTTTTCCTTTATTAAATTCCTATTTTTCTGCAATTGAGTCCTCAGTTTTGTTTTTTGAACCGATCGTGACAAGTTCAAATTTGCCAAATGAAAGTCCTCGTCATGCGAACATTTTATCATCGCCGGCAGGAAAGGAGGAGAAGACTGCAAGCAATCCTGCGAGAACCACCGGAACTTCCTGTAAATGGTTTGAAAGTCCGGACCATACAGAAAATGCTTTCACACTAGAAACAAAAACCTTTGTTCAGTTTGATCCGGACCGAGACTACCTCTTTTCGTCAGACCAAATTTTGTCTGTTTGGTCCGGACCGTGGTACGGGGGAGGTTTCACACCTGTAATTTTGATTCAGATCAAACTTAAAAGTCCGAAAATCTGGACCAAACAAGGTAGGTGTGAAGGGCCCATAGTGCAGTTCTTTGATTTTGTCTGAGGGCCTTTTTACACCTGGGCACTTAATGCGTTTTTACTGATCTCACAGCAATCTTGATTTGTTTAAACGGTTCCATTTACTCTTGGCCACATAAATGTGTCTCCGCAAAACGAATATAAATCTTCAATTCCCGCTCTATATGCAAATTTAATGGCGTTCACGTCAACGAAAGCAACAGATATATGAGCTGCATTTTATTTATCATCAGCACCATTTCCCCCTCCTTGAACTGCCACCTTACCGTGGTGGAGGGGTTTGAGTACCCGAATGAACCTAGGAGCTATGTTGTCTGGGGCTATATGCCCCTGGTAGGGTCTCCCAAGGCAAACAGGTCCTAGGCGACGGGTCAGACTAAGAGCGGTTCAAAACCCCTTATGATGCCCAAAAAAAGGAGGACCGTGACGTCGCCCGGTATGGCGCAGCCGGGGCCCCACCCTGGAGCCAGGCCCGGGGTTGGGGCTCGTATGCGAGCGCCTGGTGGTCGGGCCTCCCCCCATGGGGTCCGGCCGGGCTCAGCCCGAAGGAGTGACGTGGGGCCACCCTCCCGTGGACCCACCACCTGCAGGAGGGACCGTAAGGGGCCGGTGCTAAGTGGATCGGGCGGCAGTCGAAGGCGGGGGCCTAGACAACCCGATCCCTGGACGCAGAATCTAGCTCTAGGGACATGGAATGTCACCTCTCTGGCGGGGAAGGAGCCTGAGGTTGTGCGTGAGGTTCAGAGATTCCGACTAGAGATAGTTGGGATCACCTCTACGCACGGCTTGGGCTCTGGAACCACACTCCTCGAGAGAGGATGGACTCTTCACCACTCAGGAGTTGCCCATGGTGAGAGGCGGCGGGCTGGTGTGGGTTTGCTTATAGCCCCCCAGCTCAGCCGCCATGTGTTGGAGTTCACCCCGGTGAACGAGAGGGTCGCTTCCCTACGCCTTCGGGTCGGGGATAGGTCTCTCACTGTCGTTTGTGCTTACGGGCCGAACGGCAGTGCAGAGTACCCGGCCTTCTTGGAGTCTCTGGGAGGGGTGCTGGAAAGTGCTCCGACTGGGGACTCCATCGTTTTACTGGGGGACTTCAACGCCCACGTGGGCAGCGACAGTGACACCTGGAGGGGCGTGATTGGGAGGAACGGCCCCCCTGATCTGAACCCGAGTGGTGTTCTGTTATTGGACTTCTGTGCTAGTTACAGCTTGTCCATAACGAACACCATGTTCAAGCATAAGGGTGTCCATCAGTGCACATGGCACCAGGACACCCTAGGCCGGAGGTCGATGATCGACTTTGTGGTCGTTTCATCCGACCTCCGGCCGTATGTCTTGGACACTCGGGCGAAGAGAGGGGCGGAGCTGTCAACTGATCACCACCTGGTGGTGAGTTGGATCCGATGGCGGGGGAGGAAGCTGGACAGACTCGGCAGACCCAAACGTACTGTGAGGGTCTGTTGGGAACGTTTGGCCGAATCTCCTGTCAGAGAGATCTTCAACTCCCACCTCCGGCAGAGCTTCGACCAGATCCCGAGGGAGTCTGGAGATATTGAGTCCGAGTGGACCATGTTCTCCACCTCCATTGTCAACGCGGCCACTCGGAGCTGTGGCCGTAAGGTCTCCGGTGCCTGTCGAGGCGGCAATCCCCGAACCCGGTGGTGGACACCGGAAGTAAGGGATGCCGTCAAGCTGAAGAAGGAGTCCTATCGGGCCTGGCTGGCTTGTGGGACTCCTGAGGCAGCTGATGGGTACCGACGGGCCAAGCGGACTGCAGCCCGGGTGGTTGTGGAGGCAAAAACTCGGGCCTGGGAGGAGTTCGGTGAGGCCATGGAGAAGGACTATCGGTCGGCCTCGAAGAGATTCTGGCAAACCGTCCGGCGCCTCAGGAGGGGGAAGCAGTGCCCTACCAACGCTGTTTACAGTGGAGGTGGGCAGCTGTTGACCTCGACTGGGGATATCACCGGACGGTGGAAGGAATACTTCGAGGATCTCCTCAATCCCGCCGTCACGTCTTCCATTGAGGAAGCAGAGGCTGAGGGCTCGGAGGCGGACTCGTCCATCACCCAAGCTGAAGTCACCGAGGTAGTCAAGAAACTCCTCGGTGGCAAGGCACCGGGGGTGGATGAGATCCGCCCTGAGTACCTCAAGTCTCTGGATGTTGTGGGGCTGTCTTGGCTGACACGCCTCTGCAACATCGCGTGGCGGTTGGGGACAGTACCTTTGGACTGGCAGACCGGGGTGGTGGTCCCTCTTTTCAAGAAGGGGGATCGGAGGGTGTGCTCCAACTATAGGGGGATCACACTTCTCAGCCTCCCTGGGAAAGTCTATGCCAGGGTACTGGAGAGGAGAATCCGGCCGATAGTAGAACCTCGGATTCAGGAGGAACAGTGTGGTTTTCGTCCCGGTCGTGGAACACTGGACCAGCTCTATACCCTCTACAGGGTGCTGGAGGGCTCATGGGAGTTTGCCCAACCAATCTACATGTGCTTTGTGGATTTGGAGAAGGCATTCGACTGTGTCCCTCGCGGCGGCCTGTGGAGGGTGCTCCGGGAGTATGGGGTCCGGGGCCCTTTGCTAAGGGCTATCCGGTCCCTGTACGACCGGAGCAGGAGCTTGGTTCGTATTGCCAGCAGTAAGTCAGACTTGTTCCCGGTGCGTGTTGGACTCCGGCAGGGCTGCCCTTTGTCGCCGGTTCTGTTCATAATTTTTATGGACAGAATTTCTAGGCGCAGCCAGGGGCCGGAGGGGGTCGGGTTTGGGGACCACACGATTTCATCTCTGCTCTTTGCGGATGATGTTGTCGTGTTGGCCTCATCAGACCAGGACCTCCAGCATGCACTGGGACGGTTTGCAGCCGAGTGTGAAGCGGCTGGGATGAAAATCAGCACCTCCAAGTCCGAGGCCATGGTTCTCAGTCGGAAAAGGGTGGTTTGCCCGCTTCAGGTTGGTGGAGAGCTCCTGCCGCAAGTGGAGGAGTTCAAGTATCTTGGGGTCTTGTTCACGAGTGAGGGAAGGATGGAACGGGAGATTGACAGGCGGATCGGTGCAGCTTCTGCAGTAATGCGGTCCCTGTACCGGTCTGTCGTGGTGAAGAAGGAGCTGAGCCGCAAGGCGAAGGTCTCGATTTACCAGTCAATCTACGTTCCTACTCTCACCTATGGTCATGAGCTGTGGGTCATGACCGAAAGGACAAGATCCCGGATACAAGCGGCCGAAATGAGCTTTCTCCGCAGGGTGGCTGGGCGATCCCTTAGAGATAGGGTGAGAAGCTCGGTCACTCGGGAGGAGCTCAGAGTAGAGCCGCTGCTCCTCCACATCGAGAGGGGTCAGTTGAGGTGGCTCGGGCATCTTTTCCGGATGCCTCCTGGACGCCTTCCCGGGAAGGTGTTCCGGGCATGTCCCACCGGGAGGAGACCCCGGGGAAGACCTAGGACACGCTGGAGAGACTATGTCTCCCGGCTGGCCTGGGAACGCCTCGGTGTCCCCCCGGAAGAGCTGGAGGAAGTGTCTAGGGAGAGGGACGTCTGGGCATCCCTGCTTAGACTGCTGCCCCCGCGACCCGGCCCCGGATAAGCGGTAGAAGATGGATGGATGGATGGATGGATCAGCAAATTTCAAGATCAAAAGGAGAGAGAGTGGCATCAGCACTGGTTAGATCAGATGATTGTGTGTTGTGCGTCTGCGACTTACTTTCAGTTTCATTTGCGGCATGAAGTGACCAGGTGTAAAAAGGCTCTGAGATTTACTAATTGTTTCCAGAATGCTTTATCCAGGTGTGGTTGTGTTGTAGCACGTGGACAATAGTTGCCAAGCTCAGTAGTTGATGTTTGCAAATACTAACAAAGTGGCAGATGAGTGAATCTTTGAAAGATACTACAAAAAGTGGCTTTAGAAGTCAATATATTCTTTGCATTATTAATTGCTTTATTTTTTTTAAACATGTTTTATATATATATAAAATATCCCGTCCTTCGGATGAGACGTAAAACCGAGGTCCTGACTCTCTGTGGTCATTAAAAATCCCAGGATGTCTTTCGAAAGAGTAGGGGTGTAACCCCGGCATCCTGGCCAAATTTGCCCCTTGGCCTCTGTCCATCATGGCCTCCTAATCATCCTCATATACTGATTGGCTTCATCACTGTCTCCTCTCCACCAGTAAGCTGGTGTGTGGTGAGCGTTCTGGCGCAATATGGCTGCCGTCGCATCATCCAAGTGGATGCTGCACATTGGTGGTGGTTGAGGAGATCCCCCCCTTCTATGTAAAGCGCTTTGAGTGCTGAGAAAAGCGCTATATAAATGTAATGAATTATTATTATTATTATTATATATATATATATATATATATATATATATATATATATATAAAATTGGATTTGGCAGTTAAATGGCAGCCCAAGTAAATATGTTTTACCCAACAAATTTTTATTTATTTTTTTCAGATGAGCACTGCATCATCACAATTGTTAATAATAGCTGTCCTGTTCGGCGTGAAGATCAGCTACCGTCTCACCGTCTCGCAACTCTGCAAAAGATCTGTTTTTGGAAGAGAAACTATTAGGCTTCACCGAGGTTGCTCAGCTTTTTTCAGCTCATCTCAGTGGGAATTGCTGAGACCTTATCATAGCCTGAGGAATGGCAACACGTCTTTAATGTTGAATTAGGATTTAAATGTTTTATCTCGCAAGGAAGATTCTTCAAGAGACTTTCACAAGCGTATTTAAAAATGTCAATCATGGCTTTATTTACAAGACTAAATATTTAGATCTGATCATTTAAATCTACAGTCAATCTAAGATGTGTGAGACTCAGATATTAGAGAGAGGAGGATGAGAGGGAGGAAGAGTGATGAAGATAGAAAGAAACAAAAAAGATCCTTGAGGTTTGATATTAGGCAAGTAAGATTGTTAGTACAGGAATTACAAGTGAAACTCGAGTGAAAGTAAAGCAGAGAAAAATAGTGACACCCTGGGGAAAAAATGTTAGATAGTTATAGTGAAAAATGTGTTGTTACCAAAGGAATAATAAGGTAGTGTTATTTAAAGTGTAACTTCGTAGATTTTCACCCCCTTTGTATTGTTACAATGTCGGTAGTATAGGTAAATGAACAATGTTTACTCTTTCTCTGTGTAACCTGGACAAAGAAATGTTTATTTTTCAGCAAAAGTCCACTGGATGATGCAAAACGTGTCATCCGACGAACTTTTGACAGCTCCATGGCCTTCTTGAAAAATACAGATTATACTTCCGCATTTTTGTATCCCCGCCCACAGACAGTCGGATTGACAGAGGGTTATTAACAGAACAGCTATTATAAGGGTAGGTTTATCACTGAAAGTTGTATCATACTTTATCTACTCTTTAAAGAGCATTATCTTTATTACTTTGACAATATCTTTGTCTGCATGAGACAACGTTTTGCTTCATCTGGAACTGACAGAACGACAGTTTCTTTCAGTTCCCCCCTCCGTTTGGCCTAAAACACTGTTCGTGATCATCCAGTTTGAAATGTTGGCTACAAGTTTTTCAGATTTTCCGTTGCGGCTTCTCTCTGTATTTATTTATTCTTTGCAGCCTTTAGCCACTGCCAACAACCCGCCGGATCCTTCACTGGAAACCGAAAGTAACTCACTCCTGCTAAACATTTACTCTTTGAATTCTTCCCAGGAAAAAGTCAACATCATTATGGCCTAAAAGTTTACTAAGTATTTCCTACTAATGCAAGGCAATATTTGACTCTGGTAAGCGTATCCATAGCAGACTGGTGGGAGATGTTTTGGACAACATGCTGAAGATTTGAAGATTTGAAGATTTCCTTTAAGAGTTTTAAGATTTCCTTGCTGAAGATTTGAAGATTTCCTTTATAAACTTCTTTTATAAATCAGTGCTGACAATTCAGTGTGCATCATGTAGTGGGGGGGTATATTATACATGCAGTGTGCCATCGAGTGCAGTCAACAGTGTGAAAAAATATGAAATTATACAATCGATTGAAAAAGTTGTAAAACAGCTGATTACATTAGTTGAAATCTATATATGATGTATTAATTGAATCTATATTAATGTATTAGTAGCTGATTTTGTGAATCTCATAAAAAAATTGTCTCAAATTTAACACAAAACATTTGCACACCGAAAATGACTATTTTTAGGACCATTAGGAATTTTTGCATTGTAATATTATTTATGGCAATCAAGCACATGTTCCCCCACAAATTCTCATTACTGGACTTAATTAAATAATATATTATATAAATTAATAAATAAACAACACAAAAAACTCACAAAAGTATTTTGCCTTGATTAATTTGCATATAAAATCTATATTTATATATTTATATAATTTGAATAAATTACATTAAATATGCTTAATTGTTATGAAAATAATGTTACAATGCAAAATGCTTTAATGGTCCGAAATATATGCTTCGTTTTCTTTTTGTAAAATGCATTTTCTTTGTTTTGACATTATGATTAGGAAATATTTGTGTGTGTTTTGAGGATTCACCATATTGCTTTAGTCAGCTCTTAATAGTTTGTTAACAGTTTTAGCTTTCACTGCAAACACCCATTCTAACTACACACTCTCACTCTGTAACGATTACTGTTTTATTTAGTTTTTACTGTCAATATACATTTGCAAATATGCATAACAGTACTGATGTGATGAAACCCTTGATTTTGAATAACCCAACTATTACTCTTTAAATTGCGTTATGCATAATTCTCTATTTCTGTGGTTAGCTGCATCCTAACACCACATTGGAGCAGAGGGTTGCAACAGTTTCACAGCCTCATGAATTCTATTACGCAGCATGTCATAAGCGATACGCAGCCGGCTCCTACAGAGGCACAGTTTTTATCTGCAGGCGTGTTAGCCAGTGTTAATATGCTCAAAGCTCACTTTCCTAAAGCATAATTTCACGCTGGTGGTTGTGAAAACCTCAGTGATTGAACCTCAGCAAAGGTCATACGCAAGTGAGAACAAGAACAGCTGAGATACAGCTATATTTTAGAAAGTCTGAAACTGAATCTTAGAGCTTATTTTCCTAATTTGACATTTCATATGAGCAATTTAATCCGTCAAGATAAAACCTTGAATTACAGTCGATTTATTCAGGTCATGAAGCAAGAAACATTAACTAAACATGGAAGTTACTAGTACAGACATGTTGATTGCTTATACATTTTTCTATCAATCCACACAGCAATGCCCTGCACCTAGCAATGTTTGGATGTCTAAGACAGTGACCTAACCAAGGATGTTACTAAAGACTTTTTGTTGATCATTTAGGTTTCTATTTCTGCTGCATTGTACTAAGTTGCTCCGCCCACAATCTTATTGGTCCAAAATTACACTTTGCATATTTTTTTCACTTTCATTGTGGACAAACAAATGATTTCTAGCTGGAATCTTGTCAATGCTAAAAAGAGTGTCTGATTTTTGTGCCCAGTTTGAGTCTCACTTGTCTGTCTGGTTTGGACTGGATCTGTCTGCAGAAAACTCGCCAAAAGCAAGCAGAGGAGCGAACACCCCACATTTAAGATTTGGTTTCACTGTGATCTCTTTAGTGTCCATTCGGATCCTGTTATTTTCTCTTCTTGCTCCCTGTGTCCTGCCTACACACGCACAAGCATACACCTCGCCTGCTTGCAGTCTCTCTGTCTCTTTCTCTTGCACATACTTTCTTTTAGGCCTGTTAAATGTGTCGTTTGAGATTAAGTTTGACATTTAAAGTGAGAATCCAAGTCTGAATACCTGCTACTGCCAGTATTTTGATTGAGCCAAAGGATTCAGATAGAGCTCAGACATTAAGACCATCTCTCTGTCCGTTCATCCATCCATCCGACTGTCCGTCCATCCATCCAACCATTCGTCCGTCCGTCCATCCATCCAACCATTCGTCTGACTGTCAGTCCATCATCCAACCATCTGTCTGACTGTCAGTCCATCTATCCATCCATCCATCTGACTGTCCGTCCATCCATCCAACCATTCGTCTGACTGTCAGTCCATCTATCCATCCATCCGTCTGACTGTCCGTCCATCTATCCATCCATCCGTCTGACTGTCAGTCCATCTATCCAACCATCCGTCTGACTGTCAGTCCATCCATCCAACCATCCGTCTGACTGTCAGTCCATCATCCAACCATCCGTCTGACTGTCAGTCCATCTATCCATCCATCCATCTGACTGTCCGTCCATCCATCCAACCATTCGTCTGACTGTCAGTCCATCTATCCATCCATCCGTCTGACTGTCCGTCCATCTATCCATCCATCCGTCTGACTGTCAGTCCATCTATCCATCCATCCGTCTGACTGTCAGTCCATCTATCCATCCGTCCGTCTGACTGTCAGTCCATCCATCCAACCATCCGTCTGACTGTCAGTCCATCCATCCATCCATCCATCCGTCTGACTGTCCGTCCATCCATCCAACCATTCGTCTGACTGTCAGTCCATCCATCCAACCATCCGTCTGACTGTCAGTCCATCCATCCAACCATCCGTCTGACTGTCAGTCCATCCATCCAACCGTTCGTCTGACTGTCAGTCCATCCATCCAACCGTCCGTCTGACTGTCAGTCCATCCATCCAACCGTCCGTCTGACTGTCAGTCCATCCATCCAACCGTCCGTCTGACTGTCAGTCCATCTATCCATCCGTCCGTCTGACTGTCAGTCCATCCATCCAACCATCCGTCTGACTGTCAGTCCATCCATCCATCCATCCATCCGTCTGACTGTCCGTCCATCCATCCAACCATTCGTCTGACTGTCAGTCCATCTATCCATCCATCCGTCTGACTGTCAGTCCATCCATCCAACCATCCGTCTGACTGTCAGTCCATCCATCCAACCATCCGTCTGACTGTCAGTCCATCCATCCAACCATCCGTCTGACTGTCAGTCCATCTATCCAACCATCCATCTGACTGTCCGTCCGTCCATCCATCCAACCATCCAACCATCCATCTGACTGTCAGTCCATCTATCCATCCATCCATCTGACTGTCAGTCCATCTATCCATCCATCCATCTGACTTTCCATCTATCCATCCATCCATCTGACTGTCAGTCCATCTATCCATCCATCCGTCTGACTGTCCGTCCATCCATCCAACCATTCGTCTGACTGTCAGTCCATCTATCCATCCATCCGTCTGACTGTCCGTCCATCTATCCATCCGTCCGTCTGACTGTCAATCCATCTATCCATCCGTCCGTCTGACTGTCAGTCCATCCATCCAACCATCCGTCTGACTGTCAGTCCATCCATCCATCCATCCGTCTGACTGTCCGTCCATCCATCCAACCATTCGTCTGACTGTCAGTCCATCTATCCATCCATCCGTCTGACTGTCAGTCCATCTATCCAACCATTCGTCTGACTGTCAGTCCATCCATCCAACCATCCGTCTGACTGTCAGTCCATCCATCCAAACATTCGTCTGACTGTCAGTCCATCCATCCAACCATCCGTCTGACTGTCAGTCCATCTATCCAACCATCCATCTGACTGTCCGTCCGTCCATCCATCCAACCATCCAACCATCCATCTGACTGTCAGTCCATCTATCCATCCATCCATCTGACTGTCAGTCCATCTATCCATCCATCCATCTGACTTTCCATCTATCCATCCATCCATCTGACTGTCAGTCCATCTATCCATCCATCCATCTGACTGTCCGTCCATCCATCCAACCATTCGTCTGACTGTCAGTCCATCTATCCATCCATCCGTCTGACTGTCAGTCCATCCATCCAACCATCCATCTGACTGTCAGTCCATCTATCCATCCATCCATCCATCTGACTGTCCGTCCGTCCATCCATCCAACCATCCATCTGACTGTCCGTCCATCCATCCAACCATTCGTCCGTCCATCCATCCATCCGTCTGACTGTCAATCCATCCATCCAACCATCCATCTGACTGTCAGTCCGTCTATCCATCCATCCGTCTGACTGTCCGTCCATCCATCCGTCTGACTGTCAGTCCATCCATCCATCCATCCGTCTGACTGTCCATCCAACCAACCATCCAACCATTCGTCTGTCCGTCCATCTATCCATCCGTCCGTCCATCCATTTATCCATCCATCCAGTCATACATCCGTCCGTCCATCCAGCCATCCATCTGACAGACAGAGAGATGGTCTTTGTGTCTGAGCTCTATCTGAATCCTTTGGCTCAATCAAAATACTGGCAGTAGCAGGTATTCTGGTTCAGACTTCAGGTATCTGTCCATCCATCCATCCATCCATCCATCCATCCATCCGTCCAGCCATCTAGCCATCCGTCCATCCATCCCAAGGTTTGCACAGGCAAGCACTTCTTACGTTAGAACATGTAAACATCCAGTTCTCTCTGTGACTCATTCTTGAGCATTTGACTTCCTTTCCTCTTTGTTATCTCATATTTGTTATTCTGTGTTTTATCAGTGTTCAGAGTCTTTACCAGAGGATGTCAACCAATAAATACCTGTAGATGGGTGAAATCATGCGGAAGAACCTTTTTCCTCAGTTGGAACCCACTTACACACATTCGGCGAACTAAACCGCAGTCAAACTCATTTTATTTCATTGTCTAAAGGTCACTGTCTCCACCACTGGGCTGACCCAGATAAATTCAGTTGTGTGTATTTGCCATTATTTGACTGCGAACTCTCAGGCGGTTGCCACAAAAGTGCCACCCCTTCCAAAGCTACTGACCCATATTACAAACACTGCGACTGCTTACGACACACTGGATTTCATTGAAGGTTTGGCTGCAGCGATTTCTGAAAATTCCCAAACTCTCCCGCCCATTAAACCCCAGAACAGAAGGGCCTGGTTTACATCACCCACACTTACACACTGAACACACATTCCTGACACATTTAACAACTCAAATTCAGTCTTTGCTTCATTATTTCAGCATCCTGAGAAATCTGCAATTCTCAGGTCTTCTTTTCTGAGCTCCGTGCGCCTTCCTGCATATATTACTTGTTGTTAATTAATTTTGGTACACTGATAATTAGAAAGCAGAGAAAATCCACTTCTTAAACATGCACACACACACACACTCATCTGCGAGACAGGCAGGTATTCTTAACACTAACAGGAGCACAGCTATTTTCAGCTCATTCAGTTCCTGCCTGGCTGCTCTGGTAACACAAACACACACACACACTAAGAGAGAGAGAGAGAGAGGTGCGGGCACAGTCAAGTCCTGATAGAATACATTATTTTTTGTAAGACTGAGTGATAACCTAGGTGGAATTGCATCATGTGTTTCTGTGCTTACTGCTGGCATGTCTGCTGTCAGTGATGTTATCCAAAAGAAAGTATTCAAGAGATCCAGTTAACAAGGGCAATTAAATATTTTACAATGCCTGATGCTGATGATTACAAATAATTATGTTATATATATATATGTATATTTAGATGACAGAATAACATTTTTTAGGTGAACAAACCCTTTAAAACCCCTCTTTTGTGCAGAACTACTTCCTTTCGCCTTGGATTCAAATCTCGGGTTGACGGTTTAACAGTTGCTTCTATCAGCCCATTTCAATTTAAAAGTCTTTGCCACTGACTCGCTCATAAAGACAGTCTTTGCTGCCATCTAATGGTGTAATAATGTAGCTAACTTTCACTAAAGTCAAAATCACAATCAGCCTTTCTCAACACCAAATACGGCATGTTGTTCAAATAAAATATTACTTATTGCTCAATAATATTTAAATAAGCAATATTAGCCATTATAAAAGTATAAGAAGTTTGTACAATAGGAAATAAACAAGCAAACAGTTCAGTCAAAAGTACAAAAGCAGAGCTAGTTATAGTCAGAGCCTAGCCTATATGATTTCAGTTAAATTAAAATATAAAGTTATGAAACTATGCCCCTAGCCAAATCGATTTGCTCTGGAACAAGTAATAGATGAATAAGACCAAAGATTGCCTGTTTTATATAGGCTACCCAAAATGAATTATACCTCATGCTTAACCATTATCTACATAAGAGCCAGCAGCAAATTCCCGAAGGTCTGGCCGAGATGAAGATGTTCTCTGCGGGTACATGAGCGCTGAACGGCTGCTGACGGCTGATCTCCGACAACGTCTAAACAAATTGTCAAATTTGGGTTAGGGTTAGGGTTAGGGTTATTCTTGCCTAAAGAACTCTTAAAACTACATTCAGTGACACAATAACAGTAGTATTTGTAAAATTATGGTGGTTTGCTGCTTGTCCGCCATGACACTCTCTGTGAGAATTGTTGCAAGCGGAGTGATTCAAATGGTGAAATGGTTCCAGTGCTAATACTGGGGGAATATTGCATGGCTGGAAAAGGCCAATCAGATTCGAGAACCAGAGAGAACTGTATATACACACATATTTAAATGTATATATGTATTTTAAATATTACATTAATATTACATATTATAAAACATAATCTATATATTAAAATATATATATGTGTGTGTGTGTGTGTGTGTGTTCCTATATATATATATATATATATATATATACACACACAATTGTAATTGTCATGATCCCAGTTTTGTCTTTTTTTGTTGAAATGTATTCTCTGTTCTCATTGTTTGGTTGCTGTTTTTCCTGGTTGTCGCATTAGTTGGTATAGTTACTGTCATTATTTGCACCTGTCTTTAATTATCTGTGTATTTAAGCCTGTGCTTTTCAGCTACAGCGTGCCAGCCACAGCCACGGTTCCTGTGAGAGAACTTCCTGAGTCTGGTCCTGTGAGAGAACTTCCTGAGTCTGTTCCAGAGCCCTTTTCAGTCCTTGAGTTAGCGCCTGAGAATGCAGTGCTGACTATTATGGCCACAACCATTTTTTGTGTGTGGGCTGCACACATAATGGCTCCAGCCCCTGAGCCCAGTCCAGTGATGGCTCCAGCCCCTGACCAGAGTCCAGCAATGGTCCCCTGAGCTGCCTGCACCACCATAGTCCCCTGATCTTGCCGGCACCGCCTGGTGGCTTCCTGTTCGCCCGAAGCTGGCCCTTGTCAGTCTCCAGGGTGCCCATCCTCCCACCCCTGCATGTGGATGTTTTATGGCATCTGTAGGGGTACTGTCACATTATGTGTTTTTTTGTTTACGTTTAGTTTGTTTGTCTGTTCTGTTTATGTCTGTTTCTAGATTAGTTTTCACTGTGTTCAGTTCATGTTTCCCTCTGTGTCTGTATTCCTGTCACCTGTTCATCTCGTTAGTCATGCCAGCTGTGTCTCGTTTCTTTGATTAGTTCTGTCTATTTAAGCCCTATGTTTTGTCCTGTTTAGTTGTCTGTCGTTGTTGCGTTATGCTCGGTTGTTCTGTTCCTGTTTATACCTTTTTATTATTATTATTATTAAATAATTGTATTTAAAAGAATATATTTTTATAATATATAAGCTATACTTGACAAAATCTGTGTTGTTACCACAGACAATAATTCAGAGAAAACATGTTTAAACTAGCACACTTACAATGGGGCATGCGATCAGCTCCACTGTACATAAGTACACAACTGTATATAAGATTTTACTAATCGAGCCAAATTTCCAGCAGAATGCCACGCATGTGGAATGTTAACTTGTATTGAGCCCGGATCATTCTTTTAATCTTCGCACTGATAAATCCATCAGAGGCCTGCGTGACTGTGTTATAATCCTGCAGCGCTGCACTGCAGTGAGCCCTGTTTATGTTTGGGTTTTGAGTTTACATGCTGTGACGTCACCACCTCGCCGTACAAAGCCTGAGCCGGCTCCCCCGCCGTGACGGCCTATAACATCAAAGAATTCACTGAGGCAACATGGCATCCGGCGTGAAGCAAGAGAATTTCTGGGGGATCCAGATACAGATTGTGTGTGTGTGTGTGTGTGTGTGTGTGTGTGTGTGTGTGTGTGTGTGTGTGAATGTGTGAAGGACTAGAGATGGCGTGATTGGGGAAATGTGGATATCAGCAAAGAAACATCAGTTTATCGTAGATCTGGAGGGAACAGCAAAGGAGAAAACAGCAGAGAAGACAGAGAGAATTATGCTGATTATGGATATGTCCCGAGGTTCCAAAATCTGCATGTGCATTGCCACAGTGTTTTATGGGTGTTTAAAAATAAAGGTTATTTATTGGTATCAATGGTTCCATGATGAAGAACCTTTAACGTTCTAGAAAAGGAAAAGGTTCTTTAGATTTTGATGTTCTTTACACTAAGACAAAATGGTTATTTTAAGAACTGTTAACTGAAAGGTTCTTTGGGGAACATTGCTGTGAAAACCCCCTTTTGGGACCTTTACTTTTATGGGTACTTTTAGCCCTAATGACATTGTGCAAACTCTCATTAGTTTATTTGATTTAACTACTGTTTAACAGTGTATACACATCATCAGACTTCTGTCATTGTTTCCGAAAGCCATAAAAATTCTCACCACAGTGTCATTTCCAGCACATCTCAGCACATCTTACAGCACATCACCTGACTCCTTTGTCTTGCTTTGACTAATTTTATAGCTAGCATCTTATGCATCCTTAAAGCTGCAGTCCGTAGTTTTTCCTCTTTGTCGCCATCTCCAACATAAGAATTTTCACTGGAAAATGTCATCTGAACAAGTAAGTAACATCCACTTTTATTCTGACCAACTAAGGGGAAAAAAAGCATTGCTGTAAATCGCGCTGATTAAACGTTAAACCGTGCAAATTATACTTTGTTCTCAAATTGTTAGTGTTAACAACATCAGCATTGCGTGACTATTTAATGTGTATTAGGGCTACCTGTAGTTCAGTTCTCCGTAACTATGAATTAAGCGAACAATACGCTACTGTTACATAATTGAACCACTGAGATGTCTTACCTGTCCAGCAGAAAAAAAGCCCTCTCTGCGTTCGTTTTGAACCCCTTCAAAACACGGAGTTCACGCCACCTTTCAAAAGCCCTTCCGATATTTATCCTTGTTTTCGCATGTGCCCGGTTGCAGTCTCTTTTTTTCTGTAGCCATTCCGAAGTCTTTTGCATTTTACAACGGGTGAATCTCCAGTTGTCACTGGTGATTGTCGTTTGAACCTTTCTGGATCCGCCATAAAAATGGAAAGTTGAATTATATCAAGTGCTGTGAGAAAAGGATATAAATCTCCATACGTAATGACGCAAAGACATGCTCGAATTTCCCGCGGAAATCCACCAGTAGGCCTACCACTGGAATTAAAAACATTATTACAAGCTTACCGTTTTGAATCGAGCTATGGCAAGCAGATCGTTTTGAACACTGGCTAGTTATGTAAGCTACTTGCTCAAATTTATTTTGACTGCATAATTCGACAAAATTGCAGCTTGATAGGAAATTACGCACAATATTGAGAGAACAATTCGCACATGACTACAAGTTGCACCATGTCAAAATTGCATTGTTACGTGTAAAAACAAAACAAAACAGATAAGCAAGTGTATAAGTCATTTTATTATTATATTCAGAAATAATGTAAAATAGCGGTGAATAAAATGAAATGTTTACAAACATTATGTAAACTGTATTTTAGTTCCCCTCACTCCATAAATCGTTTATCATATTTATCATAAATAAATTTAAGGGTATTCAGAACAGAACATGAAAAATATACGTATAAAACAAACAAATGATATAGTGTCGTTATTTCAAACAACATTTATCATAAGCACCAAGCCTAAACAAATTTATTTAAAGCACAACTGAAAAATACCAGTGTGTGGGAAATGCGCTACACAAATAAGGCCTAAATGTTCTAAAGAATGGACTATCTAATTCAAATGTATGTTTTGTTTGCTTGACGTTAATTGTATTATAGAAGTCGCTTTGAAGAGAAGTCGCAGCTTGTTTCAGATGATTAAAAAAAAAGAGACTTTTATTACAAAAAAATAAATTAAACAACCCCATTTGACATAAAAGTTCCTGAAGTTGAGGAAACATCCTTAGGCCTATTCATTTAGGTTGATGTAAATAAAGTATTTATAATTCACACTTGAGTGAAAATTTCACCTGAAGGCCAGATAATTGTTCAGCTTGAGAAGGCATGCATGCTTGTGTGTGTGCATGCTAGTAAGGTGCAATCATGGAGATGCACAAATGACATGGAGAATCAGAGAGTGAGAGAGAAAGGGAGAACATGTTGCTGTGTGTCATTTATGTGCCCCTAGTGGCACCAAACAGAACGGCAAAAAAAAACACCAGTGCTTGTTTGACTAAAAGTCGATATCACTTTGCTCAAGTTTTGGGGTGGTGGCAGGAATGCTGCTTTGCAGTTGCTAATATGGTTTGATGTTTTGATATTGGAGCAAACAAATGTTTCATGCATTATGTATCTTATTGATTAGAGATCATCACTTCACTGAATGCCGAGTCGGTGACTGTAACCCACAGGTGGCTTGATGCAAGTATGTAACCAAATAATCAATACTGAAGGGAGGGTCAAATTTTAAGAATCAGTCATTGACAAAACCCACATTGATCATCCATGCAAATATTGGAGAGGGAATATTGCTTCCTCTTTTACATCACTAAATAGAGTTCATAACCAAGTGGGATTGGGAATCAAACATGCGCTTTAAAACAAAGCCAATTTCAAAGTCAGAGAAGAAAAGATGAGTGCTTTTTCTGAGGATTATATTAATTACCTCTGTCTACTCATAACTTGTTTTTCTTTTTGTTATAAATGACAGTGATTCTTTATGCCCTTTTCATTTATACAAATTGCGAGAAGGAAAAAAAATAAAAAATTGATGGGAGTGAGAAATGATCTTTAGAGACTATAGCCATAGGCTTACTATAAGTCAAAATGGTCCATGAATCACACTTTCTGCAATAAAGTACATTTTTCAAAGTGTTTATTGTGCCTGCTGTATTGGTTAAACACAACACTCTCTTTTTATTGTTGTCCAGATGCTGCTTGCTAGTAAAATGTACAACCCCAGCATTTCTCAGTCCAGTTACATCATGGGCATCCATGTGTCGGACTAAGTAACTGTCTGTCCTGCCCCCAGGAAAAAAACTGCTTAGATGAGTCAATATTCACTGTCAATGTATGTCACTGAATCACTGTTTAAAGTCAAATGGAATCAGCAACGTCAGTACTTAATGTAAGTTATGAGGAGCACTTGAAATGTACTGCTTGCTGGAGAGCTTGCTGGTCACCCACCAGTGGAATAATAGAATTCCTTTTGCCTTCGCAGCCACAGTGGGAAAATGTCACGGATAACAAATTCACTCCATATTCCTCTTGAACAAACACACACACACACACACACACACACACACACACACACACACAGGAAATAGCATTGGATATTGTGTGTGTGTGTGTGTGTGTGTGTGTGTGTGTGTGTGTGTGTGTGTGTGTGTGTGTGTGTGTGTGTGTGTGTGTGTGTGTGTGTGTGTGTGTGTGTGTGTGTGTGTGTGTGTGTAAACTAGTTTTTTTGTATCTGGCAACCCAGTAGTTTGCTTTTTCAATAGCTGTTGAATGCCATCTAAAACGATTCGAATATAACAGCTGCATCTGTAGTGAAAAGCATTTATATTGATCTGCTCTTAGATGTAGGAAAAAAACACTACTCACAATTTGCAGAACCAAAACTCACAGATTGCAGGTGGGGTTTTAACTTGTTTATGTAGACTGTGACATTGGGTATATTCATATTATTCAATATATTCATATTATTAGTTAACTAATATGAGTTTTTCAAAAGCTGATTCTTAAGAGCTTTTTTCTCTGACCTTCAACAACAAAACATCTTTTGATTGTAACAGGGTTAAATGGTTTTTGAAAGAGAAATGTTACTATTTTTTTTTTTTTTTATGTTTCTTACAAAGTACACAAAACCAAATACTACTAGTTTTACGGGTATCTGTGTTAGTTTCTGTTGTGGCTGGGTTTTGCTTATGTATGGTTCTGTTTCCGTGTTTGTAGTTTGTTTGACTTGGTTACTCATTGTTTGATTATCATTATCACCTGTGGATTGTTTAGTTGATTGTTTTTTTTCTAATTTTATTGGGAGTTTTTTATTTTATTTTATTTTATTTAAGGTATAGTACACTGAAAGAAGATGGTATAGAAACAATTTTCACTCAGAAATGTCTAGTAAATTTAAATACAAAGAAACGGCAAATAACACTGAATTAATTTTTGAAGTTGAATAATTGAAATAGTATTTTCTAAAACCTGCTCCTATAATGTTTTTTACAGTGTATGTGAGTTTAACTGATGTGATAATTTTATGATAACTCAATTAAAATGTATGGAACCACTGTCCACAAAACAGCATTATGATAATGTTAATTAAAATGTTTTTCATTATGTAAGTAGTAAATCCTGTGTTGCATGGGTTTTATGTGTTTGCATGTGAGTTAGGTCTTAATGAGTTTGATATACTGCATGTGTGAGAATGAGCGTGTGTGTATTTATATGCATTGTGCATGTTGAGCGTGTGTATTTTGTATTCATGAAGACATCAAAGTAACATTGGTCACGGTGTTCCTGTTGTTTCAGGCAAATATACATGCAGTACTTTTTCATCTAAAGTCACACATGCGTGAACAAGCTCTGTCCTCTGTGTGCATATGTGTGTTTATCTCGTTGGCCGTGACTGAGGTGGGTCATGCCAATCTCAGGAGAAACCCATATGGCTCCTGCCCTGCAGTGGTCCCCCTCGGGTCAATGTCACAAAACTTTCTAAAAGACAAAGTAGTGAACAGAAGGACAAATGAAACTTTCATGGAAAATAAAAGCTTGCTGGACCCGAAAGAGATTTGATTAGTATAATTGCATTAGCAATTATTTTTTACAATTACATTTCATCTAATACTAAATTCACTTGCAACTCCCAAAAATGAAATTAAAATGAACTGACAAAACACAATTCTTGAACATTTCATACTTAAATTAATCCTGTGTTGGGACTACATGAATCCTTTTTGTTGACGATGTTAGATTTGTAGTTCCCAGCATGTTGTGCACAAGACTGGATTGGGAGAGTAAATGTTGAAAATAAGTCTTATTTTATGTGTTTTTGAGTAATGGGAATGTGTTTAGTTTTTTAGATATGATGAAGATTTTGTGGTTAGCATTGAGCAGAAGAGTTTAGCTTGAGCTTAGGTTGAGGGCAGCTATACTTGAAAATGATGGTGTTGGTGGTGGTCAGTGGCAAATCATTTTTTATTATACCATACTTCGTTCAGTAGAAAAAAGTGTAATTTTTATGCGTTCTAATATATGCTACTAGTTAGTAGTTTAATTAACTGATTAATATTATTTACACCACAGGAACTTCAATTAACTTTCTGCAACAAAACACTTTGTTTGATTGATCTTGTAGTCTGTTTTATGAACTGTAATTGTGTGGAAATGTTTTCCAAATTAAGTTTTTTATTTAATTGAACTAATTGAACTGATTTTAATTTTACTTTAATTGCATTATCAAGTTATTGAACAAATATTTTTAGTGAAGAAAATGCTTCTTTTTTTTTACTGCAAATAAAACAGTTAATCACCTGTTTTTAAAAATCAAGACAAATTATGGTCAATTCCAGGAAATACTAAACTAATGTGCTTGTACAGTATAGTCAACATTTGAAGTGGATCAAAATAGTTCTAAGACAAGAACGGGTATTGTTCAAAATTCATGTATAACTTTGATGAAAGGTTTTGATCCACTTCAAATGTTGACTAATACATACAGCTTTGTTCAGAGAGTTAATTTGGTGTATCTAATTCCAATCTCTTAAGTGTTTTGTTGCTGTTGTTGTTGTTTTGTAGTTAGAAAAGCTATGCTCTTGTACTGGGGAGAAAATTATAAGAGCGAGAGGCTTAAAGGAAAAATGAAACAATATATTAAAAAAGATGCTTGTTATGGTGTGACAGTGTATGTCAGTGAACTTAAGAATCTGAAAAGTCATGAGAGATTGTTGTGAGGGACAAGAGATGAGAAAAATGGACGGAGAGATATTAGAAGCCAAAGTGGAAGAGACACGAGTACATGCACTCAAGCATGAGACTCTCGCTCTCGTTTCAATTTATTCAGTTCATTTCTGACAGTGGCAGAGAGACAGAGAGAGTTTGAACGTTCTCAGAAATACTTTAACCGACAGTCAGACATGAGATCTCCAGATAAAGCTGGAATTAAACCCTTGGAGAAGCTTAGTTCTGCTTTTGTCTGTGAGTCGACCCACTTAAGATGGGACATCACATGCAGTCAGAGCGAGTGTGAGACATCATGTCTGGACATTATGATGAAACACCAAAAGAGTCTGCGGAACGGCTGAGCGGGAGCTAAAACTGGCTCTATGACATCATCACCTTCTCAAATTAAAGGGACAGTTCTGATTTGAAAAGTCATTTGTTTACTCACTCTTATGTCCTTCAGACCTCTATGACTGTGATCTTTCTACTGTGGCACACAAAATGAGATGTTTTAAACAATGTGCATGCTACATGTTCCCATACAATTAAGATCATTAAAACGATTCCCTTCTGCCGTACTCTGAACAAAATTTGGTGTAGGATTTACTTTTTGATTTGTAAAATTAAATAGCCATTTCTGAGTGAAAATGTAAAGTGAAAAGAAACGGCAAGTAAGCTTGAATGACTTGGAATTAAACGTTAAATCCAATAATCTTTGTTTTATTTACAACTTTGAAAAATATTTTTTTTACAGTAGCTCTCAAATCTCATTTGCATGTTTCAAAGTTAGTCATGCAAGTTTAAACAACACAAGGGTGAGTAAATGATGAAATAATTCAAATTTTGGGGTAAACTGTTTGGGTAAAAAGTGTTTTTTACTGTTAAAAGGTGATCTTATTTTTTTATTACTAGCAATGTTTCCATCCACCTATTTTATGCAAATTTTGGGATATTGCACAAAAAATGCTGGATGGAAATGCTACCCAGCAACATAGTTTCAGCCGTACCAGATGTGGGCCGGATCTGGGCCGACACTATGTTGGTGTCTGGGCAAGATGCTAATAAATTCAAAAAATGTGCATAAAAACCAAATGTGGTCAATTGAGGTGGATAGATTGTTTTATCCAATAAGAATACATACGCATAAACTACAATGGAAATACATGTACCGAATAAATCCCTCAGTGCACAACAAAAAACTCACATGAATTTACCTTAACAGTGGATGCGATAGGATAACTGGATTAACCAGCGACCAGTTTCCTTGCACAGCATCTCAATTGTTGGTTTGATCATTCTGAAATGCCTGAGTCAAAGTCTGTCATCAGAATGATTTGGTTTAATTCCCCCAGAAACATCTCGCATGATTGCGTTCAAGCACCAGGCCTTCGAATGCAAGAAAACATGACAGCGTTTGTTGCACTTTGTCTGCTCGCTCTGAGGCACAAGTCATTTATGATCAAGGAAAAAAAGAGCTACAGTTTCTTCCCCGATTGCAGCAACTTTCATTTTTATTGCAGATATTTGGGGCTCATTTCTGAGGAAGTGATGATTTTCTTCTCTTGAACACATGGGATGAAAACGCCTCTTTATTTGCAAATGTTTTATAGCCTACGATAATCTAATTTTGTTTAATTTGTTAAAAAGGTTAAATTCTGAACTCTAGATGGAAACATAGCTAATGACATAAGAATTGTTTATTAATGTTGCTGTTTGCTGGAAGTGTTCCCTCAATTATAATGCCCCACCATTGACATTTCACATAAATGACAAAGCATTTAACAGAACAGGACGGAGTACCAAGAGAATCCATCATAGGTCTCTATGTGGGGATTAAGTTATTGTTAAACTGCTTATTTCTATTCTGAGAAGCACTTTCAGAACCTTTCTGGGTCATGTTTATGTGTGCACCAAGACGTTGGGTTGTCAGATCGAGGGTCTGTCACAGTCATAACACAAAAAAACACACACAATCTTGCGACCGCAAGTGTGTGAGAGTATTGGCGACGTCTCCACAGAGGTCACACCTCCCGCAGTGACAGTGTTAGCTGGAGAGAATGAGTCAGTGAATGAGTGTAACCAGGTTGACTTCAGGCGCCCCTTCTCCAGTGAAGCATTCAGTCGCAATGCTACAAATGGACATGCTACAGAAATGGATAAGAAAGCTGTCATTTGAGGAAGTGTTTGTGTTTTTGCGATCAGCTCAGGGACCCTCAAATACGATGATCCCCTTGTGAGGGACTCCCTTTCTAAAATCACATTTATTCTCTTTGAGAAAATGTGTTTATAATGCATGTTGTTTGAACAATTAAATTATTGCCTTTTAATATTGTCACTCTATTGAAAAGAAAAGTGGTTTGTTTTAATTTATGAGAAAAAATATATTGAAAATGGGCTCCATTCAACTACTTAAATGACTTGGTATTAAATCTCTGGAATAATAATATGCTGGAAACAAATCTTGGTCTTATCTTGTCTCACAAAGGATATTGCACTATTGATCACAAGCAAATGAGGAAAAGTGTCCCATGCTGCCACACTCTGTTGTTTTTATTCCGTTCTGAAGGAAAGCAATGTTGCTTTGTGTAACGTCTCCATCTTCTGTTTTTATAGAGTAGTACACTTTTTAAAGGAAATGCCTCCCTTCTCATGTTCTCAGATGTAGTCATATGACAGGGATAATCCGTTTCATCTGCATAATCTGCATAAAATACCTGTCTTTCTGCCTGTGATAAGAGATGTTCTCTGATAAGAGTCATTTTGATTGTACAAAGTAGAGAAAATTCTGTTTTTTTTAAAGACAATTACCAAGTAGGCTAGTTGTATTTAGGCTACTTGATAGCATTACACATTTAAATTATTTTTATTTAGATTTACATGTTATTATTATTAGATTCTTTAATCTAAAAACGTTATGCAAGCACTAGTGGAAAATCCCTCGCGCTGAAGCCTGACCGAGAATCGAATAACAAAGTTGTCACCTCGTAACTTATGACGTGTCTTCAGCTATAATAACCCCCTAACCCGTCAAATTGATCTCTTTCTCATTCTCGCCTGATTGAATCGAAGTGACGATATTTTGTGCAGCTTGTTGCTGAAGTGTTCTTCGGGATAGGCTACGTGAGCTGTTTCGTCATTGTCATCGCCTCACATTATGGATTTTCTCACTGGACGCGTTCCCTGTGCATGACATGATCGCGAGTGATATTTTATAAGTTTTAGAGAGGCTTCAATCTTCTGGTTCCCTGTAAAGTTTGAATGCCTCAGTGAAGACATGCACTCGGAAGCCCTGGCTGCCTTGGCTTGAGAGCGCGTGTGTGTTCATCGCTGTGCAGATCACCAACGGCAAGGAGTGACGGATTTATTTTCCTTTTGGATTTAAGGTGAGTATTTAATCCGTCATGGATGCACTTAGGTGTTCAACATGCCATAACATA
This sequence comes from Abramis brama, assembly GCF_963993115.1. Classification (NCBI taxonomy): domain Eukaryota; kingdom Metazoa; phylum Chordata; class Actinopteri; order Cypriniformes; family Leuciscidae; genus Abramis; species Abramis brama. The sequence goes on along the minus strand of NC_139963.1, from coordinate 21,134,538 downwards.
ATGGATATCATGGATGGCCATCACCAGTTCCCTGCGTGTCATGATATGGATCATCTTAAGGAGGCATTGTCTGACCCATGCCCGGAATGCTCTATAATGCCGCTCGCTGTGCGTCTGGAATCCAGGGGTGCGTTTCCCGAAAGCATCGTTGGCCAACTATGGTCGCAAGTTCCCTCGTTACCAATAGAGTTCAATGGACATTGCGATGAACTTGCGACCATAGTTGGCCAACGATGCTTTCGGGAAACGCACCCCAGATCGGAAGGTTTGTTGCTTTCTTCCAGTATTACTACTGTTGATCGTAAGCGTAAACAAGTATTGCAAAATGAAAGGAAGAATAAGAAGACAAAATCTTCTGATTTAGCATGCAAGGTTGACCAGCTGTCTTCTGCAGTAGAGTTGTTACTGCCTGTCCTGGCTAAAGCACAGCCTAATATGGAGATACAAGAGAAAGCTCTGCAGAATCAGCTATCGTTTCGTCGCCAATGATGCATATGGGACAGGAGTTAGATGTGATGTCAGTGGCTGCCTCTGACTCACTTTTTGAAGCTACTCCAGCTTCACTGGAAGGAACATTAAAAGCAATGCTCGCCCGCATCAATCTGGATCCCCCCAGCAGCTGTAAGCTCTGAGAATGTTTTTCTACGTCATGCACAGAAAACATCCTTTATGATGCCTCAGTGCAATGACTTTACATCTGTTTTGGTGTCTGCACTACAAAATTACTACACGTCCGGATGTGTTAGTGTTATGGCCCTTGGCCTTTTTCTGGTCGTTCTCCTGCCCCTCCTCTCTTTCAGGCCTAATTGCTGGCACCTGGGAAGATGGTGTTTAAATAGGAGCTTCTCTGCTGCATTGATCTCTCTCTTCCTGCTCTGGTCTGGTGGCTAAAGGCTCGAATGCTGCTCTGTTGTGGGCTGTCCAGGTTCACGCCTCGCTTGGGACGCCAGGACTTTACATAGATGCACATATAAGTTTATTTCCATCCATGCACCTGCCCTACACTACTGATACTGACATTCACACTCCATATTTGGTTCTGTTGTTTAAATTTGTGTTAGATACACAATAAACTTGTGTTTTGCACCGTTTGTTTGTGGCATGGTCTCCTATCTATTGTTATGGCCCTGAGTCAGTCATAACAGTTAGCCCGCATACTGGCTGTGATGCAGGACCCATAAGCAGTGGGACTTGGTAGCATGCCGCCTATAGAATCTAGTGTGGCAGCACTCATTGTGTCCTGATGAGGCACTTCGCGAAAACGTGCGCTGCCCCAATGTTGAGTGCAGATGCACTGATGAGCTACAGTAGCTTAACTGTAGTAGTAGTAACAGCAGTAACTGTCTCGTGCATACAATTCTACAGCAATCCTTGGCCGTGTTTCTAATTCTTTGGCGCATATGCTTGTGGCCTTACACTCCTCTCAGAGTGAAGCTTCATTTGACCCATTAGTGGTGAGTCTAACTGAACTTGCATTACAAGCCATGGGTGTTATCACTAATCACTGTGGCACAATTTTGAATAATTTATCCTCAAATAGTTTTATGGTGTAGGTCTACGTATTTTATAATGTTAACTTCAAAAAATATTAATAGTAATTTGAAGATGTGGTAGCATTAGATCTGGATGGGAAGGATAACTCTGGGAGTTGGGAGTTGGGAGGGGTGTGTCGCGATTCTGCCTTCTCACACCGTGACACAGGTTCGTGGCTCTGAGTATCGCGATTTCGGTTTTATATCGCGTATCGTTACAGCCCTACTTCTGATGCAAAGAAGGTGATGGACTTGACAAGCTTTGTTGATCCCCGGTTTAAGGGAAGCTTTTCTGATGACCTTGATGCCACGGTCAACTGCTGCGTTGAGGAAGCCTCAAAACTGGCAGAGATGACAACACTGAGTGAGGGAGCTGCCCAGACAGACTTACTCGCGAAGATGGAGAAATTATTTTGTGTTCATCCACAGATGCAGTGGGTGCGAGCTATGAGGCGCGCGGCTCAAACGTACTCTCTGCACTCGGCTACTAAACATTTAACGTCCTTGTTGGTTGTTTAAAATATCTGATGGATGTACTCGCGCCTCAACTGGACTCATTTAATAACATGGTCAATTGTGATAAAAAATTCCTGATGTTATGGACATCGCCATTTATGATACTGTCACTGAATGCAGTTGTGACTAGGGATCGACCGATATGGATTTTTTAGTGCCGATGCCGATACCGATTTTTTTCATCAGCCTTAGCCGATGACCAATACGGGCTGCCGATTTTCTTGAGCCGATATTTGGAGCCGATACTGCTTTTTCTCCCTCAATTTACATCATAAAAATGACACAATGATCATGATGATAACAAATGTTACAAGTCTCAATTTAAAAAAGGATCATTTATTGAACTTAAAAAAAAACTATATTTAACAAATAGTAAAAACAGGTGAGGTAGAACAAGTAAAAAAAAAAAAAAAGAGTTCAGTGCTGAAATTAATTATTTAACCCTTTCATGCATGAATTATGATAACCTCAGTCAGGATTTTTTTCCTATGTGTTTTTATTGCTCTTAGGGCATGAAAAACAAGAATTGATTTTTATTTTATTTTTTTTACAAATTTTTCAAAGAGATTTTCAGATGTCCACTTGAGTGGACAGCATGCGGTTATGGTTTAAACTGAAGATATACTGTATTAAATAAGACAATAATCAAACAGATAAAGTATGTGAATTTAACGAACTAATCAATACAATTATATCAAATCATGTGAAAACTATAAAATATATACAAAAAATATAAATGCAAAATATTGCAAAGGCTTCATACAACTTCATACAAGTTGCACTTCGCGTATCTTTGATATCAGAACATGAGGACGTGATTCCATCAGAATTTTCTACAGCCTGTCAAGGTACAACTGTGGAAACCACTCAGATGCTCCCTCCAGTGTACCAGAGTATGGAGATTTACCCTTATTAGCTGATAATTCTGATTATGTTCAAAATGGACATGCACATTTCTATCATAGCCCTCCTCTGAGAAAACCTAGCGATACGTTTTTTTCAATCTCATCTGAAATTATCAGTGTTGGGGGTAACGCATTACAAGTAACATGCATAACGTATTCAGATTACTTTTTTGATGTTACAAGTAAAGTAATGTGTTACAAGTAACATGCATTACCTAATCAGATTACTTTTTGATCTAACAAGTAATTAACTACAAGTAATGTGCATTACCTAATCAGATTACTTTTTGATGTAACGAGTAAAGAAACGCATTACAAGTAACATGCATTACGTAATCAGATTACTTTTTGATGTTATGAGTAAAGAAACACATTACAATAACGCACATTACATAATCAGATTACTTTTTGATGTTATGAGTAAGGAAACGCATTACAAGTAACATGCATTACGTAATCAGATTACTTTTTGATGTTATGAGTAAAGAAACGCATTACAAGTAACATGCATTACGTAATCAGATTACTTTTTGATGTTATGAGTAAAGAAACACATTACAATAACGCACATTACATAATCAGATTACTTTTTGATGTTATGAGTAAGGAAACGCATTACAAGTAACATGCATTACGTAATCAGATTACTTTTTGATGTTATGAGTAAAAAAACGCATTACAAGTAACATGCATTACGTAATCAGATTACTTTTTGATCTAACAAGTAAAGTAATGCATTACAAGTGTCATACATTATGTAATCACATGACTTTTTTTGATGTCAATGAAAATTACATTCTAATAATACAAGTACATTTATTTACAGTAAAAAAAAGTCACTGCAGATTAAGTTTTTAAGTTTTAAATTTCAAAAACAATATTCACATTATAATTATGAATTGTAGCTGAAATATAGCAATTGATGCATGACGTCCACTACAGTGGACATGTGATTAATCAGAGTTTTCTCTCAATCTAAAATCAAAACTTGGAAGATTTTACTGTGATATGACTCATTAGATATTGCTTGATGCTGCAATTTTTTTTTTACCTACAAGAGTCTCCTAGGATAGAAGGAATGGGTGGATATTCCGGAGCAACTTGGCATGTCTGACTGACCCTTGGCCATCTTGGTTTGGAGGGGGGAAAAATCGAAACACAAAGGCTTGCCACTTGGTTGCAATTTATAGGACGATGCACCAGGATCCAATGAAGAGGCTGATGTGCAACTTTGCCATAAAAACACGTGCAAATTGCTTTTTTAAAATGCTTTTTTAATAGCTGTCCACTGTAGTGACCACTATGCGTGAAAGGGTTAAAGTGAAAGCACACTTTTGATGCTTTTGATGGACAAAATAAATGTGATTTAACACAAAACGTGCGCAAAATGCACAGAATAAGCATGTCAAGAGTTTTAACAACAATGCCAATGTCTAGTGTTTTAACAATTATGCCAGAAAAGAAAATTAAGTATAAAAAATATGTATTTGCCCATTTAAACTTTTTAATTATTCGTTTTGGGTGAAAGTAAGGTGTATTATTATAAAAACAAAAATGTTGAAAGAACTGACCCATTGTTTGAAATGGTTATTGTCTGCCAAACACGGTTTGCAGCCGCTGCTGTGACGCTGTACTAGTACTACGCTTCCAGTGTGAATACTCGCGGGAGTCTGCTGCTGCAGTGACGATGTAGTTGCGCGGATGTAGACTCACGCTTGCTGTGTGAAAGAGGGGTAAGTGGAAGATCGCCGGAGTCTCTGGACACTCGGCATCGTGAGAATGATCTAGAGATCGATTTGACGTGTTAGGAGATTATAGCAGAAGACACGTCATAAGTCGAGGTCACAACTTTGTTATTCGATTACAGCAGCGATAGGGATTTTCCACTAGTGCTTTCAGAACTGCCTCTGGCGGTCTTCCACTTAGTCATAGAACCTCCAGTTCTGTTTTTTAATTAATTCAGAACTGTGAATGTGTTGATTTCCAAGTAGTGCTTAAAATGTATGTGTGGAAAAATATGCATTCTTACATGTACTATGTCTATTTTTGGATTGCAATATATATATATATATATATATATCCCTTATGTGCTGTTGGGGATGTTTTCATCCACTATGGGGTATTTTTTAGTCTAAATTTGGCCATAACTTTCTCTGTGTTTCAGCAAATGGAATGATTTTTGGTGACAAATCTTATTTTGACACATATTTTGGGAAAATGCTTTGAAATTTTTCAAAAACTCAACAGTACACTGTGGGCAAATTTACTACCCTTTCGTTATGTTTGTGGCTGAAAACAGCCACTACTTTAAACTGCTGTAAAAATATATCAGATAAATATTTTTTTCAAATTTTTTTGCATAAATCTATTAATCAACCTCCGTCCTGCTCAAAAATACTAAATGTGTAAAAAAAATTCAGGATTTTAACTCTTTAATTGCCAAATTCGTAAATGATGTCACTGATTTGTGAAAAAACACACACAAAATGACTAATTTTCAATATAAAATGTGATTGTGGACTGGATTTTTTTTAACCTTTTATCACAGTCTTGGACATGTCAAAGATCAGAAACAACATTAGTTTTGATGCATTGTTAGTTTTTGTGCAGCATCAGATTTTAACTTTTTCTCCCTCATTTACTGTTCGTGGCTGTTTTTGCCCCATTGACTTCCATTATAACCACATTTTTTGATTGCAAAGTCATGACACCATATAATTATGCATTTTTGATTGTTGGTGGTTTTCCCTGTTGGGAAGAGGTACAATTTGTAATTTTTACTGTTGATAACCAGGTGGCACCATTAACCCTTTAGATAGGCCTGTGCAAAAAAAAGCTTAGTTTCTGGCTTTTACATGGAGTTATATGAAGTGTATATGGAGTATAATAGCATAATAAAGTGTGTGTGTGTGTGTGTGTGTGTGTGTGTGTGTGTGTGTGTGTGTGTGTGTACTCACCTTGATGCGTCTGAGAAAATCAAAATATGCACCTCAGCTCTCAGAACTACATGGAGTAAACAAAAACAAAGTAAGTGTATTTATGCATCTGCTGCCTTTTGATGGTGAGAAATGCAGACTAAACAAATACAAAGCAAGTGGATTTAAACACTTGCATGCAAGCCTGCTGGTCATTTGATGGTGAGAAGAGCAGCAAGCAACATGAGAAAGGGCTTGACTTGTAGTGAAGTTTCAGAGATGATTATGCAGCCTGACCCCTCCAGCGAGCTGCACGATGTATCGTCTTCTCCCTCTGACACCACAGACTCAGGAGAGTCAGATCCTGATTTGGATGTGGCACCCTCATCATCCTCTCTAGCTTCCACTGAAGGCGAGGAGGATTCGGAGGATCCTGGATCTGGGTGGATTGGGAGAAATGGCGAAGTGTGGTTTTCCACCAACGCGGAGACAACTCCCTTTCTTCAGCCTGCCAACTCCCGTGACTCCAGGGCTGACGTGCTATGCCATCGCAAGCGTCCAGAACATGGATTCTGTGTTCAATCTGTCTTTTACAGAGTAAAAATAGGAGGGGAAGGCGATGATCCCACAGGCAACGTGTGGACTCCCCTCTGGACCTGTAGACGCCGGCCAAAATCAGTAGCCCCCATGTAGGCACGGAGATCTGTGGAGTCCACCCCGTTTCTCATTGTGCGGCGCCCATGGAGGTTGGTCATGCTGACAATGAGGTCAATCATCTCCTCAGTAAAAAAACGAATCCGTTGAACACAGAATTCATGTTCTAGATCCTTGCGATGGCATAGCGCGTCGGCCCTGGAGTCACGCCTCTGACAGGCTGAAGAAAGGGAGTTGACTGAAAACCACACTTCGCCATTTCTCCCAATCCACCCATATCCAGGATCCTCCGAATCCTCCTCGCCTTCAGTGGAAGCTAGAGAGGATGATGAGGGTGCCACATCCAAATCAGGATCTGACTCTCCTGAGTCTGTGGTGTCAGAGGGAGAAGACGATACATCGTGCAGCTCGCTGGAGGGGTCAGGCTGCATAATCATCTCTGAAACGTCACTACAAGTCAAGCCCTTTCTCATGTTGCTTGCTGCTCTTCTCACCATCAAATGACCAGCAGGCTTGCATGCAAGTGTTTAAATCCACTTGCTTTGTATTTGTTTAGTCTGCATTTCTCACCATCAAAAGGCAGCAGATGCATAAATACACTTACTTTGTTTTTGTTTACTCCATGTAGTTCTGAGAGCTGAGGTGCATATTTTGATTTTCTCAGACGCATCAAGGTGAGTACACACACACACACACACACACACACACACACACACACACACTTTATTATGCTATTATACTCCATATACACTCCATGTAAAAGCCAGAAACTAAGCTTTTTTTTTGCACAGGCCTATCTAAAGGGTTAATGGTTCCACCTGGTTATCAACAGTAAAAATTACAAATTTTACCTCTTCCCAACAGGGAAAACCACCAACAATCAAAAATGCATGATTATATGGTGTCATGGCTTTGCAATCAAAAAATGTGGTTATAATGGAAGTCAATGGGGCAAAAACAGCCACAAACAGTAAATGAGGGAGAAAAAGTTAAAATCTGATGCTGCACAAAAACTAACAATGCATCAAAACTAATGTTGTTTCTAATCTTTGACATGTCCAAGACTGTGATAAAAGGTAAAAAAAAATCCAGTCCACAATCACATTTTATATTGAAAATTAGTCATTTTGTGTTTTTTTTTTCCCAAATCAGTGACATCATTTACGAATTTGGCAATTAAAGAGTTAAAATCCTGAATTTTTTTTAAACATTTAGTATTTTTGAGCAGGACTGAGGCTGATTAATAGATTTATGCAAAAAAATGTGAAAAAAATATTTATCTGATACATTTTTACAGCAGTTTAAAGTAGTGGCTGTTTTCAGCCACAAACATAACGAAAGGTTGTAAATTTAAACGATGCACAAGGGATATATATATATATATATATATATGAGGATAAGAACACACATAAGGGCACTTTATGTAGACTCATTGCTGGTTCTTTAATGAGATGACTTCCATTAAAACATATGAGGATAAAGCTCAAATCAGTGCAGTTTAGGGTTTGCAGCAACATTGACAATGAGAACAGCATGAAAACAACAAAATAAAAAAGGGTACAGTCTTCCATCAAACACCTCTGAATGTTACATATGTCACTTGTGCCGAATAAATAAACCGCTTCAAAATAGGAACATGTTAATAAATACCAACAATAAATACACACATTTAGCTATATAACACTGACAACAGCAGCAAACTTTCCTTTCATGAAAATAAAACAAGCGTAAAGCATATATAAAAGCATTTAGCTGGGTAAATAAATGGATGGGACAACATCTGCCTTAAACAAAACATGTAGAAATAATTTGTACTTTACAGTTATGTTAAAAATATTACAGTACTTGTGCCCGAGCTGCCATGACAAAGGCACAGATACATATATATTTCTCTGAATCTGAGCCACAAGTATCATGGTCCATTCGGTCACATTCAATAAGATCTTCAGTTCAGAGCAAAAACTAATGCAAGTCATATTATAGCACATGTGCTTCTTTGCCACAAATTTACACACAAAAGTAAATAAATAAAATTAAAGCGTCTTTACTTTTTGGCTTACCAATATTATACGTATAAACAGACATATTAGTGGGGAAAACAGCATGAAATGATGTGAAATTAATCAAAACTAGCAAGAGGGGAAAATTTGGATTGTCATCAACAAATAACAAATGACCTTTGCATGTGGTGGGTTGTAGAAATACAAAATAAAGATAGATAATAAAATGAAACCCATAGAAACCAAGAAAAATATGAACCATTGGTGATCTGGAAGGATGACCCAAGACCTTGTGCTTGAAACACTTTAAGCAAAACTCTCAAAATATGTGGGCATCTGTAAATGTGGATGAGAAATTGTTGATTTTTGAGCCAACTTCATTTATAACAGGGCAAATGTGTGTGTATAAATAAGCCTATGTGAGAATTATTGCATGTGTGTGTATGTGAGATTACAAAGCTGATCTAGCTATGATTATTTTGGCTGTTGATCACGTTTCCGCCTGGAGGGGCGATATGTATCGAGTCCAGGATTGGCCGCAACACCTGACCAAATGGCCTGAGAGAGAAAGAGAGAGCATGAAGTTCTGTGAAAACTGTGAAAATAACACGGATCTTCTTACATAAATTTTCAGCATTGGAAATGTGACAGTTGAAAATGAGAGAACTTTACAGTTACACAATCACAAATGGGAGAATCTCACGAAAACATGGTCAAGGTCACATTTCACTACAAAATCAAAACAAAAAAAATGAATGAAAGAAAATGAGGACGAATATGAATATATATATATATATATATATATATATATATATATATATATATGAAGACTTCAGATGCAAAAGCCTCTAAGTGCCATCTGAAATTTTCTTCTAGAATGATAATTTTTATCAAGCTTGTATGTCTATGTTCAGTTATTTCACTTTAATGCTAATGAAAATAACCTATTAATTGTCATGAAAGTGAAATTACTGAACCTAAATATACAAGCTTGATAAAAATGATCATTCTAGAAGAAAATTTCAGATGGCACTTCATATATATATATATATATATATATGTATACACTTTTTTTTTTAATGTGTCGAGATTTGTCGTTTTGGAATCTTTTGACTTAATTGTATGGACAAAAACATTATTCAAAATATTGTTTGTGTTTCACAGAATAAATACATCTTTACAACAACATGAGGGTGTCTTTGAGATGTTTTTATTTATTAATTTCCCTTTTGACAATAAAGACCGATCTCAAGCATGTTTATTTATTCCCTGTATGTAGTACTAAATACTTTCCAATTAAGTGGAAATAAAAACAACCCTAAAAATCATGTCTGAGCGAGTTTATGTTTAGCATACTCACGTGGAGAGCACTTCAGAGGGCAGATCTGTGATATAGGAGGGAATTTTATTTCCAGTGAGAAACTGGGCCACCTCATTAGTGAACGTGTTACAGTTGTGTTCAAACAATCGGTACTTGTCACCACTGCAGAGAGAGAGATAGATACCAAAGCAGAAAAAGAGGCTTATGAATGCAAGCAATGCATGTAAAGCACATGCTTGTACAGAACAAAATACTTTATAAGGACTTTAATCTGGAAGAAAGGAATTCCTCATTTTATTTTCAGAAATAAACAATAGTCAAAAACACACACTCACCTATATGTTGTCTCTCCAAGTGAGGACAGATAATCCATAAAGATCTCCTCTGTCACCTCTGTATTTCCCAGTTCCACCACTGTGTCTGGAGGTCCGAGCATCGTCCCGCCCTGTAAACACACGCACACACTATGGCACATACTGCAGCCGCCCCAGAACAAATGCACCTCTTAAGAAATATTATGTGCCAAGGCTATTTAATCTCAACAACCCAAAAATAAATGGACAAAAACAGTGTGCGAAGATGTGCTGTTCAAAGCTCCACATGGACCATGAACATGTAAAGTGAGGGCTCACAAACAGCACAATATATAGAGTACATTGATCGAGTGTATTTTCATGGCGATGTTTAAGCGCTTGTCCTTTCTTGAGTACTAGAAGCGTTGCAATGGGTTGTGATTTTACCGGTGGGCAACTAGAGATCCCAGCACCACCATAGAAAAATTCCTCTCCGTAGACCACTATAGATGTGTGCCTGTGTTGACATAACGTAACAGGAAATGCATATAGTTAAAACATGTTATAAAACATATCAGATAATAATAATAAAAAACATTTATTTGTATAAAACTTTTCATAAATGAAATGCAGCTCAAAGTGCTTCACAAGCATAAAAACATTAAAAAAAAAAAAAAGATATATAGATATTATATAATTATATATTTAACTTGTTTATAAATAAAGGATCTCAACCACTTACCAAATCCCATCAAGCTGTTTTCCTATAAGAAAGAATATGTTTTAAAAATCATTGACTATATGATAGATATTAGTTATATTAGATATGTTAAGATTTTATTATATTTATATTATTAAAATATAACAGTAGTAGGCTACTGTTATGGTTTGACCCATTTAAAGAATAATTTTCAATCTGATGAACCTTAACTAGCATTGGATTTCAAACAAAAAAATGTGATTAAAATAAAACTTATTAGTTCGTTATTAATCTATTAAATAGGTTAGATTAGATTCAAATTAAATAAGTAAACAAAAAATAAATACATAACGTTACAGTGTAACTTCATTTTTTTTAGCTTAATAATATTAATATGTGTTTATAAAAGACAGATGCCTTATAAATTTTAGGATGGTGGTCCCGACCCTCACACAGGGATGATCATATTTGGGGGTCCGTGGCTGGCATCTAAAAATTATGGAAAACTTACAGCATGTGACACGATTAATTACCATAAAGAACATCGTGTTCTAAAACAGTTTGTTCTTTTTGTTATTTATAAATAATGCAAGATAACTGAGATAAGCGGATAAACGGGTCTCGCTGTGAAAATAGCTCGTAAGGTTATGTGAATAAGATATTTTGTTGAAAAAAAAAGTGTTTTCATCGGTCAGCTGTACCGCGAAATGTTCTAGAACAGCGAAGGTGTCTCTTAAATATTCATAAGCAAAGCCTTCGCCATTGGATGGAAAAAGGCAACGTCAGTATTACCTCATTAATAATCAGGCCCCAAATCTTCGTCGTTGGACGGATACAAGTGACGTTAGCATAATAGTTCATTAATATTCATTAGCCAAGATTTCTCATTGGAAGATGACCAGGCAACGAAGCGAGATGGAAGTAATATGTATGAGTGAAACCTTCTTCATGGTAGGATTGGAAATTTCTCGGCCCTCGCCAATGTAGCGGTAAAGATATTCTGCATCACTCACCCAACATTATCGGACTGAGCTGTCTGGCCATTCCCCGCGATAGATCATAAATGAAAAGCTGCACTCCAAACGTCGAGTTGTGCTGATCCATGTTTGTGATGGTGGCTAAATGTGGCTGACTAGTGCTAGCCTGTCTGCGGTATCCTGCAGATCTTGCGTTATAACGGCCTTAAGATTCTCAAATGATCACAACAGCCTGATATCTGAGTTTTGAAATTTCTGAAATACTGTAGCAGCTAGCTATCGGACTTGTTGAGAATCAATGGCATTAGGAGGGTTTGAGTAAAAAATACATTCAAAGGGATACCAAGATAAATAGGCTAACGTTATGTCCTTCCAAGTCGCCAATGAAGAAGCGCATTAATTCAACGGCACGACAGCGCCATCTATCGTATGTGCAAGCGAGTACCTCACGACATTATAACCACATGCCCCTGACTAATAAATCAACTGTAATTTCAGTGTGTGTAGGCCTATCTTTAATTGGTTTTACCATTATGAAAGTCAATTGACTGGCACTTTTATCAAAATTATTTCTTTCCTTAAGCTACTGTATTTCTTTATACATATGAGTTACAAAATGAGACTCATGAAGACAAGTCAGAGTTTACACAACTTATTGTTTGTATAGACTAGGTCGAGTTTGACAAATTGTTATACTGCGATCGTTATACGTATATTCTTCCTGACTATTGCTCTCTGATCAAATAGATGAGCCAAAGCCTCCAGAAAGAACTCGCAACGAAAGATAAAAAATCTATCCATCTATCTATCTATCTATCTATCTATCTATCTATCTATACGAAGGAGATGCATCTTATTGAGCAAATTTAAATTTAAAAAGTTGAACTATCAGATAATGAGAATAAAATCCTGTGTGCCTAAATACCTAACGGTAAAATATACCTAACGGTAAATTTTGCATTTATATTTAATTGTGATGCTCATTTTTGCGCTCGTTTTGGGACGTTCTACAACGCTTACCATAAATTAAAAAAACAAACACTTACTGGCTTAAAAGACAATGGTAGCCTACTCGAATTCATAACTAAATTCAGCACACAACTTATTTGTAACACAGACAAGCAGGTATACAATAACGCAACACAAACAAGTTACACGTTAAAAATATCCTACATTAAGCGTTGTCTTAATAACGTTTTTCTGTGGGAAAATGCTTACCTGTAACTTTGGGCGCTGCGTTTATATTCTGGGCTCATATGCTATCAATAAGTTGAATATGCCTACTGAATTTATCCTTCAATCTCACTGTTACACTTTCTCTTATTTTTCATTGTTGGGATTTTGAGGAATTTCGGCGGAATTCTGTCGAATAAACCAGAACAGTAATAGCAGCACGCAAGGGGTGGGGGGGTGTAGAACTGTAAATGAGGGGCACTGGAATTCTCTAGAAATTTCCGGAACTTTCTGTGGAATTCTGTTGGCGCAGATTTCGGGAAGGACTAATTATCAGTGTTATTCAGCGTGTTTCTCGGAAAACATTATTTACTTTCGTTCTGTTCTGTATGTGTAGGCTAGATCACGTTCCCATTTACAGGGCTTTACATCAGCCTCCGCAATGACCCGATATTCTCGTATAGCTCAAAAGTGACTCATCGTACTAATACGTCTTTATCGCTCAGATAGAGACCACCTTTTCCCGTCTTTCATTTCCATTTCTTGGCAAAAACAGTCGCGCTCCTCTCGCGCGCGAACTCTCGTGGCGACTCACGCTCGGTGCAGCGCTAAAGGGACGAATGGAGTTTGGCAAGCCAAGTTAACATTTATTCGTTAGTCCACCCAAAAAAGAAAATTCTATCATAATTTACTGACCCTCCTGTCATTCCAAACTGTAAAACTTAATTTCGTTCATTTTCGAAACACAAATGAAGATATTTCAATGAAACCTGAGATTTCTGTCCCTCCAGTCTACACTAACACTTTGATGCTTTAAAAAGTTGATAAAGAGATTGTAAAACCAATCCATATGAATTGAGTGGTCCAAATTCTCTGAAGAGACACTATCGCTTAATTGATGAACAGATTGAATTTAGGCTTTTATCCACATTCATCACACACGCACAGATATGGTAAATATACGACCTGATATATGACCTGCGAGAATCAATGAGGTTCATTTAGGGCTGTCTGATAACCGCAATATTGTAATACTTGTAACTGACAAGCCAACCGCAGAGGAATGCAAGCAACCGCGATATTCGCGTTTTCTTTTTTCATAAGGCTACACCCTTCTTGCTTTGCACTTCGTGCAAGTATACTGAATACGTTAAATAACTTATTTAAATAAGTTACAAATGATAATTAGGGCTGGGGCAAAAAATACATTTTTCGATTAATCGTTTTTTTAAATGTGGTCGATTCAAAATCGATTCTTAAAGGCCACGAATCGATTTTTTTTCTCATATTTATTTATCTATGACCCAAAAGCCATGTAGTATTAGTTTTCCTACACTATTCATATGCTTGCAGCCTCCATGTTACAGCTAATGCTGTGAGATTTTGTTTGTTTTATCTTAAACATAAAATAACCTCCTGTAAAATAACCTCCTGTTGTTTATCAAGGCATGCGACTGTTCTGACTTGTCCAATTTTCAGCATCAATTTTTCATCTTGCATTAAAATCCTAAAATAAAAAGAGTTTAATATACAGTTTTGTGGCTCTTAATTTCTTTTTTATGAATTAACCACTTGTAAACTATATGTTCACTGTTCTTTTTTATAAATATAGGATTATCAATCTATATTCATTGAGTCGAATCGAGAATCGAAAATCGAATTTAGAATTGAAATAAATCAAATCAAGAATCAAAATCGAATTGAATTGAGAGCTTGCGAATCGAAATCAAATCGAATTGGAACATCTGAATCCACCCCCCAACCCTAATGATAATACGACGACTATGTACCATGGTGATACAGAGTCTCCATAGATTTGCACTTAACAAGCCTAAACAGACAGTGAATGAGAAAGATCGACTGAGTGCGTGCGATTACCTGCATCTGTCTTTAAAGGTCAGTAAAGGTTTTGAACTTGTTTGTTGAATGAACGGTCTAATAACTCACTCAAGGACAGTCCCTTGCTCTCACCTTGTGGCGTAATAATGTAACTGTGCTAAGTGACAGCCTGTCTATACGACGAGCAATACTGATAGGCCTACTGGTGAAATAAAATCAGAAAGCCTCTTGTCCAATCAGATTCGATGATCGGAACTAACTGTTATACATATAACAATAGCCTAACGAGCTTATTGTCAGGTTTATGTGGACCCTTATTTTGACATTCTCTATTTACTTCACTTCCTGTTTCAACACTCTGTCTAGTTTCGGTTTTATTGGTTACTTATGTCCTCGTTTTCGTGCCTGCTGACCACAACGTAACACATATTTGTAAATAAATAAATAAATGGCGATAATACTGCATATCACGCTATTGAGCCACTCAAAATTACCGCAAGGGAAATTCCTACATTGGGACAGCCCTAGGTTCATTCTCGTGTTACGCAGCACGTTTGAGCTTCTGCGAGAACCAATGAGGTTCGTTCTCGTGTTACGCAGGACATTTGAGCTTCTGCAAGAACCAATGAGGTTCGTTCTCGTGTTACGCAGCACGTTTGAGCTTCTGCGAGAACCAATGAGGTTCGTTCTCGTGTTACGCAGCACGTTTGAGCTTCTGCAAGAACCAATGAGGTTCGTTCTCGTGTTACGCAGCACGTTTAAGCTTCTGCGAGAACCAATGAGGTTCGTTCTCGTGTTACGCAGGACATTTGAGCTTCTGCAAGAACCAATGAGGTTCGTTCTCGTGTTACGCAGCACGTTTGAGCTTCCACAAGAACCAATGAGGTTCATTCTCGTGTTACGCAGCACGTTTGAGCTTCTGCGAGAACCAATGAGGTTCGTTCTCGTGTTACGCAGGACATTTGAGCTTCTGCAAGAACCAATGAGGTTCGTTCTCGTGTTACGCAGCACGTTTGAGCTTCTGCGAGAACCAATGAGGTTCGTTCTCGTGTTACGCAGCACGTTTGAGCTTCTGCAAGAACCAATGAGGTTCGTTCTCGTGTTACGCAGGACATTTGAGCTTCCACAAGAACCAATGAGATGTAATGTAGTAGGCTACTATTTTCCTTATTCTAATAGTGTCAAATAACCATTCTATTGTTATTGGTAATAAAATGCACATTTTCGCTATTGCTTCTTATGGGGATCTGTGGTTTAGACGTCAACTATTTACTAGTATACCGACTTTTGCTGGTACCTCGTGCAGTTGAATTAGTAACTAGGTAGGGTTGGTAAATATAGTTTTTAGTTATTGGTAAATATTTAGATATATTATTATGTTTCTCAGTTGAATGAACTCTAGTACCTTTATTAGACACTATAGTGTGTAGGCATATATTAGTTGTTAGTAAAACATTTTTAATCTTTCTAGTACATGTTTTATCTAATAACAACTTGGATAGTTGAACTAGTAACAAGAAACACATGCTAACTAATGAATATGACCTTGTAAAACTGACAATGAGACTAGCCATTATTTGACTGCTAATTAGAGTTTTTTTAAATAGTAAAATACAAACAAAAATAGTTGCATGTTAGATAAATGTTAACACTGCTTGCCATAGATGGAGAAGTGGGTGGGCGCGAGCGCGTAGAGCGTGCACGCGCCAAGCCAAGCCAGCGCGTACATGTGTCGCAGATTTTAAAACTCGGAAAGAGCTGGAACAGCGGCGGACCTGATGGTGCACCAAGAGTAGCAGTGGGTTTAAATCCTAAAAAACAAAAAAAACTCTCAGAGTCTACGCAGTAGAGTTAAGCGACATTTTATCCCCTGAGGAGGAAAAACGGGAGAGATCAGAAACTATATTTGCTGCACTGGATGATCTCATTAACATGGAGCTGTCATCAATAGGAGAGCAAGTGTTTGCTGTGGAGGCAATAACGAAGAAGAGGATAAGAAAGGTAAGGACGTTGCTGTGCGTGGGGAAATGCATTTATGTTCAGTTGCTTTAATACAATTTATTCTGCAAGCATATTTACTTTCTGTTTTGAAATGATTATTACCCCGCAAAGTCCCCACAGTTTCTTCTATTATCAGTTCTGAAATGACTCATGAGTGAATAACACCTAAGCTTGCGTAACATTTCGGAACTTTTTCGTTGCATGACTTCTGGTGTGCAAAACAGTGCGGTAACTTGCATGTTATTCTCCAAAGTTTGTGGATTTTATAACGCCTCGCGCTTGAATTGCGAGCGCTATAGATGGAGGGGGGTGTGTGAGAACAGCGCGCGTGTCATCATCATCGCCATCAATGCGCGTTTCGCTCGGAAAATCGCCGTGTTTTGTAGCTACGCAGTTTATTTTTATACGGGTGCAGGGTCAAGGATGATCCGTGTAACATCCGCGCAGTTGTCAAAATAATCGGACCAGTTAAGACCAACTGCAGAATAAACAAGATTAAAGATATTTAAATAGTGATAAATAAAATAGGTCATGTTTATTAATAGAGCACGCACGAGCAATTATCTCTTTGGTAGGTGTTTATGTTATTTATTTATTATTGTGTGTGTGTGTGTGTAGTATACAGCCAGATGTTGTAATGTACAGTAATAGCTAGTGATGGTGATGATGACTAACGCTCTATGTGCACGCGGGTTTCGTTTCGTACTCTCGAGCATGACGGGGGAAAGACCTTCGTCGCTCCACACGTTGCATGAAACGAGTTGTTTACGCGTTTCCATGGCCCCACCTATTTCCATCCCATGAATGTTCCCTAAACTCGCTGTTCTTTTTAAATGGAACTCACTCACCCCTCTGTGACATCACCGCAGTAGCGAGTGCAGCGCCGTTTTCATCCTGCATAATCTTCCATGTCAAAATACTACTGAGTGTTGACATCTTAAAGATACAGGCATGCTTTTTCAAAATCTGTGGGATGTTTGTATCATGCATTTGTTGAGAATAGAATGGTGACGTATGTCTCCCTCTGAACTTTTAAAGTGAAAGTGACTCCTTTCCGTTCTTTCTCTTATTTCAGGGAAATGTGGAATATCTCTTAAAGTGGCAAGGATGGTCGCCTAAGTAAGTTCTCATATTAGTAGTTTTATCCAAGACCATATGACCTAGAACTGTCACAATATGTGGGTGAATCCCACAACACCATGTCAAGGTCAAATTTCTATGGAAGCTTGTTTTCACTATGGAATAAAAAAAATAATTGCAACTTTTTATCTCACAATTCTGACTTTTTTTCTCAGAATTGCATCTCTCGCAACTGGGAGTTTATATCTCACAATTAACTTTTTTCTTGCAATTACGAAATTATATCCCACAATTCTATCAGAATTGAGATAAACTCGTAATTAAAAAACTTCAGAATATAGTTTATATCTCGCATTTCTGACTTTATATGTTATTAAATAAAAAATTAGAAAACACAGCATCACATTATTTTCTCTCATGTGACATATTTTATGGCTGAATCTCTCGAAACTTGTCAAGAACATGTCCTGATCATTTCAACAAAAATAAATAACTAACTAACTGGATTTTACTGTAGAGGACACCGGAACTTACATCATGACATATCAGGCATTTAAGGAGACACAACAAGTAAATAGAGAAAGATATTATATATCAATATGAAATATGAGAGATTCTTATCACTCCCATTACTACACCACTTTTTCAATACATGTTGCCCCAATAACCTTTTAATATGCAAATTAGATACAGTGTGCAGATGCATTGCATAGAATGGGGATGGCATTTGTGGCCATGTTTACATGCATATTGCATAAAGTAAAATGGTATATCAAATAATTCTGTTATATCTTTCATAACATAGTTGAGAATCATCTTTATACAACGTTTGGATAAAAAGTTGATTGGTGAATGAAAAAAAAAAAAAATTCTTTCCTATTCATGTCTTTTAATTTTTTTTTAATAAATGGGTCCTGGTGTCCTCTACAGAGGACACAGAATAACATAGGAATAAAATAAATAAATAAATAAATAAATAAGTTTTTATTCCATTTGTTTGTTGTGCTCTAAACAGTGTGACAAAACTAAATTCACAAAACATTTTTTTCTGGTTCTCAGGAGGATATCACACAAGAGAAGACAATGGGATGCTGTGTTTAAAGTAATAAGAATAAATTAATTTCATTTACAATTGGTTTTTCAATTAAAAAGCAGCCCTGAACTATTCAAATGAACATTTCAGATGAAAATTACTGTAGATTTTATACTTTAACTCCGGGCAAAAAAATAATAATCTGTGCTTTAAACTGTTTCAGTCATGTTCTGCCCCAGTGATTTGTTTGGAACTGTTTGTGTGAATGTCAGGTACAGCACCTGGGAACCGGAGGACAACATATTGGACCCTCGTCTGGTCCTCGCCTATGAAGAAAAGTAAGTCACATTCTGGCAACCTTCAATTACTGATGTGGAAATGAATAGGCTAGAAGCAACGGGATGTTCTTTCCTTTCCATCTCCCCATTCCTTAGCATATCTCTCTCTTTCTAACAGAGAGGAGAAGGACAGAGCTCTGGCTTATAAGAGGAAAGGCCTGAGACCACGTCGAGTTATCCTGCGGGTATGAGTTAGCTTCATTATTTATCATTATTAAGTTCAGTTGCAGTTCATATTAACCATAATGCACAAAATCTGATACATATAATAAAAAGAAAACTTCTCAGAACTGCTGGAGTATATGTATTTTGTGTGTTTGTGCATAATCAAACCCTCCAAACAGAACATCTACCCAATGGACCTACGAAGTGCACACAAGCTTCCAGATAAACCCAGCCCGAGAATCCGCCTGTCACTCACCCGTTCCACAGGGACAGAAATAGACCAGAATGGACGGCGCTATAGAGAAGGTGTTGGCTACCGCCGTATAGAAATACGCAAGAACAGGCAGTGCAGGTCCAAACTCATGGATGACTTCAAACTATCCCAGCAACCAACCAGACATCCACTTCCTGCAAAAGACTCTGCAGAGAAAGAGTGGAATGGAGACGAGGAAGATGAGAAGAAAAGGGTCAAGAAGATGAGAAAAAATGAAGAGAACACAACAGAAGTGCACCAGGACATTCCAAGTGGTAGGTGTTGTGTGCATCGATATAGCAACTGTTGCTAAGATACTCTGCATGCAACATATTCAGGGGTCAAAAAAATATTGCCAGAATTTCTGAATCACAGTGACAACTAGCTAACACATGTTTGATGTGATTTAGAGAACTGTGAAGTAGTTCACCCAAAAATGACAAAGTATAATCTTATTCCAAACCTGCAAGATATAAATAAGCCGTCAAACCATAAACGTATAGTAAAAGAAGTGCGGTGCGGTGAATTTAAAATCTTCTGAAGCCATTTCACCTTTCGTGTGAAGAACAAACTCATTTAAATCGCTGAAAATCTATTAAAACCTCCGTCATAGCACTCATAACTCAAGTAAATTTCAACTTGCCATCTTAAGACACAAGGTTGCGTCAGGTATGTTGACAGTCACGTTGAACATGTCTTGTGGTCAATCATCGATGTGAAAACGGGATGCGTCGTCTTGAAGCAGCAAGTCTATATGTGAGCCAAAAACATCATAAAGCCTAAGTAGATTGTAGAGACCATTGGTGCCAATAGTTTCTACCATCTATTTGGCTTTACGATGCTTTTCGCAAACACAACCCTGGTCAGTTTGCCCCTTATTTTACAAAATAACTAAATTTCACGAGGTAGTCCATTCGACTCGTGCACTATATTCCAATTCTTCTGAAGTTATACTTGTGTGAGGAATAAATAAATAAAAATCTATATTTCAATTGTTATTCATTGAAAATCTTCCCCACTGCAATAGCATTCAAACCTGCTGTTAAATATGCATCACACCAGGTTTTGTCAGTTCTGTGAAGATCATTGACATCAAACCTAGAATGACTTATCTTGAGGCAACACGAAAAAGTCAAATGTCTTCGACATGTCTAACGATGACTAAATAATGACAAAACATTCAGTTGTACATTAACCGTTCCTTGAAAGTTTATTCTGAGTTTCTGTCGTTTTCCTGCCAGGTAAAGAGATGTCTGAGGTGTACAACTCTTCCACAGACCAGGAATCTGTAATTACCATCCAAGAAACTGAGAACTGCTCTTCCATTTTTGACTATGCTGAGAAGCCAAGCGAGGACACCTGTCCAGTTTTCAAAGCAACAGACAACAGTACAATCTCCGACACACAAAAGAACGAGCCAGGCACTGCAGGGGGTGAGGACTCTGTACGGGTATCACATGACACAACAAACACTGACCAATCACTACACAACAGTACGAAGTCAGAAGTCGAGAAAGGTGTGTTTGACAAAGTACAGAACAGACCTTCGGTTATCGAGGTACATTTGAGCGCTAGATGTGGACAGGAAGAGGTTAGAGAAACAGGTGAGGTAGACAGTTTAGAGGCCAAAGAAAAGGAAACAATAGATGCTGACGTCACAGCAGAATGCACAACAACATTACAGGTTCCAGTTGACCAATCACATGCTTCCTCCACCACCACAGTGTATCCTGAGAAAGTCATTGTGACTCAGGTGACGATAAACTCCTTGACCGTGACCTTTAAAGAGGCCATGACTGCCGAAGGCTTCTTCAGCAGCTGTCGGCTTGAGGTCTAAACTGATAAAGGAAACCAAGAACAACATTACAATAGAGTTGTGTACATGTAGTCAGGGCCAAGTGAACAACAGTTCACAGTAGAAGCAGATATTGTCTAAGCAAGGTAAGAACACCAACAAGGCATTTTTCTCTTCAGTCTGTCCTTGTGTCGTTGTGGTAAAATAATCGTTGAAGGACGACATTTCTGATTATGTTCAGTTATGCTGTATCCGAAGACTTTAAGCATGTAAAGCAAATCTTTATATCTGTTCCACTACTTTTCCATCAGCAGCAGTCATTGCTCTTACTAAGAGAAGAAACTGTTTTTAAGTTCCGAATCAAAGATATAACTACTGTTACATCGCCTCTTTTGTCCTGTAACCAACCAGGTGGGAAAAGGAAAGGCCACTTGGCTTTGTTTCCATATCTGCGCCTGAGCTCTCTTCACTCTGTTCGGAGGCCTTTGTGCATTTTTAAAGAGACAGTATTGGTTTACATTCACAACTGCTACAGTGGGCGCTTTTGTAGGGGTAGATCCTGTTCATTTGAACACATGTGCTTTAGGTGTGCTTTTAGCATGGCAGAAATCAAAGCCGAGCCTAAATGACATGTTTTGGTCGTGATAGTTGAACATGGCTTGTCAGCTCTGTTGTTGCTCTCACGTATGACAACTACACTGTTTTTTGCTTGTATTTACAGCAAATAAATGGAAAAATAAAAGTTGTGGGTGATTTTATTTCATTTGCGAGTAAAACTCTTTGGTGTTTTAAGCCCATTTCTGCTTCAGAGTAAAAAATTGTCACATTGTGAGATATATATATACAGTTGCAGAATATATAAAGTCCAGAAACAAAGTTGCAATTACGGTAAAATAAGTTGCCTTTGCAAAAGTCCCAATTATGAGAAAAAAGTCGCAATTACGAGAAATAGTCCCAATAATGAGACTGCTTTTTGAAGAAATTAGAGACTGCTAATTAAATCTGCTTTTTTTTAATGGCGAGGCAGCTTTCATCAAATCCAATTAATATTAACCACTCAGAGAAAGCCACTAATGCCACAGTTTTGCCAGGCAATCTCTTTAGTTCCTTTCATCATCATTTGCAGGAGCAACAGGTTCTTTAGCATCGGTCTGAACGTCAACAAGCAATGACAGCTGGCTGATGAGTCAACTATGACCAGCCTAACAGTGCTTAACAAAACAAAACCAAATCCAAGAGCACTGCCATTCTGCCATATAAAGAGAAAAATTTGAGCAGAAACACAAGTGGTTAAAAATTGTAATCTTCAAATAATCCCCAATAATACATGACCAATAAATTAAATTTATCTTCATTTTATTAAAAAAAAGTAAGAAGTCCACAGTTTGTGTTTCCTTTGTACAGTACAAAATATTCAAATTAAACTCCCAAAGTTCAGAGCAAAGAAAATTCTGGAAGTGGAGAAAAATTAGGAGTGGTACTGAAGGATGAAATTTGTGAAATCAGTGGCCTGTCGCTCATCTTCATCGTTTCACGGCACCATACAGTTCATATGTGAAACGCTGCTCAATATGACATTGGCGTGAGCAGATGAATTCCAGCACCACATCCAATACACACACACACACACACACACATACATACACATACATACACAAACTTTCATCCAACCTGTACAGACACCTCCACTATCCAGTAAGTCTTTTAAGGAGTGCACACACATTCTGAGGGTGGGTGTTGTGCGTCCAAGAACTTGTCCTGTTGCAAAGCAGTGATGTCCAATGGAATTTCCAATATGGCATGAAATAAGATCCATTGGGCAGCAGAGCGCACACCAAACCCGATCCCCCAACACTGTAATTTATATTATACTCAATAACCTAAATCTCCAGCTAAAGTAAAGGAATAGCTCCCCATCTTAATAGGTATTAACAAAAATATATTCTATGTGAACTGTAGCAGTCTCTGGGAACACACATGAACAAAATCCATCATGAACAAATGAAAAAGCTAGAATAAATAAAATGCAAAACTCAAAATTTACAAGGAAGATATGCATGATGTTGAGAGATAATTATAATAACAATTTAGGCATCACAACATTTGAAATGATCCATATGACTGTAAAACACATAACAGAGACTGGTACATGGTCAAATATATATATATAAAAAAAAGTCCTTAGTCATTTGCACTTTAATTTTATACCACTTTTAAAATCTTAAAAAATATATCTTGAAAAAGGAAAAAGTACTCCCCTGGACGTGACATTGAAAATATTACTTGTGGTTTGTTCTCTGAGGCTGAGAAACAATCCTCTCTTTGTACACAACTGGCAAAAGAAAAAAAACACCCCATAATTATTTGTGTCGAATATTTGCTATCTCTCATAGGAGGGTCCATCTTCAAAGCAAGTATCTTTGCAGTATAAAAAAGCTAACACTGTCTCGGGTGAGGTTTTGTAAATTTCATAATAACTATATGATGTCTAAAGGGTTAGATTCATGTTAATGCCAAGGTCCTGGCTACTAGGTGGAAGCATATCATTAGCTCCAGGTCCATGGAGTCCTGCCATGCCACTGAGCTGAGACAACATGGCATTCTGATCTGCACCAAATCCGCCTGGGTCTTTAGAGTTGTGCTGAGGCTGTTGGGGAGGTGGAACCATGCCTGAGTGATGCTGCTGAAGGTGGCTGGGATGCGGTGAACCCGTCTGGGTCTGAGGCGAGATGTGGTGGGGCGAGGGCTGTGGTTGCAGGCGCGGGGACGGACTTGAGTGAGGTGGCTGGGACTGGGGTCGTGGGGAGGGCTGAGGGGAACAAACCTGGTTGCTGAGGGAGGATGAGAGCTGTTGGCCTTGCAAATGGGGCGACTGAGACATCTGTTGCTGCGGGCTCATGGGGTTGTTCTGTTGTGCCGGTGAGGTGCCACTGAGATGATGTTGCTGCGCCTGAAGCAGACGCTGATGCAAGGCCTGTTGCAATAATACCTGTGATGTCTGAAGACCGGGACCTCCTTGTGTGGGCTGTGGACCTCCTCCAGGCCCCATGTCGGCACCCTGTGATGCCGCATTCTGCTGCTGTTGCATCTGTAGCTGGTGTTGCTGTGCAAGTCTCTGTTGCAAGGCAGCTGCAGCTGCAGCTTGCTGTTGTGCAGGATTTCCTGGAAAACTCTGCGACTGGCCAGGTTGCACCCCTTGTAGTGGTTGGCCTCCTGGTGGGACTTGCATGTTACCCTGCTGACCCATGTACCCTTGCTGCTGTTGAAATGTAGCATGATTGCTCATTTGATGCTGCTGCTGCTGTTGTTGTTGTTGCTGTTGTTGTTGTTGTTGTTGCTGCTGCTGCTGAAACTGTAGTTGCTGTTGCCTTCTCATAACCAGATCTCTGAACTGTGGATTTATGTTGGCCATGTTTGGAGCCCCCTGGCCCTGAATACCTTGCTGTTGCTGCTGCTGTTGTTGCTGCTGCAAGGCAGTGACTTGCTGCTGCTGTTGTTGCAGTAACGGGCGCTGTTGCATTTGCTGCTGCTGTTGCAATAACGGGCGCTGTTGCATTTGCTGCTGCTGTTGCAGTAGCGGGCGCTGTTGCATTTGCTGCTGCTGTTGCAATAGCGGGCGCTGTTGCATTTGCTGCTGCTGTTGGATCTGAGAAAGTTGAGTCTGCATGTTAACACCCTGTCCAAGGTGCATGCCAGGCTGGGGCACCCCAGCCTGAACACCCACTGGTTGACCTCCCATAGGTCCTGGTCCTCCCTGTGGTCCAGCAGGGCCACCTGTACCTCCTTTATACTTGTGAACCCGTTGCTTGATAAATGCTGCCATTAACTGTGGGCTAGACCGAAGAATGTTGAGAACTTGCTGCTGCTGTAGGGGAGAGCTTGGAGATCGCAGGGTCCGCAAAAGTTCCTGCAGGGCTCCCTGGGGCAGATTGCCAGCTGCTGCCCCGCTTGCTACGCCACTCTGCAGACCAGCCTGCACCATACTCATCAAGGCATTTCGATTTGGCATTTGGGGTGCTTGCTGTTGTTGCATTTGTTGTGGTTGTTGCTGCTGTGGTTGGGGCTGCATTGTAACCATTCCCGGCTGAGCCATCATGGAAGGTCTCTGCTGGGCTGGCATACCCTGCCCTGCCCACTGTTGATGCTGAGGCTGAAGTGGTGGGTTCATTCTCGGCTGCTGTAGATGCATTTGTGGTGGCATCTGACCTTGCACACCTGCCTGTTGAGGCTGCTGCTGCTGCATGGGCCCAGATCCCACCATCATTCCCTGAGGTCCTTGCTGCTGCTCCATCTGCACCCTGTTCACTGATGTTTGTGCCTGTGGGGCTAACCCTTGTGGCCCTACCATGCCAATACCAGGGTGGGCTACTCCCATTTGTCCCTGTGGCTGTTGGTGCTGTGGCATCATGCCAGCTTGCGCAGCCTGTCTCTGTAGCAACTGAACCTGTGCCATCTTTCGCTGTGCATCTGCCACTTGCTGAATCTTCATGGCTATCTCCACAGCTGCAGGCGGAGGACCTGAAGGTTGCTGTTGCTGGGACATAGGTGCTGTGCCTGGGTTGCTAGGGAGTTGTGGAGGAGTCGCATGGCCAAGGCCTGGTTTACCCTGGGACTGTGGATTTGGAGAGGGACCTGTGGAATGGGGACCATATTGATTGTGTGGATGCGGGACTTGCCCCAAAGTTTGCTGAGGAACCATTTGGTGCTGTGGTGAGGTCATCATCCCGCCTGCACCTGGCATCTGCTGATACTGGTGGTGGATGGGATGCTGAGGAGGATGCTGGGGAGCTCCAGCTGGGACACCACCTACACCAGGCTGGGGCTGAGACGTAAGGTTCGGTGTCAGCTGTGTGGGTGTCTGAGGCGTTGTAGGCTGTGTACCGACCGATGTTGGTGTGCTAGGACCTGTGGCCCCATTGTTGCCAGGTGATGGAAGACCTCCAGGCGGCCCACCTCCACATGGTGGTGGCTGCCCTACTCGCTGCATGGTGGCCATACGTCTACGCAGCATTTGCGCTTGCTGCAGCCTGTGTTGCAGCTGCTGCTGACGAAGCTTGTGCTTGATGTTGAGACAGAAGGGCACAGGACACTTGTTTTCCTGGCAGTGCTTGGCATGATAGCAACATAGTGCAATGAGTTGCTTACAGATGGGACAGCCACCATTGGTCTTGCGCTTGCAGCCCTTAGTGTGTTGCACCACTCTCTTCATTTTCTGGCAAGATGGCAGAGAGCAATTAGCATTGCGACACTGGCAAGCATGCACCAGTGACTGGATGCAGCGCTGGATGCTGAGACGACGCGAGTCACCAGGGTTCTGAGTGGAAGCTGCAGCTTGGTTGTTGCTCTCATCATCAAGACCCAGTCCAAGTTTCTCCATCTTATGTTCATGGCCCTTGGTGTTGTAGCAAGTGATGCAAAGATCATAATCCTATAAAAGGGAAAAAAGGATAGTTAAAAAATTTGCAGTGTTTTATCCAACATCAAAGTCCCTTAATGCAGTATTTTTTGAAACCTCTTCACTGACAATCAAAGTACAATCCCTCCTGATATTTCTTACCTCACAAACAGTGCAGTGGAAGCGTGTCTCAACGTGGTGCTTGCATTCATTGCACGTGTAGACAAAGCGGTCCTGGCTCTGATTGTGTAGTTCTACTAGCATACACATGGTGCTCCATTTGCCCCGCCTCAGCGAGCTGAATTCAAGGTGCTTGTCTCGTGCAATTGTTAGGAAAGCGTCTCGTCCGTCCATCAGATCACAGGCCATCAGGGGGTCAGGGTCCAAAATGGGCGGAAGGGAATTGGCAGAAGGGCCAGCAATGAGACGAATAACAAAGAAAACCTTGAAATTAAGCAGAGTGTTGACATTTGTGAGTTTGGCCCAAACATGTAATGACAAAAGCTTCAAATGTTTGTGGGAGCTACATACCTCTTTGTGTTTCTCCATTGTGGCATAGAGTTTTTGGGATAGATCATTAGAGACATTTGGCATGCCTGGTTTCTTTTTATTGGATCGGCTCAAGCTGCCTTTGTTTTTGCTAGTCTTCTTGCTGTTCTTTTTTTTGGCATTCTTGCTGTCTCCATTGGTTGCCTAGATGGTCAAAAGACATTCATCTTAAGCATTAAGTTATAAGAGTTAAGTTTTAAGAATAAATATTAAGTGTTAAAGCAGCTGCACCAGAATTAACTCTACCATCTAGTCAAAAACAAGTGAGGACAGTACCCAGCAAACACAGAACGTTGGCACAACGTACCCAACCTTCTAACAACGTTTTAACAACATGACCAAAAGGTTGCTATAACTACGTTGTGTGGTGAAGGTTGTTACAGCATTGTCACAATGTTGACATTGAACCACCTTTCAGGGTCATTGCTTAAGGTTGTGCCTAGGGTGTCTGGACTACCACTGGACGACATATGTACTCGTCACTGTCCTGAAGCGCGAAAATCAGCCTTTTAAATTTCAACTGACCATTGGGCCATCTCTCATTCTTCATCGAGCAATCCATACGTGAGAATTGCGTTTAATTTACCTCAGCTAAATAAGATACGTAATTATTCAAACACAACCTACAACTTCCTTGTCTAATGTGACATTTATTTGAACATCTTCTGGTCAGGTATGACAAATATTTAATAACTTTATGCCAAAAGTATGAAGCCAAAATTACTTTAATGATGAGTAATTGATTTCAGAGCGTAGCCTACTTGTTGCACTTAAATGCTTTTTCCTTTTTTTGGAAACGCACAGAGAAAAAAAGTATTTGTAACTGCTCGCACAACTGTTTATTTTTTCCTTTCATTTGTCATCTCATTCATTTCTTTGCAAAATTTTCTCATGTCTGCTCATGCTAGTTAACGTTAATCCACTCCCTGTGTTGTTTTCTCACAAATGTATGACTTTTGGAAGTGCAATTTGATTACCATATGCAGTTTTAATAAAGTTGAATTAGGTAACCTTTTATGTCATTTTTACTCTTCAAAGTGTACACTTGCAGATGTTGATTATAATGAATTTACTGTTAGGCCCATAAATAATAATAGGGATAAACAATATTTAGAAAGTATATAATTTTTTAACTTATGACTAATTAACAATTAACCACAAAACATGCTGAATGGCTATAGATAAATGCTATCTATATCTAGCATTAAAAAAAAATGGCCAGAACGTCTTCTCTCAGTTGCTGAATGTCGCGCAACAACGTTGCTACAGCCCTGGCACGTCTTACAATTCTACGTTGTTACAATGTTGCGAGCACCTAGACAGCGACGTTGCCATAGCAGAAATGCAACGTGCCACAGACGTTGACACAACGCAAATGTGTTTGCTGGGTAGCTGGCTAAAACACCCAAAGGATGTGTTCAGTTGCTCAGTTTTCTAGATGTACTTTAAAAGTTACTTAGTTTGTTGATGGTAGAAATGTTATGCCCAACAAATATTTTCCTTTGGCACTTGAGTACAGGTTACAAATTTGGTCAATTACTTACATCAATGCTTTCACTAGAGGTGTTGTTCTCCTCTCTCTTCCGTTCTTCCTCCTCCTGTTCCAGCTCTTTAATACTTTCCTCCAACACATTAGGCCAAAAATCACCTTCAAAATATGGGAGCTCCTTTGCACTGGTCAGACGATCCTCTGTTGCCTGCTTGAAAATGTCCTAGGTGAGGAGAAGCATGCAATAATTAGTAAATGACTAGAAGTAACAAGGAAAAGACAATTGTGCAGTATGCTGACTTCAACTATAAACTTCTTTTATTGTCAATCAGAAGTACAGCTGTTACAGTACCTTGTAGTCGTGTACAATTCTCTCAGATACTGCTTTGTCAAGCATTTTCTTGTACCACTCTTGTAAGCGTTTGGGTTTGGGAATCTTCTGATCCGATGGGTGGCAGTGGAAGATGTAGTCGTCACCCTCGCTTGGTGGGCAAGCCCAGATGTGGCCAGTGACAAACCCCATTTTTTTAACGTACTCTAAGTATCCAATGAGGATCTCATGATAGACTCCTGTTCTCAGGTGACGGGGTTGGAAAAAGTGCACACTGTCTAGATAGGAGATGTACACACGTCTGCAAGGAGAGAGAAAGACAGAGGATATCGATCACAAAGTTACTTGAGTTTCTCAGACCCCTTTGTAATGCCATCCATGTGCACATGCCAGAAGATTCGGTGTGTGCATGTGCGTCTTTGTTTTTTTAACCTTTGATTGGGCTGAGGACAGTCGGAGCCGTATTCTTGCACGTGCATTCCAAAGAAGCAGACATCTGTTCCGTCAATATCCTCAAATGCAAACAGAGCTTTTGTCCTGTACGGGAATGACTCTGACATCTCGCCACTATCAACAAACCTGTAATAGAAAGACAGTACACGTTTTAGATATTTTCATGGTGACCATTAAAAAGATCATTTCTGAAAAAGACACTATCATAAAGGAATGAGGTATCTGGAATTTTTACAGTTACTGAATCAAAGATCCATGCATTAATCCACTTTCCATCAATATACTATACAAACTTGGGTATTGCAATGTTGTTTTTTCATCTGCCTAAAGGCCTTTAGTTTAGAAGTGATTTGAAGAAGTCAAAGCATTCTGAAGTCATTACATTTTAATGATGGCAATGCAAGGTAGTTGTGTCCAACTTAAAATCAGTAAAAAAAGAAAAAAAAATGCCTCCTCTGAGACATTTGAGTGCAAGCAAAGATGTTAAGCTTTAGTATGGAAAATCAAGAGTTTGTTTTTGGCATTACAAGAGTTTGATTCATGCATTGATAGTCAGTCTTTTTTTTTCATGATGCAGTGCTTTTTTTTTTAAAAGCACTTTCCCCTCAAACTGATTTCTTGTCAAGAGAAACTTTTTTTTTCCTTCTTTTACAGGCAAATCCTCACCTATGACTAGATTTTCAAAAGCTATTGCAGTCCAATAACGTTCAAAGATGAGTTGTTATTGTTAATTAAAACTAAAAAACATGTTTTGTTAATCAGAAATAAATCTGAAATAAAACAAATATTAAATTTAAAAAAATTCAACTTAAAGAAATGTTGCCTGAAATAAACAAATAAAAATAAATAGAAACTAAGAAATATTACAAAATCTAATAAAATGAAAACAAAAGCACAGAATAAAATGACTAAAACCTCAACTAAAATCTGAAACTAAAAATCAACTAAAATCAACTGAAAATCTAAAACTAAAAGCAAATTCAAAATATTAATAAATACAATAATAGTACATAAATTATACTAAAATAACACTGGTTAGGGCATTCAGTAGTGTAAATACCTACTACAACCAACAATACAGCAACTTGATGACCTTCAATGACAAAATCATTGTGTGAACAAATGTATTACTGCATGTAAGGTTATGGAACATTGTCGTGTTTCATAATAATCACAAATATAATAAAAATCACATGAAATAAAGCAAAAAGTTCCAAATTCAACATAACAACATAAATCTCTGCACTGTCCCTCACCTGGACTTCATGCCAGGTTTGACCTCCACTACTTTATCAGAGACGTGGACCACACGGATGGTGACATCACCAGATTCTGGATGAGTATGACGCTTCAGATAGTCATTCACTCGTGTCTCCAGGTAGTTACCAAGCTTTGTCTGAGGAAGCCCTGGGATAAAGAGAAAGTAGAGCATGGAATTTAAAATAATACAAATATAGCATTTTATAGTACAGCATGAAAATCTGGTATAAAACAGTGCAACACTGCATAGTCACACTCAAGATCTGCCTATATATATATATATATATATATATATATTTTATTACATGGCTCCCTGCAATACTTGATTGGTCAAGAATGGCATTCTATAAGCAAAAGCAATTTTGGGGATTGCAGTTTTTAAAGCACACACTTACTCTTTGCACAGTATTTATTCTCCTTCCTTGTTGCATTGGCTTTTTTCAGACAGCCTCCACAAACAAACCTGAATGGATGGGATTAAGGGAGAGAGGGACATTTGAAAACAGAAAGCTGTGTCAGATCTCTGGTTATGCTGATATTTTTTGCTCTATACATAAATTAAAAAGGCTGACTTTATATTAAGTTTTCAAAAAAAAAAATTTTGAAATCCTTACATTCACTGACCATTTGTTGACTCCATTTATTAAGAGGTTTTTTTTAGCCCTATTTTGAAGTAGAAAGTGTCAAATAAAAGTAGCTCACCCTGCTGGCCAAATTGTCTCATTGTGCAGAACGCATATCTGATGCATTTTTCGACCACAGTCGCCACATTCCATCAGTCTGAGGAAGAGGAGCGTAAACAAAGGTCAGACGACAACAACAAATCCACGCTGTGACTACAAGCAAACTTGAGTTGAGACATTCGGAGCGAGCAAATATGAAAAAAAGCAAACATACAGTTCGGGGTCGAGGGTGTCATTCTTTTTCCTTTGAAACTGATCTTTATTGATGGACCTGAGAAGAGAAAACGAGAGACAGAGAAGAGGAGGCCGCCCAATCGAGTGGGTCATGAGAATCACTGAACAAATGCTCAACGGTAAGAGATACTGAGGAATAACTAGGGCTGGGCGGTATATCGAGTTCATACGATATATCGATATAATCTTTTTAAACGATTTGGAATGAGGCAATACCGTTTATATCGATACAGTAGTTTGATATGAGCACATCTGAAAAATAGCTGAGGACGCAGTGTGAGCTCCTGCAGAGAAAGTACTTAGTACAGTTTGTCCTAAACATGACACAAGCTTATATTAAGGGCTTCAAAATAACTGGTAAGATATAGTTAACAAGTTTTAAGCAGCTTGCCCTGTCAGATGCTCTGACAGATACTGTTGCTGACTGACAGATAAATACTTGCACTGTTTAATGAGTTTGAGTCAAACAAATATGTGTATTTCACTGTCAGGAGAGGACGAGCTTCTGCAAGTGAATCTCCGCTAAAATTCAAGCTTCCGTGAATGAGCTCCGCCACGCGCATGCGCACCAATCAGACGGAGCACAATAGAATAAGTAGCGCAATAATTCTGACTAAAATATACATATTGCTAAAATATTTGTTGTTGGAGAATTTTAAACCTACAAGTATATTTTTATGAAAGTGACCATTAT
Source organism: Abramis brama (assembly GCF_963993115.1). NCBI lineage: Eukaryota > Metazoa > Chordata > Actinopteri > Cypriniformes > Leuciscidae > Abramis > Abramis brama. Next base: position 21,101,960 of record NC_139963.1, on the reverse strand, counting down.
AATGGGGTAATCAAATGCAGGCTAATATAATACGTTTGTGCTTTTGTTTTTATTTTCATTTTTAGTTTAGCCTTTAATCAATTTAAAAACAAAAGCATTATTTTTGTTTTCAGATTGTAATGTTACAATGTTAGAATGTAATGTGATTTTAACCACCTTTTTGCACATAATATATTGCATAACCTACATTCACTATATTTGTTTCCATATCCTTCAATATCAACATTGTTTGTAGGATATCATTGGGCAGGATGTGAAATATATATATTATATATATATATATATATATATATATATATATATATATATATATATATATATATATATATATATATATTTTTTTTTTTTTTATAAATACAGATTTTCTTTATCCAAATAGAAAAATGTAGAAAGTACCAAGATATATATCGTATATCGCCATTTAACCAAAAAATACAGAGATATGATTTTCTGGCCATATCGCCCAGCCCTAGGAATAACGTCATGGCAATAACAATAAAGCAGAAGATCGAAACACAAACTTGTAGATGGGTTACTCACGTTTGAGGCTGGGTTGGATCGTCCCCCAGGGATACATTCTCCCCCTGGATTTCGTTGAAACACTTCTCACAGAAGTGGTACCTGTCAGCAAGAAGCCCATATTTGGGTGAACTAGACCGTTCGCCAAGAGCACAGCCAATCACAGTGAGGGCACGTGGAAGCAGGCACCAATCAGGGCAGGGCAGGCCAGGAGACAGGCGCACACACAGGAGAAGGCAGGTTCGTCGCCGGGAGCAGCCAATCATGAAGCAGGGATTTTGTGTGGGCAGATTGATTGATTGGTTGCGTGTAAATTTCGGAGCGGATGATTGGTCACATCAAAGCAGGCCAATGCAGACATCACAAGCGTTAAAAAAGGAGGGAGAGAAAGGGGGGAGGAGGAGGGCAGAATGAATATTTTAAAAAAGTGTGAGAAACAAAACCGTTATGAGGGACAAAGAGCTAAGTGTTGGACAGGTGGAGGGGTGGGTCAGATGTAGAAGTAGTAAATGAAACCAAAAGAGAGAGAGAGCAGGAAGCCGAGGCAAAGCATAGACGGTCTTCCCTCACGTCCACTGAGCTCCAAAACAACCGTGACGCCCAGAGGAGCGAGGGACAACAATGGACAGAGTGAATGAGAAGAATGAGAACAGGAGCAACAGAGACCCATCATCCTTCCAGTGCATTTTAAAGAGGGTCCCAAGATTCATTACCAAAACAAAATGTGTGACAGATGAACAGTTAGTACACCCTGAAGTTGGCAGCATGAACTCTTGTGAAAGAACTAGCCAATTTTCAGAAATTTTAATATTATACTTTGTGTCAATCTCAAAAAAACATATCCCAGTCACATGACGCCCTAAAAATCACTATAAAAAAAGGATATTTTGCATAAAGACCATTGAGATTTGACATGGTCATCATACGAATTTATTTATTTAAATGCAGCATTAAAGGCAATGCAATTACATAATATTAATAACAGTGTTGTTACGTTACAGCCTTTTATTTTTAATGTAAGAATATTGTGCACCATTTTAATAACAAATCCAAATGTAATAATTTAATGTTAATTTACATTTTTTATTATTAAAATATATAAAAAATAAAAGCTTATAACAAATGTAATTGTTATTAAATAATATTTTCAATGTTTTACTAAAAATAATAATAAATTATAACAACACCATCCCGTTTATGTTATAACCTTTTATTTTTAATAGGATTAATTATCAAAATAATATAACAACAACACAAATTAATGTTGTTATATTACATCATTTTTATTATTTGTAAAATAAAAAAAGTAAAAGCTTAACACAGTGTAATTGGTTATAATGTAACATTTTCAATGTTTTACTATGTGTGTATGTAAATATATATATATATATAAATAAAAACAAATTAATGTTATGTTACATAATATTATTTTGATTATCATCATCATTACTACAACATTAAAAAATGTATAATATAAACATTTATTTTCAATGTTTTAATAATAATCATAATTTTATTATCATCATTGTTGCCTTTGTGGATTTTAAATAACAAATATTTAATTAAAATCTGCGTAAAGCCAAAAATAATATTATTAATAATTATTATTATTATTGATTTTATGCTGATAAAAATAAACAAGTAATAAAAACTCGTTGAGTGTTTTAGCGCAATTTTCTGACCTCATGGGATCACAACACTAAGAGATAGTAAATCTTTTCCTGGATTTTTTTTGTGCGTTCCCGAGATTAGACCTTCCTTAACATAATGCCGAAAACCTGAAGTCTCTAGGTGGTCTGGTTGAGGAGTAGATAGAAGTGCAAGATTGGTGCGCACAGACAGAACAGAAATCATGAGTTAACAATCGCAATTTTGTCCGGTGGAAAATTGCGCTAAAAATACTATAGTAGCATTAACATACATTAGTATAATTTTTATACAACGAAAAGTGAGCTTCATATTAACTCCAAAGTAGCCAAATTAATACAAAAATGTATATTTTTTTATGCGCCGAAACCTGTAATTCTGGTGAAAGATACTAACCGCAAAACTCTTAATCGCCAGGCAAAGACTAAGATGATGCAAGTCAGAAAATTGGCAATGATTTTCACTAACTTCATTAGAGGAAGTGCATCCTTCTTATTAGCACTTTGTTTTCTGAGTTCGTAGCTACCAACTGAGGAAATCAACACAAATACTTGCCAACACACCTGCCAATAAAAGTTAACTGCAAGACCATCAACGAAAACCTCAAAACAGAATTGGAGACAAAAATTGAAGACCCTCTTTAAAATGGCCATTTAAAATCAGGAAAAGAGCAGAGAAGTGAAATGTGCTCTATTTTGCCACCGAAAGTCAAATCAAGAGGCCTGAAATTCAACAACACCCTGATGTGGGAAATGTGTGCTCAAAGCAGAACAGCATTTACATTTTCACAAAGCACACCTCTCACCACTTTAAAAATACTCACCTGAATCTTTTAACAGACAAACACAACGTCTATCACATCTGAATGTGTGTGTCTTAAAGTGTTTATTAAAGTGTTCAGAAAACTTTCAGAACACTTCCTTCTACCGCTGCGCTGCTTCACATGAAATTGATTTTAGGCTGAAATGCAAATGTGTGATGATATGCCTGATGAGGTCAGTAAATTACCCATCAGGCCACATTCACTGTGATATAACTATTCTTATGAATATAATAACTTGCTTCAGTTTGTATGTACAATTATAGACCCAATTTAAGTCACTTTGAACCATCAAGTGGTTATTCTTACTCTAATATAATTGAGAACTCAATATTTGAATGGCTATTATACCGCATAGGATTAAGAAAAGGGTGTGAGTGATTATGTGTGTAGTGTGAATATAGTGTATAGTGTGTAAAATACTGACCTGTTCTGGTAACTGAAGTACGCAGCGTCTCGGGGGATGGTGCACAGCTGTTTGCCATAGCAGCATAGAGTTTGAGGAGAAAACTCCAACTGAGAGACGGAAAAAGAGGGATAAAGGGGATCAAAGAAAGAGAAAGTTGCAATATTCCATTATTTTTGGTCAGATAATGATATTAAAGCAATAAACCACAATCCACCTCACGATGCGACAACAACCTTAACCGTGGTAAAAACACTGTAATAAGTGGCATAATGCTTTTGTACATAACAAATGTCATCTTTTGCCATATTTCTACTTAATAAAAATATTAAAAACAAAAATGTATAATAATAAAAAAAGTACCAATTTATAATAATATAGTACATATTTAACATACATTTCTTGCTGGAAAAATCATTGTATGTTAATTAACAATAATAATAATAGGTCTATTATAAAATAAGTTTGGTATTATATGATAGTGTATTATAATCTTATTACTTAATAAGAATAGTAAGTATTTATAATCATATAGTAATGCATTTTTAACATACATTTATGGTAAGTATTGACTAAACTGCTTGCTGGAAGAATCACTGTATATTTCATAATAATACGCATTTAACATACATTTAATGCATTGCAATTTTGCTTGCTGGAAGAATTACTGTAAATAATAAAACAATTATACTACTAATAGTTATCTTTTTAAATAAGTTTGGTATAATATGGTAGTATATTGTAATTCATATTAATAAATAACAATAGCAAGTATTTATAATTATATAATAATAATGCATATTTACACAGTTATATCACAATAATGCATATAACATACATTCAAGGCAAATATTAACTACTGCTTGCTGGAAGAATCATTTTATATTTCATAGTAATGAGTTAATTATGACATTTCTGTATTAAATGGTAGTATATTACAATATACTTAATTTTTATTGTAATTGTAATATACTTACATTATTAATGATAATAATAAGCATTTAACATACATTTAATGCATTTCAATTTTGCTTGCTGGAAGAATTACTGCTAATAATAATAATAATAATAATAATAATAATAATAATAATAATAATAATAACAACAACAATGATACTACTAATGATAGTTGTATAGTACCAAACATATTTAATCATGCTCGTATAGTATTATTATTATTACATTAATAATGAAATTTTTTTTTATAATAGCAGTAAAAATAATGATTATTATTAGCATTAATGCTAATTAATGTGCATCACAAAAACTGTGATGCACACACACACACACACGGCTCACCTTCCTTCCACAGCAGTACCCCATTTCCTGCATAACGGGGTCTATTTCCTGTTCAAACACCTCGGCCAGTTTGGAGCAGTATTTATATACCCGTGACGTCTTCCTGTTATATAGCCAGGCGTTATTGAACATCAGCCACACGTCGTCCACGTACTGCCAGGGCTCCTGGTACTGACCCGTGTCCAGCTTACGCTTGATAGTGGACAAGTCCATCGGGTTTTTTACTATGTCAAAGTAGTCCTGGAGGACGGAGTCCAGACGACACGAGGCAGCGTGAAGGATGAAGGCCATCATTGTCATTATCATCATGAGATGAAATCAAGTTCCAGTCAGACGGAGCGATGGATGGTGGCCCGGCGGGTTGAGAATCAGGGGGAGAGAAGAGGGTGCAGGGGGACAATGTTGAGCGCTGTAGAAGAGGTTCACATGCACAAACAGAGAAAAACGTAACAGACTCCCACTGCCTCACTCAAATCTGTACCCTATTTATCTCCCGTTCTCCCACACACACAGAAAAACACACACAAATCTGGGCCAGCGCCAGCGATGGCAGACGAACTGGGGTGGGCAAAGATATTTGAACATAATATGGTCAGATAGTAGTTTGAATCGCATTGAAAATGTCAAGAAATGCCTGGAAAATTATATTTTGCGTAAAGAAAATTAAGCAAATTTTTAAGACTTCTTTATTTTCATGACAATTTAATTTAATATCATTGTATTAAATGACAATTAACCTCCCCCAGCGGTATTGGTGTATTGCTTAAATTGTAAGTATACATCATAGAAGTATTAGCAGTAAAAAAACCATGATGATTTTAAATAATAATAATTATTATTATTATTGTTATGATAACAAAAATATATATATTTTTTTTTATCTAGATAAAAAAAATTAAGACAGATGTGCTTAAGTGTCACAATAAATATATATAAATACACTCACCTAAAGGATTATTAGGAACACCTGTTCAATTTCTCATTAATGCAATTATCTAATCAACCAATCACATGGCAGTTGCTTCAATGCATTTAGGGGTGTGGTCCTGGTCAAGACAATCTCCTGAACTCCAAACTGAATGTCAGAATGGGAAAGAAAGGTGATTTAAGCAATTTTGAGCGTGGCATGGTTGTTGGTGCCAGACGGGCCGGTCTGAGTATTTCACAATCTGCTCAGTTACTGGGATTTTCACGCACAACCATTTCTAGGGTTTACAAAGAATGGTGTGAAAAGGGAAAAACATCCAGTATGCGGCAGTCCTGTGGGCGAAAATGCCTTGTTGATGCTAGAGGTCAGAGGAGAATGGGCCGACTGATTCAAGCTGATAGAAGAGCAACTTTGACTGAAATAACCACTCGTTACAACCGAGGTATGCAGCAAAGCATTTGTGAAGCCACAACACGCACAACCTTGAGGCGGATGGGCTACAACAGCAGAAGAACATGACAATGAGTTCACTGTACTAAAATGGCCCCCACAGTCACCAGATCTCAACCCAATAGAGCATCTTTGGGATGTGGTGGAACGGGAGCTTCGTGCCCTGGATGTGCATCCCACAAATCTCCATCAACTGCAAGATGCTATCCTATCAATATGGGCCAACATTTCTAAAGAATGCTTTCAGCACCTTGTTGAATCAATGCCACGTAGAATTAAGGCAGTTCTGAAGGCGAAAGGGGGTCAAACACAGTATTAGTATGGTGTTCCTAATAATCCTTTAGGTGAGTGTATATATATGTCCCAAAAATAAACTTTATTTACTTTATGCTAAATATAATTCATTGTTTTTCTTTTGATTTTGGGGTGAAATATGATCCGGGTATTTCTTCATGAGATTCACCCTGTAACCATTAGGAATGTAATTCATTGCTCTGTCATCATTTTTAGTTTTAAGCAAAAGTTTATTAATTTTAAATCCAATGTAATCCAATGTATTCATTTCACATCTGGAGGACAGCCTGGATGAAAAATGAATCAATTTCGCCAAACAAACAGGGTTTCTAGGGGGTGATGTTGGCAGGGTTAGCGTTTAGGGTACAGTAAGCTGAGGTGAGCACAAGCGAGGTGATATCGTCACAGACACATTAAATTACATTAGCGCAGCTATGAGCGTTTACACGACAAAGCACAGCAGGACTCCCTTCTTTACAGTCCAACAGCACAAATCAAAGACACAGTAAAAATACATTCCTTCAAGGTATCGACCCCACAGTACTCAGGTTGTGTGCCACAAAGAGGATTCTTTTTTTTTTTAATTGACTTATGATGCTAATAAAAACTTGAGTTTTACAGCAATTTACTTTGAGGTTTTGGGTTATATCAAAAAAGATCTCTGCAGGGTTCCTGTAACCACCAACAACATCTGACATGTTGCAATAACATCTATTAAAACATTGAAATTACAGTGTTTACAATAGTCACCTGATCTATGCCCACACAACCATACGAGTCCTTCAAACTGACACGATGGGGGCGACACCAATGCCAGGACAAACAGGTGTTTCAAACAAACATACATGAACAAACACTGATCTGATACCAGTGAAGAGAGTGAATAAACGCAGAATCATTATAAGCACTTTGAAGTTACACGTGAAGTTATTTTATCTTCAGGGTTCCCACACCTTTTGACCAATAAATGTCTGACTTTTTTAGTTGTCTGTGATAACTGGATGAGGATTTCTGTAGACATTTTGTTCAAATTTACTTTGTATTTTTGGTGATATTTGGTGGCAGTGGTGGGGTGGCTAATTGCAAAATGGTGCCGAAAGTTAAATTTTTAGGTCAAACATCACTCTCTTTGTCTGTAATGTTTGCTTGTCATACCTTAAATGGAGCCAGTGCATCATTTCATCAAATCACTGCTAAAGCAGCAAAATAACCAGAATAGCAGGAAACTCATATTCAGTCAACTGATCCCATCATGCAACACATGACACTAAACATTTGTGGCTATTTAACACAAATGAAAGCCAATTGTACTTGATCAGTGTATACATTTTAATCTGCTATGCTGGTTATAGCCAAAAAATAAAATAAAAATTGGCCATAACTCTGGGGATTGATGGTAGACTTAGCATGAGGCTTTTATGTGGCAAAATAAAACAAATGTGATGGATTAAAGCTCAGGTTAAAATAATGAGCTACATGGAGTTTAAGCAGATGACAGCAAAAACTATACTAAACGAACAAAGATAATAAGGCCAGCACAGGTTATGAGATCATTCAGAGCGGTTTCATTTTGTTGATAAGATTCAAAACAAACTAGTTCAAAGTGGCAGGTCATTATCACCATTTCAGTATATCTACATAACATTCCTCAGTTTAAGTAAATTGCTTAAATAAAACAAAATTAAAAGCTTAAGTCTGTAATTTTTGCAGTATTAACATCACCACTGGATTAAAAAATAAATAAAAAATTCAAACAAGTTTAATATAAATTTCCCCAACCCCATTGGTTCAATCAAAGTTGTGCAAAGTCACATCAGCACATTAATCTAAAATTTGAATGTGAAAAGAATTACAAACATCAGCTTTAAGGTTTTAAATCCTCCTGATGTGTCTTTCTACGGGATGAAGACACATCGACCGCAAGAACAGATGTTCATAGTCTGCGCTGCCTTATTTTCACTCTTCTTTTCTGACAGACACGCTACAAAAGCAAACTTGCAACGTCTCTCTCACATTCACACACACAAGACACAACAGCAGGCAGAAGAGGAAGAGAGGGGTAAAGGTAAAAAAAAGAAAAAGAAAAAGTAATGAGACTAGAACTGAAAAGTGCTAGGTTGTTTGTAGCATAATGCGTGCCAGCGCAGGCCCTTACCAGGTTAGTTTTGTTACTAGTTCGAATACGTACGGGTATTCCCAGTAACTGGGGGTCCACCGGCTGCCGGAAGGGCAGCGACTCTGGGTCCTGTCTGTACAGAGCTTCCAGAGTGGGCATTAAAGCCTGGCGGAGCTCGTCGGGCTTAAAGACTGATGGAGAGGAAGGAAATGAAGGAAGCAGCAGAGTCAGGAATCAGGTACATATTCATATGAAAATCATAAGTACTGATTTCAAAGCAGTGTTTGTCCTTCATATTAAACTGCGAAAAAAGGAATATGAACACGCACCTGCTGATTCTAGATCAGAATTAGTAGATTTCATGCAATGAGACCTGATGTTTTTCCACAGTTTTAACACCATATAAAATGAATTACAATAGCAGTTCTTGTGTGGTGTTTTCCCTTTTTGTAAGATGCTTTGGTTAATGAATTTATGCAAATTATATAAGAACGCCTGTAGGATCCTTAAAGGTGAAGAATATTATTCCTGTGCCACTAGTTTCACCAAACAGAATAAAAAAACATTTCCCAAACAGCCCCCTGTATAACAGGTAGTCAAGAAACAGAAAGTCCCACCCCAAACGCACACCATAGAGTGAGGCCTTGGATCCAGACGTATTTTCCCATATGTACTTTTTGAAAGTTTTTGTTTAAGAGATATAAGCAATGAACCAAATAAACCAGCTATCACAACATTACACACTTCGATTTAAAGCAAAATTATTAGGAAATTAGACAAAAAGACAAAGGTACAACACCGTGTATTTGATAGTTTTAATGAGGGAAAGAACTACAATCCCATGAAGCACTGTGAATGACAATCGAACTTAAACTATTGATTTAAAAATGACACATACACCGGTATATATAAATGACAATGTTTCGAAAGCACCACGTTTACAGTCTACCTAAGGCTTGCATATAGTTTTCTCAGCACGTTACACTTGCAAAGGTATTTTAACATAGAAAAGCCACATCACCTTTAAGGATGAAAGATTTACCCTAAAACAAAAGCATCTATGAATGTGTGGACGAGTTTGTTTTACCTTTCTTCTTGCTTTGTGTGTTTGCGGGAGTGCTGTTCTCTTCCTCTTTGAGTTCGGTTTTGACCTCCGGCTTCTTGTCCTCAGCTGTCGACCCAGTCGATGTTTCCATTGGTTCTGTCTTGCATTCATCACCTGCGGGTTCCTCCTTCTTTATCTAGCGGACCAATCAAAATAAGGTTAGGGAATGAATCTCGGATTTAACAGATGTAATTGTGTTTTCCTGCTCACCTCTGATTTCTCCGTCTTAATCTCAGTCTGCATGGCGGCCATTTTCCCTGAGGCCTTATCCTCCATCTCATTCTCATCCTCTTCTTCCTGCTTGACCTCAGTTTTGGGGTCAAGTGGTGCGGTGGGCTCGGATGATGTCAGTTGTGAGCTAGGGTCAGCACTGCTGACCGATGCAGGAGTTGAGGCCTGACCGTCTGCAGTCAGAGACGACTTCTGAGACAGCTGAGGGTGGGAACAAAACGAAAGGAGGAGCAGAGTAAGAGCAAATAGCCAAAACAAGAAGCGAGTCAGGAGGAAAGAGAGAACAGTCAATGGCAAACAAAAGTCAGTAGGAACAGCCAAAAAAACAACAACAACAGCTTAGGAGCTAATAGAGAAACAAATGTTAGAACAAGTCGAGTAAAAGAGAACAGCCAATAGCAAACTAAATCTAATCTAAGAGCAATTGTTCCACAGCTTCCTGCAGCGTTGGTCTATTTCACACTTACTCAGTTCTATCAAACCCCCATGGATCTGCGGTCATCTTGCGTCATCAAAAACGTATAGAGTGTTATTTAATATGGTGCTATTATGGGCAGAAGAGTGAATAGCACTTGTCACTGTACGTTGCATGAAGGCGGCTTCTCTGCTGCGCGCAAACGGACTTGTTTGAGGAGACAGCTGATTTCGGGTCATTCATTTGCTGCTCTGATTACATTCACTCTGCACGATTACACGGCACACGCTCACTCTCGCTCTTAGCAAATCTTCACCGCTGTTATCCCCTACATGCGTTTCGTTGAATTAATGACGTCGTCATCAGCTACAATGCAAGTGCATGTTACTTTACTTCCTAAACAAGTTCAGACCAGAGTTAAAGTTGCTGCCCATGACAGCTTTCAAATGACCAATTTTTTATGCGAACCGTGCTGTTTCAAACTAAACTTCAGTGTGAAAACTCCCTAGAAGAGAACAGCCAGTGACAAAGAAAAGAAGGATCTGACAAAGGAACTGCTGAACAGAAGAATAAGAGAGAACAGACAGACACATAGAGACACTAAAGCCCAAAGTATACTTTGGACGTCTGCGTTTTGCGTCGGTCCGAGAGACTTAATTTTCGTCATCAGGGTGGTCCGCGGACGTCTGCGTGCAGCCCAATTTCTGGCCGAATCCAAAATTGCATACTTCCCTAATATATAGTAGGCAAAAAACGGTATGTGGTAAAAGTAGTATGTACGAATACACAGTACTCATAAAAGAGTACAGGCAAAAAGTCCCTGGATGACCTACTACTTCTAGCGAGATTCTGAAGTGTGCCACGGGAGAGGATTTGTGAATGGCAGTGAAGCAACACAACTGACGCTGGTAGGTCACGTGAATGTCTGGATTACATTCATACTAGTACACACATTATTATTTTCAACAATAATAGCGCTCTATTAAATGTTTTATTCTTTCAGAATATCTGTTGTCTGTTTGATTTTTTCTGGATTCTGAGTTGTATTATTTAAAATAAATGTATTATCAAAAGAAGTGTGGTAATCAAATGAATGCTCTCAAGTTTAAAGGCCTGTTCACACCAAGGACAATATCTTTAATGATAAAGATATAGGGCCAGATTTACTAAACAGGGTAAATTAGCATGCAACCATTCTAAAAAAACGCAAATGGGAATGTAAAGTTTTGCGCGTGATCTGCTGACGACGCGCAAATTAAAGAACACAGACGCAGCCGGATCATTTCCATAATGACCAACACAATCTAGCAAGAGCAGCGCAAATTAGCATCTGGTTTAAGACATGCTTTTTTTGGGCAGTAAATAACGGCGCAAATACCAGTAAATTGACTAGCGCAAACCTTAGTAAATCACCTTTCGTGATTCATTTAAATACTCTCCTCCTCCCATAAATTTTGCGTCTGAAAGGGAAACTGCTACAAATGCATATGCGATAAGGTCAGACTCAGCAGCAAAAAAAATTCAGCACTAATTCTTCACTAAGTGTCTTTAGTAAATCCTGACAGTAGTTTTTTAACACCAAAAGAGGGTTTGAGCTGGCGTGAGCTGTTAGCAAATCTGGCCCATAGGTTTAAAAATCATTCTAAATATAAAAGAATAGCAGAGTCCACAACTATAACGGCACAGAGAAACCATATCGTTGGAATCGCTTTCACAATTTTTTTTCCAGCTGCTGAACAAAACATTGACAGCCAAATTAGAATCCATCCAGCTTTACGGAGCTTGAGCATTTAAAGCGCCAGACGACATAATTGCAGCGCATGCTTAGAATAAATACAAGAACGATATCATCCGCTGGTGTAGACGCTAATATAGATATTGTTATAGTTTCATAGTTATCTTTATAGGGGTGTTGATTTAACGTTAATGTAACAAATTAGTTATGGAAAAATAACATGCTAAAATGATTTAGCAGCCTAACACGTTTAATGCACCAGCCCAGCCCCAGACCTACTTTGGTCATCTTACATTTGTTTCATACAGCTGGATTGGTGACGAACATGAAGCAGGGCAATTTGTCCCGAATAGCACGAGTGTAAATGTGATACTGATTTTATACAACAGTTCAATAAAGAAGAATTAGTTAATATAGTGTTATATTTTAGACACGATATTGTCTGTTTTTGCTCAGTTTTGCCAACTAAAATATTATCTATAAAGTCAGAGCAGAACTCAGTGGAGTTTCTCTTCTGAATGAATCCATGTTTTGAGTGAATCAATCGGGTGAACCAGTGATTCAAATGACCCATTCATAAAGAGAGGCTTAATTCCTGAATGAATCAGCCATTTGAGAGAAAAATAAGACATTTACCACCACCTACTGGCAGTTTTAGTTTCTTATTTAGTGCATCATTTCGTTAAATTTTTTTTTCATATTTTGAGGATAGTTTGCCCAAAAATTAAAACTCAGTTTATTTACATTTACTCACTCTCATGGTTGTTGTAGCTTAAAAATTTGTGTAATAAATTCTATGCTGCATAAAATAAAACATTTCTTTCTAAAACTACTTTTTATAATGTCCATTTGATCCTTTTCTCATTTAACACAATAATGACTTTAAAATGATCTTTTGTGGGTAATTTCTTAGCCAAATTTGATGTGCGATTAATTAATCGGCACATCATGTACTTAATTCGATTAAAAATGTAATCGCTTGACAGCCCTACTTATAGTTATTGTTCTTGGTGTGAACAGACCTTAGCCTTAATCTTTTAAAATGTAATTAAATGAAATTTGAACGATTCCTTTTATTTTTGCAAACAACGTCTTGCACAACAACGGTTTACAGTTTAAATAAAAACATGGACGGAATTCTGTGATATTTAAAAAATAATGTTTCAATAAACTGTATTATTACTGTTATTACTTTTAGAAGTACATTCTACTGTACAATAGTAATACATTTTAAGAACCTTTGTTTTGCGGAGTTGTAGCGAAGACTTTTGAGTTCCTTTGTGTATCTGAAGATGAAGTTTAAGTGGACTGTCGGCACGAGCGGCACGCGTGCTTGAGTAGCAGACAAAACTGCGCCATTCATTCACACAGAGACACGCAGAATAAATATTTCAATAGCAGTCTTTTTGAGGTTACACATTCACAAACACTGATTTTTGTAAAGCCCTATATCTGATCTATTCATCCAAATTCCGGGTCCACAATTTTGTCTGCATTTTCCGCATCGCGGAAATCATAGGGCCCTAAATTAATAGCAGATCCAAAAAAAATTCAGTGACATACAAGTCAACCTATGAGAAGATGTGAGGATACAAGCAAAAACACCCTAAACAAACACATTCTCGATTGTGATACTCACAGGAGTGTGTGGGTGTGCACAAAGCCCGTGGGCGTTCTGGGAAGGCACAGATGACGCTAGCCCTGTTTGGGGGCCTCCAGAGGCTCCGCCCCCATGTGATTGCTGCTGTAGCTGACTGGCTTTTTCTGAGCCCACCCCCTGTGCCATCGAGGGCAGCTGCATTGCAGGTGGGGCCATAGTGGTTGAAGAAGTGGGGGTGTGGGGCTGGGGAGTCTGGTTACCCGGCAACTGCGGGGGCGTTTGGTGCGGGGCAGGGGTAGGGGTGCGGCTGCGTGCAGGAGAAGGGGAGTTTTGGCGTAAGGGAGGACAGTGCGCATGCAATCCAGGCTGTGGAGCAGGTGGGGGGAGGTTGGACGGAGGCCCCTGAGGGCCAACAGCGGCTCCAGAGCCAGAGACTGCAGACTGAGTTTGAGCTACTGGACTTCTGACTGCCTGCGATGGAGCAGTGGGCATCTGATTCTGAGAGAGGAAAAAGACAACAAACAAAATTCAGAGTTAATTGGGTGCTATTACTACACATCAAGAGCTGGGCGATCCATTTATTTTTTACAACATATTCCTGATAGTTTTGTTGGTGCTATAACATCATCAATACTGCAGTGATCACAAGTTTCCTGAAGACTGTTTCACGGCTGCTTCTTATTTCGCCAATCTCTAATCAGTTCTTTCAAAGCATCAATTACAATGAATCTGTTCAATAACTGATTCAGTAATTCACTTGGGTCACCTCATGTATTAAAATGTTTGTGTATAATCATGTATATTGGAACATATAAATAAATATAGCTCACCTTTATTTATATAGCGCTTTTTACAATACAGTTAGTTTAAAAGCAGCTTTACAGTGATAACAGGAAAATAATGCAACAGGGTTTGTTTATGCTATAAAGCAGATCTAGAAGAAAATAGTGTCATAGTCCAGCTTAAGTTAGTTCAGTGATGGTTTTATATATATATATATATATATATATATATATATATATATATATATATATATATATATATATATATATATAGTTCAGTGAAGAACTATCAGTAAAAAACATGCTGTTATACTAAACAAATGTATTTTAGTTTTTGCATTAAATATTTTCAATCCATTTAGCGAAAAAGGCTGCTTGGTCCAAATAGTTTTGTTGAATATATTTTTCAACTATATATTTTTATATATGTTGAATATATTTTTATGCAAACTGTGATACTTTTTTTTCAGGATTCTTTGATGAATAGAAAGTTGAAAAGAACAGCATTTATTTGAAATAAAAATCTTTTGTAACATTATAAATGTCTTTACTTTTTATCAATTGTATGTGTCCTTGCTAAATAATAGTGTATAAACAGTTTTTTTTTCAGTGTTAATGCTGGGCTACATCACCCATCCTTATTTCCACCCTAACATTAAGTTTTAGGAGTACACTTAAGTACCACTAAATCACACACAACATTACTAAACACAAGAGGTGAAACATGAAACAAAAGAGGTTTCAATGAGACAGTTCTAACTTAATAATCTCAAGTTATGCTAAATCTCAATGAAAAAGTAATAAAAAATTGAGCATGTTAGTCAATGTTTATTGTCTTTCACAAGAGATTATAACAGAAAAACTGTTATACACTCTTATAACCACCAAAAGACGAATCATATTAAAGTATTAGATGCATTAGAGACATCTAACTGTACTGAGTAATATGATATGAATGTGCTTTAATAGCTGACCTGTGGTATGGCTCCCTGCCCTGCAGGTTGGTTCAGGCCACCCACACCCTGGCCCAGTCCGGCACCCGTGCCTGGAAACTGGTTCTGCATGTACTGGTTTTGTAACTGGGGTACGTTGGGTTGAGCCATTCGAGGTGTTCCCTGCATACTCATCTAAAAATACACAATAAATACACCAAATAAACACTTAAAGTTAAATCAGTCGTTCCCCTTCAGGTCACAAATGAGTTTACCTGATTGAGGTTTGTTCCCATCGGCAGGGGCGGCGTTGCCCTTTGACCCATTGGCTGCTGCATCCCCACCTGGGAAAACTGATTCATACCTGCACGGGTGAGCGAGAATGAAAGTCACAAAAAAAGACAAACACAAAAATATGGATTTATTTAAGGATGTTCAAAAGAACTGTTCTTCAACTACAGACCATTTAGTGAGTGTGCCATACCAGCAGGATTCTGCATGCGGCTGGCCATCGGATTGGGTCCAGTGGCTTGAACTAAGGGCGGATCTGAATGGGGACCATCTAGAAGAGATCAGAACATCCATTACAACCATTCCATGCAATCATTAACAAAAATCTGTGTCCGATTGCGCTCGCAACGATGCGATATTTACTTTTTCTGCGAAATAATACAGGAATGTTCACCAGATGACTTTAATAGCTACATTTATAAAGAATGAATCATTCTAGAATGAGTAGGGTGATTTTATTGGTGAGTGCAAAATAAAAATAATATAAAAGTTGGGAATTTAGGCCCGTCCACACCAAGGACGATAACTATAAAGACAACGATGAAGATATAGCTCTAAAAATCATTCTAAATATATAAAAGAATACCAGAGTCTACACCAAAACTATAATGGCACAGAGAAACAAGATTTTTTCCAGCTGATGAACGATAAAAACACTGACAGCCAATCAGAATCCATCCTGCTTTGAAGAGCTTGAGCTTTAAAAGCAACAGACAACAAAACTGCAGCGCGCGCTTATAATAAAAAGAAATAATATCATGCGTTGGTGTGTACGCTAATATAGTTATCGTTAACTTTATAGTTATTGTTCTTGGTGCGAACGGAGCTTTTGATCCTTTCAGAGCTGGATGATATTTTTTTGGGGGGGGCTTGGGGTTTAGAAATGGGTTAACTCTTTACAAGAACCAACTCAAAACTCTTTCAGTAACCATAAAGTGAGCGGAGTAAAAAAAAAAAAAAAAAAACCACTTGAGATTGCATTCAGCACATTCCCACTGTTTTTAAACAATTCAGTGTAAAATAATATTAATTGGGATTTTTATTGTGATTATTATTAAATAATATATTAAACAAAATAATACTCCAATTTTTGTATCTTAAAATAAGAAATTGAGAAATAAAAAATTCTATTATTTTATAGTACTGCTGTAAAATTACAATACGGATATTAAAGTCTTAATTTACAAACGTTAAAGTCACCATGAAATCAAAATTGAAAATTCTTGTTCTTTTATGGAATACTGCAGTATTTATTACAAAAGATTTATACGTGCAGATTCATATTTTTTAAAAAGTAAAAACTTGTAAATTGATCAAAATGACTTCCGCTCCCTCTTGCAATGTCATCTCTTCTCTTCTCTGATGATGCGTTTACTGGCGCGGGGGCGGGACAAACTGTCACTCGCATGACATCACAGCAATAGCAAACCACAACCATCCAATCAATTCCCTGAGGACAAAATTTTGTTGTTGTTTGAGAAGCCGTTTCACTCAAATAGACGTCACAAAAGGGAAGAAAAGACTATCTCAACTTCCGTTTCATGCATCGAGTTTTTATTTCGACGGGTAGCCACACATGGCTGTATGCAGGTGTGTATGTGTACGTACTAGGCAGCTGTGCCTGGTTCATGCCAGCGGGTGCTTGAGGTAGAGCACTGTTGGGCATGCCAGGCTGAGCTGGCATCATACCCTGCTTCTGCAGTCGGGTTCTCCTCTTCTCCTCCAGCTCCTTCTGAATCTTATAAATCTTCTCCGCCAACAAGTGGTAATACTCCGCCTGGAAGAGATAAACATTCATGAAGACAATCATTCTTACAATTTGGTTTAAAACAAGTACACTGATTCAGTTCAAAGTCTTTTTCGTGCGCTTTTAGTGAAGACAGAAAAATGTATGGACGTATTTGTGCCTGGTTAGGCTGTTTTTTTCAGTGTTCTGTCCAACTGTGACATCTGTGTCATGGGTAAAAAAAATGAAGAAACAAGTGATACTGTCAATTCATTCAGATATAACCCACAGACATGAGACTGACTGTGCAAGCGTTTTCTTACCCTGCTGTTTGCAGATTCATACATGTCACCCTCCACTTTGCGTGCATAAGCTACAAGATTTTCCATCCGCCGATCCTTCAGTGCTGCAGGGTCTGGAGTGGGGAAGATAGCCTGCACACTACTCTCACACACACACACACAAACACACGTGACTGAGAACGAGCTCATGGAATTAAACAGCACCTTATATGTGACTTTCCAGTTGTGTGTGATTGGTAGATATGGATTTTTAAATCATTTTATGGAGAGTGAGCACCAAATCATCATATTAGAATGATTTCTGAAGGATCATGTGACACTGAAGACTGGAGTAATGATGCTGAAAATTCAGCTTTACCATTGCAGTAATAAATTACAATTTAAAATTTATTCCAAATTGAACCTGTTATTTTAAATTGTAATAATATTTAACAATATTACCATTTTTAATAAACATTTTTGACGTCCATTTCTAATAATGGGTGCATAAAATGACAGTAGTTGGTCTAAGCGGGTGTGGGTATGTGTGTATCACTCACAGTTTGTGTACGAGGTGATTCCGGAGATCCTGTGTGATGTCTTCATGCCAGTTCTTCCTCATTCCTGCAGAGGGGGGCGTGGCCGTCGCTACAGAACCCATGTTACCAACACCAGAGGCGTCATTCATCAGACTGCAAGAGAGAGGCAAACCATCAAACATCAACGTTAAACTTTCATTGACCAACTATTTAAACCAGGTGCCGGTCCACTGAACCGCAGTGATGTTCAGTACCTCTGAGCCGTCATGTTCCTGTGCAACATGCCGTCAGGCAGCATTCCCGAATGCTGGTTCGTCATCGGCGCCCCGGCTCCACCGTTCACTCCCATTGAGTTCCCACCTGCTGGGGAACACAGTATAAGACATCATAGGTAAAACATGCTAAATAAACTTAATTCAAAGTGAAAACCAGTTTCTTTTTCTTAAAGAGTTAGTTCATAAAATTGAGAATATAGCTGTCAATGGGGGGGACAGAAACCTCTCAGATTTCATTACTTTCTGTTCCGAAGATGAACGAAAGACTTACGGGTTTGGAACAACATGAGGGAGATTTTATTATTAATGACAGAATTTTCATTTTTGGCCAAACTAACCCTTTGGCGAATATTTTTCTTGTTTTAAGCATAAACCTACTTAAAGCTACAATATGTAATTTTTTTCGCCACTAGAGGTCGCTAACCTCTTCCAGTAACAAAGGCGTAGGTTGATGACGCAGTGATAAGTGGAATCATGGGACTTGCTGTCATGCTGATGGATCTAATAATGTTTATGGATGAGTGAATACATTGATGTTTTTAACATGACTGTGGTATGAAGCAGGGCGCGATTGCTAATGAGAGACAGATATCAGCGCCATATCCCGCGGATATAAAGGAATATGGACGTTTTATTCTACCGAACCACCCGCAAGTGCTGAATTACTACTCACACAGGTCATAAAGTACGTGCTACTCTGTCAAGTAGAAGTTAGTCGCGGAGCTCTTGGCATCTTGAAAACGCCACGCTGATATTGATCCTCGTTTTAGTTCTCCTTTTGTCCCAAAGTCTGCTTGCCACGGTCCATAATGTTTGAACGAAACAACAGCGTGAGCGTGCCGCTAGACATAACGCAGTTGTCCACGTCTGTCGCCATGGTTACTATGTCAGTAAGAGCGGAAACCAGGGATAATGCGGATATTACGTCATTGACAGGCGACAAGTGAACAGGGACGAGACATTATTAAAAATTGGAATTTCTCTGAAATCAAAAATCTTTTTGAAATATTTTGGGATATTGTAAGTACACAACTGCAGGAAATATATCACACCGTGCAAGTGATTTTTGGATATTTTATTGCAAAAAAAACTATATTGTACCTTTTATTTTTTTTTTTTTTTTTCAGCAAACAAGACTTAATATCTGGAGTATATGCATCTTGATTTAAGATTGATCACATATTTGTACTGGAAAACAAGACAAAAAAACCTGAGTATGAAAATAATTTTTTGCAGTAAGGATGTACACTAAGATCTCGATACGGCTTAATGTGATTTTATAAAAATTGCAAACACTTCAATTTAATGAAATGTATGCGCTTGCATGTTTCAGTGTGTTTATATACATGATAATCTCATTATCTGCCGGAGTTTGCAGCAGCTCGGTTTACAGTAAATGCTGCTCCACACAAACTCCATCTCTGCATCTGCATTTGCTTAATGCATCTCATCATTCTTGTAATGAGAAGCGCTTAAAAGAGAAGCATTAAGGGCTTTGGTGGTTTGAAAATGAAGAAATTAAGACAGCCATAAATATTAGTAGTGTAATAATTGTAAAATAATGTAACGTAAAGTAAAATAAAAATCATTATTATTATTATATTATCCTATTCATAAATACTCTATTTTATTTTACATTGAAATATTACAATATTACAATAAAGTAATATTTCTTATTTGTTTTTAGACAGTACATTTTTATTTGTATATTTTTTTATTTAGTGATAACAACAACAACATTATTATTGTTATTATTATTATTATTATTATTAATGTAGTTTTGATATATAAAATCACCTGGATTTTAATTTTAAACTGCAATTTTAATCAGAAAAATCATGCATGTCGTATTAAAGGGCCCCTATTATGGATTTTTGAAAATGACCTTTCATGTAGGGTGTAACATAGCTCTAAGTGAATGAAAACATCCTGCAGATGTTTAAATCTGAAAGTGCACCGTATATAAAGTTATTGTCTTTCAAAAGTAAGAGTCGACTCTGAGTCAATTAAATGAATCGTTTTTCAAATGAGTCATAAGCTGTTTCGTTGTGACGTCAAGAAGAAACATTAGCATATTGCCCGCCCACTTATTGCACGCGCAGACACCAGGGAAAACTTGAACGTCAAACCTGCAGCTGATTCCTGTGGATACTGGATAGCGTCATGTCGAGAAGATGCTGTGCTCTACAATGTGAAGGTAAAGCCAGTTTCTTTCCACTGCCCAAGGACGAGCATGTGAAGAATCAGTGGTTAAAATTCATCTTTACCATGATATCACAGCAGTACAATCCTAAACTTTTGCTGTGTTCCCTTTATTTCACTGAAGACTGCTTCTCAAATCTCGGAGTTCAATGCAGGATTCGCAAACCGCTTGCTCTTGAAAGATGGTGTTCAAAATACTTAGTTTTGAGTTTTATATTGTGTAACTTAGGTCTCCTGCTAACTGGCTAACTCACTTTATTACTGTTTTACTGAAATACTTCTGCTAATCAGTTGTGGGCCACTATTACCTAACACTGTGTCTATTAATGCAGATTGTCTGTCGTTCTCACTACTTTGAGGAAATGTTTGTTTTACCAACATTTATGTTGCATCAGATCATTCACTCTAGAGCTCAGCTAATGTATACATGCACTGTTATTGATACAGTTTCCACGTGTTCACCGCAATATAAGAAAAATACTCTGTAAATAAATGATTACAAGTAAAATAATTGGTTTGTTGATGGACATGCATTTGTTAATGCTGATGGTGAGGAATTACAGTTGCAACATCTCATATAATGTGCCTCAAACTGAGTAGTGTATCACTGAGAAACACTGAGTCCTGCATTGATATGGTAAAATCGACGTCATTGTTCGTTACTGTGTTTAGTTTACGGTGTAAGAAGCCTCAGGACAAGCAGAGCTGACGTTGTTATGGCAATGGGCATTTTTGTTTTCGACGCGCCGTACACGGCAGGCCAATCACAACAGACTGAGCTGTCTGGCCAATCAGAGCAGAGTAGCTTGTGGAAAGGAGGGATTTAGAGAGACTGATTCATTTGAAGAGTCGTTTGAGAGTCACTGAAAATGTGGTGATGTGCAAATGTATATTATGAGGAAATTAAACAGTTTTTTTTACCTTTGATGCATGTAAACATGTTGTAGGAGACTCCACAACAACATTAGAAAACTTTAAAATAACATAATAGGGGCACTTTAAGAGATGATTTTTTTTTTTTTTTAATTATCAGATGCGTTTTATCAATCTGATCTGTTAGTGAAGGATGTTAATTTCTAGTTCTACACCAATACAGATATATAAAAGATCATCAAATAACATTAGTGGAGAAGCATTTAATCAGAGGGCCTGTCCAAATACCCACACTTGAGGTTTTTGCACTTGACCACTGTTCTACTTAGATTACGTATTTCCGGAGTTCGGCTAAAGTGTTCGAAAGGACGTGAAGACTGCAAGTGTTGTAAGATTTTTACTTACGCAATAGGACACATTTAATCACTGCGTGAGTATGGTGCTTAATTTTCAAACGTTTTACAAAATACATATAAATCTCTGCAGTCTCTACAACAATAAAATGTGCAACACTTTACATTTTAAAACCAAATTATAGGTAACTTTTAATCAACTCAACTTACACTGGAAAGTTTTTCTTCACATGATGTGAAATCGGGGCATGTAATTTCCTGAACGTGATGAATGATGGAATACGCTAAAGACCCGTTCACACAAAGAACAATAACTGCAAAGATAACTATATTAGTGTCCACACCAGCAGACGATATCATGTTTATTCTAAACGCGTGTTTGTCTGCCGCTTTAAATGCTCGTTATCGTTATAGTTGTGGTGTAGACTCTGCTATTCTTTAATATTGAGAACGATTTTTAGAACTGTATCTTCATTGTTATCTTTATAGATATCGTCCTTGGTGTGAACGGGCCTTTAGCCTCAAAGACTGCTCCGAAGCACTATTAGTGATTATGTGGTTTTAGAGTGCATTAAGTGCACTTTGGCGGTTTTCAGACAAGGGATGGCCTTGCGCACTTACTTGGCGCATACACATGCTCTTAAGCGGCCAAGACAGCATTTGGACAGCAGTATTTGGACAAGAAACTCTAACCTATGTTGTTGAGCGTCCTCATGCCGGGTTGAGCAGTTGCAGAGCTCTGCTGATTCTGATTGGATGCCTGGTTGCCCTGGTAGGTGAGTCCAAGAGCAGCATATGCCCTTTCGATTGAGCTTGGGTCAATCTGACTGGGTGGGTTTAAGTTTGGGGCTGAAGGCTGGCCGCCAGGTAATGACCCACCTAATGGACCACCCATGGCCATCCCAGCACCTACCAGCAGAGCTAGAGAGAAAGATGAAGGATGGGAGATTGAAAAACCCTTTCAATGTGTTGAGTACTAGAAGATATTTTAAACAATGTTTTAAATCAATGGAATCCAGTGTTGTTTTGGACCCCATTGACTTTCACTGTATGGGCGAAAACAGTTGAAACATTCTTCCAAATATTTTCTTTTGTGTTCCACTGAAAAAAGTAAGAAAGTCATACAGATTTATAATGACTTGAGGATGAGTTGCATTTGTGCATATTAACTCACATTGCTGGTTTCTTTTGTCCCCAGCGCTCTTTAGCGGCAGGCAGACGGGACAGTCGTGCCGCGTGCAGTTCTTCCAGTGAGAGATGATCTGCCTAGAGGATGCGCAGTGAGCCACTGTCAGGGAACACAAGCATGCAAGTAAGGTGCTGTCATCTCTTTTATGAACGGGGAAGAATACGAACAAAAGATTATGAATGGGTGGATTCCTGGCTCACCCTGGCAGGATTTGCCGGCCTGACAGTGGGTCATGTGATTAAGGACGTTCTTCATGGTTCTGCAGTGGGGCAGGTTGCACTGGCGGACCTCTCCGTTGGCCTGCTCTCTGCGATGGCACTTGTGAGCATGTAGTAACAGCACCAACTGCTGCTGAATGAGTTTACGCTTCTCCGGGTCCGCTGCAGGGGGCGCTACCGCCCCACCCGGGCCCGAGACGCCACCCACCACACCTGAGCTCTGCTAGAAACAGACAGAAAGAAAGGGTTTCAAGGGTCAGGATTTCATGTTCCTGCAGCTTCAGAGTGATTTACAGATTTAAAGATTATTAGCAGGGAATTATTATTACAGGGAATTAGCTTTAAAAAAAAAAAACACTGGAGTGTCCGTTAGCAATGATGGCAGCACATATCCTTCAAGCTTGGGGTCGGTAATATTTTTAATGTCTTAATCAAGGCTGCATTTATTTGGTCAACAATACAGTAAAACAGTTATATTGTGATATATTATTACAAGATAGATAGATAGATAGATAGATAGATAGATAGATAGATAGATAGATAGATAGATAGATAGATAGATAGATAGATAGATAGATAGATAGATAGATAGATAGATAGATAGATAGATAGATAGATAGATAGATAGATAGATAGATAGATAGATAGACAGACAGACAGACAGACATTCTGAATACATCACTATTCATAGCATTTTCAATAACAGAACAAAATTAAATGGTGTTGGCAATGTGTCGAGTTTCGCAATTTACATTCTTTCCAATTCTTCAGAAATCTGGCCATGTAGATTTGGTAACTATCCATAAATAATCGATCAACAAGTTCTGTGTCTGTGGGATGAACCACAGCCTGAGGTCTGAGGGGACATGATAACAGAAGAATCTTGGTGGCCGGTTAGAGCAGGAAGTAATCCCAGAGAGGGTCAGTGAATGTGTGTGGATGCGGTTCACTTTGACATTTTCTTTATAGGTCTCTCACCATGCTGCTCATATTCTGCCCATGCTGAGGTTTCTTGTCCATGTTGAACTGGTTAATGCTGTTGGGTTGACCCGCTTTGTTTTGGAGCTGAGGCCCAAGGGACTGTCCTCCACACTGACCATACGAACCGCCGTAGGGGCCCGGAGCAGC
This sequence comes from Abramis brama, assembly GCF_963993115.1. Lineage (NCBI taxonomy): Eukaryota > Metazoa > Chordata > Actinopteri > Cypriniformes > Leuciscidae > Abramis > Abramis brama. Next base: position 21,077,606 of record NC_139963.1, on the reverse strand, counting down.
CATCATTCCCATCTGAGAGAGAGAAAGAGGAAAAGCTTTATCAAGAATGAACAATTGCTGGTATTTCAGTCGCAAAGGTTTCAATTATCCAAATTTGAAGAAGCAGAATCATCAACCATGAGGAGTTAACAGCAAAACAAGAAAACAAACATCAGTAGATTAATTCAATTCTTGTTTAAAGGAGACATATCATGCTTTTAAATCGTTCCTTTTTACATATAAATCATACATTTGTAGTCTATATAAAGCGGAACTGCAATGCTTGGGTCTGAATTCCTCATTATTATAGCTCCACAGGCCCCTTTTCTACCCCTTTTCTGATGTACGTCTGAGAGCAACTCGTTTTGGTGCGGTCTCTTTAAATACAATTGAGACACTTCATACCCCGCCCACACTCCACCTTGCAGAGGTGACACTCGGTTCAACTCCACCCTGTTCGGCCATTTTTGTAGTTTGATAGCAGAGATACGATTATCTAGCGGCACAGAAACGTTTTATTCACACGTTATTAAAAAAATGTCAACAACGGAAGACTTGTCCAGCCAGCCTTACATGTTCGAGCCAGAGTCGGAGCCGGAGCGAGATGAAAATGAAGACGACAAACCTGCAGAACAACGTCTTCATATGGATGTATCGCAATGGTGTGTTACCTTATTTACACATGAAACTTTGGTCTTCCGACCTTTTACCACCGTGTCTATTTATTTTGATTAATATGTGCGAGGGAGAGAGAGCAAGACAGCGTCTAGGCTGGAGACGGTGAAGTCTTGTTTACACTTTCACCTGGCTCCGAAGAGAGAGAGTGTGCGCGCGCGACCGGGTCTCTCTCTCTGCTCGTTCTTTCAGTTAAACATGCTCCCTGTCACAAGCGCAGCAGTTCATCTACATCAGATGGTGTAATGAAGCGTGTGGGTTACTACATCCAACAACCGAACATTTTAACTTACCCTCTCGTAACTTCTGCATCCTTTAGCTTGGACTACAAAATTGCAGCGAGAAATAAAAATGGCGGATTGTGTTGTGTTGGGCCGGAAGTCAATGTCCTTATTTGGCAGTTCCGCTGAAAATACTATGGATAATACGTATCTGTACGTAATAGTTCAAAAAACGTCATAGAGAACAGAAAAATCTGAACAGGTTGAAAAATATGACCAAAACAGAATATAAAGATATCAACGAAGCACCTGAAGAGAATAATTTCAACTTTTCTGTACTTCTAAACACTCCAAATATACAACAAAATGCATTTAAGGGCTAAAAAAAGTGGATTTAGCATGATATGTCCCCTTTAATGTTCATATTATCTACTCACTTCACACATATAATGACACTGTGGTATCAATTCCGTAAAACAAACCTCATACAGTAGATAAACAAATCTAGAAGGACCCAGCAAAACAAAAGAAAATGTCATTCCCTATTTTTTCTGCCCATTTCCTGCAGTCCAAGTTGTGCAATCGCCTGTGAATCAACAAAATGGTGCGCAGTTCCTCGTATGAGGGAGTAGAGAAGGTTTTTCAAACCGAGGTCTGTTTTAGATGTGTTCAAGGATCACATCACTGAATGTCTTTTCCAAACCAAAGAAACGCCACAAGATCTTTATTCATTCTGGTCTGTTTCACTACCTTATTTGTAAGTCTTACTGCACAAAAAAATTAACAAAGTTTTGTGTTTTTAAAGGAGGGGAATACAGTGCTGTCACAAGAACATAACTAATCAGATTTGTGTATTCGGATCATGAAACCAATAATTTTTCGAATTTAGTTTTTAAAACTTGAGTCTTCAAGTGAGTAAACATATCAAGAGTCTTCAAGTTATAAAGTTTGAAAATAAGAAAACTTGGCCTTTAAAAGTCATAAACTGATTTGTTGTTTTTTTTGTTTGACCTTTGATATTTGATATTAACTTCACCTCCAAAGCAACTAAACCATAAAGTCTAGGTCCACAGAACTGATAGGTGTGTGACAGAATCAGAACATTGCATTTTTGCTCTCAATGTACTTTCTTTATTTTAAAAAATAATAATAAAAAAGCATATTATATATATATATATATATATATATATATATATATATATATATATATATATATATATATATATATATATATATATATATATATACACACACATACAATATAATATTGTTATATTATTAAAAAAAAAATTGTTTATTTTATATATATATATATATATATATATATATATATATATATATATATTGTTTATACTTAAAATGTTGATATTATTATTAAATAGAATAAAAATACAATATATTATTTAAAATATATTATATATATATATATATATATATATATATATATATATATATATATATATATATATATAATTTGGGTCAAAAATACACTAGTAATGTTGAAAGTAGTAATATAAAACAGTAATGTTGTGAAATATTATAAACAACTGTTTTTTGTTGTAATATATTTTAAAATGTGATTTCTTTCTGTGATGGAAAAGCTGAATTTTCAGCAGCCATTTGTGGAAACTATGGATGTGCACAAAGCCGAATACCTTATTCAGAAAGGCACAGATAATGGCATCAAAAACAAATAACGAATTCAACCGAATAATAGGAAAAATATTCGGCAGACACTTCTCGTGTTTGCTGGATCATATGGAGCCAGTGGATCATAGCATGATATTATAATGAAATGAGCGGAATGACCACAAATAGCCTGCCAAGAGTAATATAAATTAAAATACTACTACTATTTAATTTAAATATTTTGAACCTTGTACAATATGATACACAAATGAGTGTAAACTACTGAAATGAGCACAGTACGTTCGCAAATCAAAAAGCCACTCCGCCATCTCTGTGCGTCTCTCACAAAAAAAAAAAAAAAAAAAAAAAAAGATCTTGACATGAGTAATATCAACTAAGATACTGAATCATACACATTTCATTTTCTACTACTTGATATTTCATATGTCTATTTAAATGTTTTAAATCTTGTACGATGTGATACATGATACGTTTCTTCGTCTCACTCTCTCCCGGAGCCAGCAAGCATTTATGTATTCTTTATAATTTGTTCAGATTTGTATGCATAGTAAAATAGTACAATTTATAGAGTATATACTTTCAACTTCCATGTTCTCTAATCAGCTATTTTATATAGAATCCTCTTATTTGAGGTTGTGGATGATTGTCTTGACATAACTCTACACAACGTTCCTCTGGATGTTTTTTTCCTTTTATATAACATTTAGAATTATTGTTTTAATTAGAAAATATTTAAAGAAAAGGTATATTTGTAATAAAAATATACAAGTAACTTTTTGTAATAAAGTTATACAAGGCATATTTGTTAAATGAAAACTATGAAGGGAACAGAATTAAAACTAACTTCTCATTTATGAACTTCCGGTTTAGACCCCGGCCCGCACACTTTCAGTTTTATCCAAACACAGATACAGATAACTGAGATTGTATCATAAAGATACAGATATTACCACTAGTGGAAACTGCGATACTTTCTAAAAAAATTATTTGATGATTAGAAAGTTCAAAAGAATTACAATGTAATTCAATTAAGCTGAAATTAAATTAAATGTAATACTTGATGAATACAAAATATTAATTTCTTTAAAAAATATATATATATATATATAAACTCACCGACCCCAAACTTTTGAAAGCTAGTGTAGAATATATAAATATATAGTTCTTTCATTCAGAAACATGTCATACAGAAGTGAAATGAGTTCAGGTTAGTTTTAAACCATTTTGTGCGCACTCCACTGTTTGAGGTGCACGAATACATTTTAAACTGTACGAGCGGACAGAATCACTTGTCTCACTATTATATCGACGCGCTGATTTGTTCACAGGTTACCTTGTTCACTGTTCCTGGTTGCTGCGGTCTCATCACTGTCTGTGCCATCTGCTGTCCTGCGTTCTGCTGCTGCAGAGAATCGGGCAGCATGTTCCCGTTACCAGCCATGCCCGCATTCATGTTCACATTGACGTAGCTCATTCTGGGTGCACCATTCATCATCTGCCCTCCCATCATGCTCTGCGGCTGTCCGTTCCCTTTCTGGGTGCCCATCATGCCCCGGTTCAACCCCGCCACCATGCCAGGCTGCGGCATCATGCCAGGCTGCTGCTGTTGAGGGCCACCGAGCCCCTGGGCGCCACCCAGGCTTCCCATCATCCCCAGGGAGGACGCGTTACCCGGGTTGCCAGTGACCGTGGAGGTGGATGGAGGGGCGCCAGGGCGGAGGAGCTCAGACAGGTGCTTGTGTTTGGCCGCAGTGTCCTGGCCCGAGCCGCCCAGAGGCCCCGACATCCCTCCGCCACCCAGACTGGTGTGCAACTGGCCGGGGTCCATCCCGTTAGGAAGGCCCAGGTCGGAGGAGTTAATGAGCTCATCTGGGAGGTCATGCTCCAGGTCAAACAGAGAGCCGAAATCTGAAAAACAAAGAAAAACAGACTTTAATCAGGTTGTTGCTCACAGAAAAATCACTCATAATTACATCCATTAGAGAATAATTATAGTATGCCCAAAAATATGAGACGTTTCCAGCAAAGCCACAGCGGAAGAAATCATATTTTACCCAAGTTGTGACTTTGCAGACTGAATTGAATCTGATGATCTTAAATAATACTACACAATGACAATAAACAGATATCGGTCGGTTAGTCTGACTGCTCAATATATCGGTATATCAGTCAACATACAGCAATTTACACAAATTGACCAGTGAAATTGAACGAATGGTTAGAAAACTGGAACAGATTATTGCAGCTCTCGTGATGAGAGAGAGAGACTGAGATTATCGGCTCGCAGGAGAGCAGTATGTAGTAGAGCCGGTGTGTGCACGTCCTAATGGTTCATACTAATAAAAAACACATGGCATGGCATAACAATGGACAAGCGGTGGGACAAAATGGGGGCCTTTTCCTACATAATGGCAAGTCTTGATAACAGCAACACACCAACAACTAATACATGCAACACACTAAATATGAAGCAAGCAAACTTTTGAGCACAGTCTCCACATTTATCAGCCAAGTGATTAATTAGACAATATTAAAGTTTTGAGATTATAATAGTAAAAAAAAAAATGTTAATATCTGTTAATGTTATCATTTTGTTTTAAAATCTACATACAACCCTTTTGAAGGATAGGATAGGTAAGAGTAGGGTAAAATGCTGCCCCCTTAATCTAAAAGGCTTAATTTGTCATGTCACCTTATATTTAAAAATATATTTTTGTTGCATATGAGAAAAGTGAAAGCTTTTTTGGCATGTAAAAAAAAAACATCTAAAGAATTCAACATTTCAAAAAAAAAAAAAAAGTTTAAATTCACTTAAATATTCTGAATATTAAAATAACCTATTTATGGCTGGTTTATGGTACCTTTAAGAAACTATGGATAGTGGTCAAGCTCTGGGATAAAATTCAAAGTATAAATTTTACAAACATCTCATTTCTCAGTGCCTAGATGACAACATAAACAGTGGCACAACTTACCCCAAAAGTCCCAAACTTTAGTTTTTTTTAATGAAATAAAGTGTTGATTCAAATTAATCTGATTTGATATTATTAAATATATAAAAGCATAACTGCATCCATTAAAAAAAAAAAACTGTATGGTGGATCACTACAGTTCAAATAAGACAATATGATCAGACTTTGATATCTAGACATTAAACTCTGCTGTAAGAAAAAGAACTGCTTAAAACCAGTCAAGGATGGTTAGCTGGCCTTAACTGCACAAGATGGTTTTAGAAGGGTCTTGGGCACTTTTCTTCTGGTCAGACAGGAAGACCAGCATACCACCTTAAGGTAGTTTAAGATATAGAAAAACCAGTTAGATGAGGTAGCATCTACTGCTCAGTAAGTGTTGATCAGAAACTTGCACACACTGGTTTGTCTACTCACTAAATGTAAACCAACTTGATAAGAAGTGATCTCGACTTCGTTCCCAACCGTGTGTCAGTAAAGCGACGTGATTTATAACGCGTGTATGTCGAGTTTTCCTTTTCCTGACAAGCTCAAAATGCATCACCTTATAAACCTTTGACACCAACCCCAGCTCTCGACATCGCACAACGACGTACAAAGCCAAAAGTTTGTGTAACGCACACCCGGAAAAACGCTGCCTACTTATACACAACAACAGTTTTGTAACGCACCTCATCAACTTCAAATGAAAACACTGAGCAAATTAGCCTGCTAGCTATGCTGCTAAGTTATTTAAATAGCGGGGGTGATGCAAACAAACAAACACAACAAAAGAACGCTCTTAAAACACACGTCGCGTGTCTTTTTTCATACATGCACGCGAACAGCGGCGGTGTGCAGGCGCGAGACTCGCCGCACACCGCAGCGCGTGAACATTATTATTTACCGTTTCCATCGCTCGCGGAGACCGACAGAGCCGGGGAAGACAATTTAGGCCTCTTAGCTGAAGGCGGACCGGGGTCCAGCACATTATCGGCCATAGTTTTCCTCCGATTTAGTGTTAATGCATATATCCCGCGTAGGATAGCCCTTCCTGTGCAGTCGCGAGCCGATGTGCGAATGAAATCTCCTCGTTCACGAGCTCCGGACGTATTCCCGTTTCCCTTTCATGGGACGATACATGCATACAATGCAATGCAATGTAATGATTCAATGTTCAGTCCACCTTTAATGCTCCCTTTTAAGATTTTCTAGTCTTTAGTTCCTCAAAGTATGTTTCCGAATGGAGGAGGTGAAGGGAGGAACAGACGGTCATGCAAGCTCGCCGCAAACTCACGTAGCCTCCTCGGCGGCGAAGCAATTTTCCCAAGATTTATCCTCGCTGCTTGCATCCGTCTTTTCCGCCATTGTCGGCGGCGAACTGAAGTGTTGGGTTTTTTTTTAAGGCGTTGTGTACGAGATATCGAACTCGCTCTGGTGCGACTTCATGCAATGCTTATAAGCAAACACAACGATTTAGAAATATGTCTCTCTTTGCGTTGTAGCATGTGCAATTCCCAGCCAGCATCACTTTACTTAGAATATTTAAAGTCCATCAAGCTCTTTAAAATTGACACGGATTGTATGAATCTCCTTCGTCAATGTCTTTATTTCCTCGCAAGTAATTTAGATGGGTAGAGAGAACAAATAAATACTTGGAAAACTGGAATATAATTAAGCAATCATATGAATGTAAAAGTTTACTTTCATCCTTTCAAGACAGTACTCTTTGCAGAATAAATAACATGAGAAATGTGCATCCAAGGACTGAAATGGCTTGCACGAGCTATATCACTTTAGATGATTACAAACAACTTGCATATGTCAGTGTCCATGTCTTAGTATTTTGCAAAAACACCTCAAAGTGATGACAAGTCAAATGATTTATTGTGCATTCACATCTGAATATGGCTCGTGCGCCCTCTGTGTGAATGTGTCCACTGCACGAGTTAAAAGTGTTTGCAGAAAATCTCTGAACATTGCTCTCCACGAGACCACCCTGCACTACCGCGCACAGATCTTGTATGCAAAATGCAAAGAAAAAATGATTTCAAAAGTGGCTGTCTAATGGACAGAACATGTATGCAATTAGTCGTTCGCCTGAAGTCCAAGAAGATGTTGTCTCGCAGTTCGCTGTGCACGAGCTAAAGAATGGGAATCAAGTGAAGTTGGTCAATGCATTTGCGTGCATTTCAATGCACTGTCAGTCACATCGAGCAAATAAGAATAATTTGTCACTGCACGAAGAGCCTTGCGGAGCATTAAAGAAAGAGAGAGAGAGGAACAGCGGAGGGTCGAAAATAGAATGAACCGAACCGAGGTGGGCTTCAGTAATATTTCGGGTCGGAAGCATCTGCCGATCCGGGTGATATTGCCAGCTGCACCCCCCAAAATCTGGGGGTCCTCAAACCCCTTTCATAGGCTTTGTGATGCTGTGAACCCCCCTGCGCGTTCATCCCTTTTTAATTTCTCCCTTCTTTTGCACAGTTCCTGCAATTTTTCCCACTTTCGCTGTCGTCCGCCAGCAACCGGCGATGTGATTTCGCAGATATTCCCACTTCGTGACGCTGTTATTTTCCTTTTTCCCCTGACGAGCTTCCCTTCGTTTAAATGTATTGCCCTCTTCCGCCTCTCCGCTTCGTTTAAAAAAAAAAGAACAGAAAAAGAAAGGAAAATCCGGTCTGCTTTTTTATTTTCACACTGGAGAATCTGTAATCTTGTTCCGTTTCCTCCGCTAACCACCCCGGTTGTGTGTTTGATCCGGTTTGGATCCTCGAGGACGGAGCCGGCGGCGCTCAGAGTCGCAGTGGTCGGCGCTCGAGTGGCTTTTTTTCGGTCGCTCCTGCCTCCTTCACTCTCTCCGCACAAACAAAATGGCGGCTTGTTGTTTCTACTCCTCTGGCTGGGGGGAGGGAAGGTTGGAGGTGCGGTAACATTAGTAAAGGGGGGTGGAGGGGGAGATGGCGATCGGGATTTCCCGGACAGTGCTGTTTCCGTACTGTTTCGGAGTTGCGACTGTTCTGGGCGGGTGCAAGACGGCGTCCAGCATCATCATCATCATCATCATCGTCGTCAGATGATGGAGTCACTCATAGAAATGATGCCCACAGTGTGTCTTGTTTAGCAGAATATTACTCGACTTGGCTTTCTACCTGGAGGGGGACAGTGAAGCCCAGGGGTCAAGTGCCCTTATGAAGTGGTGTGGAGAAAGAGGCAAGAACACGCAGTGACATTTTTGGCTGTAATATCCTACTGAGTGGTCTCAGTTCAGAGGCTGTTACGCATAAGCCTAGTAAGCTTCCAACCTTTTTGAACATCATAAGCACATTCATAGTCAGCTAAGCTCAAAAACTAGACCGCTTTTTTGGGCATGACCGCATTATGAATCATCTCAGTTTAAGGATTGTATCTCAAATCCAAGGGAACTGACTATGTAGCCAGCATTTTTGGGCATCATCGTGTTGAGAGTCAGTTCAGCTCAAAAACCTTGAGTTGCTTTTACTCACACAGCATTTTTTGAGGCACCTTGGCATGGTCTGAGTAAGCTCAGCGCAAACACAAAACTGTTTATGTTGACAGCATTATAAACGAGTTCAGAGTCAATTGAGCTTAAAAACTTATGAGCTGCCTACCTAGACAGCATTTCTGTGCATCATAGTGAGTCATCTCAGTTCAGGGGCTGTTTCGCAAAGCCTAGTGGGCTTTCAACCTTGACTGTTTTTGACGTCATAAATGCAAAGTTGATTAACTAGGCAGTGTTTTAGGCATGACCATGTTACAAATCATCTCAGCTGAGAGACTGTAGTGTCCTAAATGATGCACTATACACTATGCACTTATACTACAATAGTCAACATTTGAAGTAGATCAAAAAACTTCATCAAAGTTGTCTTAAGACAAGAACAGGTATTGTTCAAAGTTCATGTATAACTTTGATGAAAGGTTTTGATCCACTTCAAATGTTGACTACTGTATGCACTTTGTACTCAACCATGTATGCATGTTATAAGGTTATTTTGCCATTCAACATCAGAAGGTGCGTCCCAAATCGCGTACTTGTGCACTATTCTATGCCATTTTGTAGTATAAATAATGCGTTCACACTGAAAATTCTAAAAAGAAAAAGTGCACTTTAAGTTCCCGGATGATGCACTTATTTAACGGAAAAAAACAAAGTGTGGAATGTCGGACACTTCATGCACTCAACTGTCGCAGCGTTAATTACGGAGCGGAGGGGGAGGGGCTGTCAGACTCCAATGTTGAAAGACAAAAATAAACGTATAAAGTTCATCCACTACACGATTGAGTACATAGTGCATATGGTGTATAAGTACATAGTGTATAGTGTGTCATTTGGGACATAGTTAGAGTCTGATAGCCCCTCCCCCTTCACTACGTAATTAAAGCTGCAACATTTGAGTGCGTGAAGTGGCCAACATTCCACACTTCCTTTTTTCGGTTAATAAAGTGGATCATCTGGGTATTGCACTTTTTTCTTTTTGGAATTTTCAGTGTGAACACACTACTCAAACTATTGATACTACAAAACAACATAGAATAGTGCACAAGTATTGGAACGTACCTTGTGTCTCAAGACAGCATCGTTGCTGGACATCATACTGAGTCATTTCAGTTGTGCCTATTGTGGGCTTCCAACCTAGACAGCATTTTTTATGTCACAAGTTCATTCAGCTTAGCTTAAAAACATTGATTACCTAGACCGTATTTTTGGGCATGACCACATTATGAGTCATCTCAGCGAGAGATTGTGTCTCAAAATCAAGGGTACTGACTTTGTAGCCAGCATTTTGGGCATCATTAGCATATTCAGTCAATACCGTTACTTACCCAGCAATTTTTGGGCATAAACTCAATGCAAGTCGTTTCAGCTGAGATTTGTATCTCACAACCCATTGGGCTGACTATCTAGACATACATTTTTGAGAACTTTCTGCACGTTCGGACTGACCTAAGCTAAAAAAAAAAAACCTGAAAAGCTAGGAACATTTTGGGCCATCATAAGCATGTTCAGAGTCAATCCAGCCCAAAAACTCCTAAATCTGGTGAGCTTAAGAAAGTGTTTTTGGATCTCATCGACACCTCCATAGTCAGCTTAGCTCAGGGACATTGCTTAACTAGACAGCATTTCTGCTCAAAACATAAGGAGCTGACAATGTAGCCAGCATTTTTGGGCAATATAAGAGTCAATTCAGCCCAAAAGCCAGAGTGGCCTACCAAGACAGCATTTCTGGGCCTCATTGGCATGTTGAAAGTCAGTTCAGCTCAAAAACCTCAAGTTGCTTACCCAGGGATAAATGCATTGTAAGTCATCTTAGCGGAGAAATTGTGTCTCAAAACCAAGTGCGATGCCTACCTAGACCTACTTTTTGGGCACCATCTACATGTTCTGAGTCAGCTTAGTTAAAAAAACTCAAAATCTGAAACAAAAAAGTGAGTTAAAAATACTCCAAAACCCAATGAGCTGCCTGCCTAGACAGCATAATTCAAATTCACTTCTGTTCAAAACCCTATACACCCATTGAGCTGCTTATATAGACTGCCTTAAGAGCATCACAAACCCACATAGACAGTACTTTTGGGCATTACAGGTCAGCTAACCTCAAACAAGCTCAGCTAAATCAGAACATGCTTATACATAGCTGTGTAGTGTGTAGGTCACAGTAGTTTTTTTTTGGTGATGTTAGTAACTAGTTCCTGATTCATACTTGCTTGAGACTAAATTTGATACATATTTGGCCAGATTTACAAAAACACCGCAGGCCAAAACTAATTCTGATTCGTTAACTGAACCTTACTGAGGTTAGGGCACTATGTTTCTATGCATATGTATTGTGAAAAGCGCTATACATATTTAAGACTTCATTCAGCATGAAAATCACTTTTAATTTTTAAACTACTTAAACCAAGCAATGTTAGTATAACTGTAACTCTATTTGCTACACCAGACACGTTTTGGAGTCATTAAAACTTTTAATTGCATTTAGAATATGAACTGAATCAAAATGATAATCAAAAATAATCAAAACTAATTATGTGTTTAACTAGCAGAATGGAGTTAGTTTCACAATTGACAAATTTTGGAACATCGCTACTTTTGAACTGAACTGAATCAACATTGAACTGACTTGAGCTAAACAATGACTGTTGTCTTTTTAGAGCTGCTTTACAGCAAAATTTGAATGTCTCATATTTTGTGAAGTTTGCATTTTTTTCACTGTTTATCACTGTGAAGCTGCTTTAAAACAATCTGTTTATAGAAATAAAGGTGGCTTTACAAACTACAATCGAGAACTAGGAATTTATTTTGACAACAGTAAAAAACACATTTATGACAAACAAACTCAAGTCATAATCACAAGTGAAGAATCTCACAGTGAAACAGATCAGTTCTCACACAAACATGAATAGTTTACCATGCTCATTAAATCACAGTCACCTATTTGTTTCTCCATCTGACCTCATTTAAAGTCTCCTATAAACCCTCATCCTAGATCATAGGTGTGCAAATACATAACACAACCCATCGTGACCAACTAGCCAGCGTAGGAGTGAACTGCCATCAGGGAGACGTCACACGCTGTCCAGACACGTCCGGCTCTTAATCTTCCAGAATCCTCAGTACGTAACTGGAGCAAGTTCTGTGAGATCCAGACCTCCTGAGTTCAGTATTAAAGAAAACTCTACACAAGACGGAAGAAACAGACTCGTTTTGAAAGGACTTGCTATCGGTTACTCTTTCCTTTCAGTCCTCTCCTTGTGCGCAAGCTCTCTCCACCTCAGCGATGGTTTTCGGGGTGTGTGCAGACAGAATAAGGGGTCCCCCATGGTCTTGAATCACCACGTCGTCCTCGATTCGCACCCCAAGACCCCGGAATCGCTCTGGACATGAGCTGTCGTCCTCGCTGATGTACAGTCCTGGGTTATGGGAGCAAGAGAAGAGAGTTTAGAGCTTCTGTTTTGATGCACAAATTGATTTTTTTTTTTTTGCATAAGCTCAAATGCAAAGGAGTTGAATGTTACTTTGAACAGTATGCAAAAGTCCAACAGTCATCACAGTGCATTCAAGATACATGTCTGCGGTTATCAGTATTATCTAGCAGGGTGCTGTATGAATGCCCTCAATTCAATCCTAAATCGACTAGATTGCTCCAATTATGATCAACACGTCTGTCTTCACCTCTAATGCACTTGCAGCGTGTCGCAACATGCATTCAGGTGACTGTTTTAGTGGTACTGTACAGCTAGTCTGTATTTTCTGTGTATAACTGAAATAAAATATTGTTTACTATGAATTTTATTTGTTATATTCAATAATGTTCAAAGTTTGGAATCATTAAGACGAAATGGCTTCTGTTCACAAACGTGCATTTAACGGATTCAAATACAGTCAAAAACAGTAATATGCAATATTGTTATTACCGTTTAAGAGATTTAATGTTGCACATTTGTCATTTTTTTACGTTTACGTTTTTCATCTAATACTAATATTTTATTTCAGCTTTATTAAATTAAAAACAGTTTTAGTACACAACAACAACACTGGAGAGAATGGCTTTCTATTTGTATTTAAAAATGTGGGTTTTATTTATTTGTAATGGCAAAGCCTCATTTCAGAAGCCATTATTTGAAAATACTGCTACCTCGACCTTGTCCTTAAGAAATCATTTTAAATATTCAAATTTGCTTGAGAAACTTTTCTTATTATTGAAAGCACAGTTAAAAATGATTTTGCTGGTCAATGAACGGTGGAAATGACAATACAGCTGCTGGAATATTGAGCACACTTGCATTACAAATCACTTTCAAGTCCAATTTTGGTTTTAAAAATGGGCAAAAGAAATGCATTTTCTAGAAACTTATCAGACTGTTGTTGTTTTGAGGGATGAAGGTTACTCCATGCAAGAAAAAGCCACATCCACACACACAGGCAAGTAAAATGTAGAAAAAAGGGTAGAATGGGCAAAAAAACAAACAAAGATTGAATGGTAAATAATTATAGTGGATGGATGAATGTAGTGATGAATTGATGGGTGAACTGAGGTGCTGATCTGATCGTAAAAGTCCACAATAAGCACCATCCAAACAATCACGCCTATAAGAGGTGCAACAGAAACCATGAGATGAAACTTCATACGATTATCTTAATAATCTGACTGCTAGAAATCATTCATTGATGAACTGAAAGTTTGATTTGAAACAGACATGCAACAGGCCCTGTTTACACCTGGTTTTAAAGGAACACGCCGAATTTTTGGGACTTTAGCTTATTCACCGTATCCCCCAGAGTTAGATAAATCCATACATACGCTTCTCATCTCCGTGCGTGCCGTAACTCTGTCTGACGCACCCACCGCTAGCCTAGCTTAGCACAAAGACTGGAGGTAAACGGCTCCAGCTAGCATACTGCATACTCCTATTTACATGTTGTGATTTTGTATAGTCACAGCGTGTACAAATAACAAGGTCACATGAGACACAGCCATCTTCTAACCGTATACATACTGAGAACTATATTCTCAGAAGGCGAAGCACTGCTACTTCTGCGGAGTGATTTGCTCACAGCACCTGAGAAGCCCGGTGGTGAGGAGCAGAGAGTTCGATCAGAGTTGGAGTCACGTTGGTTTTGTTGACGGAAGTAACAACGGTGCTTCTCAGGTGTTGCGCTAATCACTCCGCCCAAGTAGCAGTGCTTCGCCTTCTGAGAATATAGTTCCCAGTATGTATACGGTTAGAAGATGGTTGTGTCTCATGTGACCTTGTTATTTGTACATGCTGTGACTATATAAATCACAACATGTAAATAGGAAAATGTTGGCGTTATTTTGTCACTTATTGGGAGCAGTATGCTAGCTGGAGCCGTTTACCTCCAGTCTTTGTGCTAAGCTAGGCTACCGGTGTTGACGCACCAGACAGAGTTACGACACGCACGGAGATGAGAAAGTTATGTATGGACTTATCTAACTCTGGGGGATACGGTGAATAAGCTAAAGTCCCAAAAAGTCAGCGTGTTCCTTTAAGATGCGTTTTGGTTGATCGGATCACAAGTAGACGAGGGAGACACATTCCCATTTACACCTTGTGTTTTAATCCATCTTTTTTGTCCACTTTCAAGCACTTCTGTCCTGATTTCTTCAAGGGGAGGGTCTATGGGCGGGTAAATGAATAGGCTTTTTCAGATCTTTCGATCTAATGGACAAAATAAACTCGCGCAATTTACATTTGACCAGACACGACGGAAAAAAACACGAAGAGCAGCAGCTTTCGTTTCCGCACTGAAAGCCTCAAGACCAAATGTTAGAAATCAGGAATGGTGAGAGAACATTGTGCTTGGTACGTTCTTCATCTTCAAACCAAATTTGGGTCTCCAGCTAACAAAGTTTAAATCCCGTCTTGCTAGTGCACTTCCTATAACGTTTACGCATTAGGTCAGTAGGCGGAGAGTAGGCGTCTTTTGTGACTGTTCGAACACATTCGAGCACACTACGAAAGCAATCCGGTCGAATGCGATGCGTTTTGGACTACCTCTGGAAGTGGTCAAAACTAGAGTGGACAAGCTCAAAACATTTTAGACCCCGTTTACACCTGTATTTAGCGTCGTGCACTTGTGATCCGATCGACCAAAACGCATCTTAATACCAGGTGTAAACAGGGCCTATAATAGACCCTTTGTGTGTTTTTAAACAGCGATGACATGTTTTGTGGGCGGAGTCTATCTGGTGGCAGAAAATGACAGTTTAACAGTAGCAGTCTATGGAAGCCACGGAATAAAATAATAAAAGGGTAATTAAGAGTGTACAGTATATCTCACAATTCTGACTTTTTGTCCTCGCAATTCCAATTCTGAGAAGAAAAATGTCTTCTACGAATGTCTTCGGCAATGCCTTCTACCTTTTTCCCTCAGAATTTCGAAATTTATACCAATTCTGACTTTTTCTTTTGAGAAAAAGATCAAAATTGTGAGATCAAAATGTTATATTTTAAATGTTTAAATTATATCTATGTAAAATGTTATAGGTTTAAATATTATTTCACAACTGTAGGGCAAATACATTTTGCCCCCTATGAACTGCATATGTGAATATTATGTAGATCTATGGTTTACATCAAATTCGTGCTCTAACAGTAGGGTAATCGTCGCAGGTTTCATCAGTCCAGTCTGTCTGTTTAATGACTTGCAACCATAAAGGTCTGCGTTTCGCTTTCGTCGTGTGCTGTAAAAATGAAGACCATATTTTTTGCATTCCGATTCTGACATCCAAAGTCACAACAAGACATTTTTTCTCTTATTACGTGGGTATCGCCTGTTTTCCTCCACTTGGTACCACTGTTTTTCTGCCAACACAATGCATGTGCAGCTGCAGTGACATAACGTTTTTAATTTTTGAATGAAAGAGCTCTCTACCTGGCTCTATTGTGATCACCATGCCAGGCTGCAGCGGTTGTGAACGGGACAGCTCAGGGGTGTCATGAACGTCCATGCCCAGGTAATGACCCACGTGATGGGGGCAAAACTGCCGAGCAACCTGGAAGGGGGAACAGAAAAACAACTGAGTGCATGTAATGTGATCAATCGGAAAAACCCTGAACTGGAAAAGTGATTGAAACTGAAATAAGTG
Source organism: Abramis brama (assembly GCF_963993115.1). Classification (NCBI taxonomy): domain Eukaryota; kingdom Metazoa; phylum Chordata; class Actinopteri; order Cypriniformes; family Leuciscidae; genus Abramis; species Abramis brama. The sequence goes on along the minus strand of NC_139963.1, from coordinate 21,061,496 downwards.
CACACCTACATCCTCACAGTCGCAATGGGCTAAACTGACCAACATGTCGGTTTGTTGGCCTTATAAACTCGCTGCGTTAAAGTGAAAGGTTGCTTTTATAGCAGTATGGTGCTTTACAGACACTATAAGTGGTGCAGATCTTGGGTGTTTAAATTGGGCAGGAAGACTTATAGTCATTTCCTGAATAAAGAGCTTTAGGGTTTAGAAGGCTTTGAATTCCTGGTGTTTCAGCGCTGTGAACCAGAATCTCAGGTCGGTGTCAGAGGCCTGTGGTACATTTTGCAGTATATATTCATACATATTCACAACCGATTATAAGACAAGCGTGAATCAAATCGCATGCGGTCAACACATGCACACTAGAAAGTTTCATCTTTGTCCAGTGTCTGTGCTATTTTCTCTCAAAGAATTATGACTGATAAAAATGTCTTTGTACTTGTTTAAAATTGAGTTGCGAGTTTCTCTTGATCCTTTCACATACGCACTTAATGCGTGTCTATTGTTGTTGCCATCTCCAGTAGTTTTTTGTTGTTGTTCTTCCGGTGTTTCAAACTTGTGGACAAACTAATTAGTGGCAAAACATTCAAAACGAGCACTTGAAAGCTTGAGCATACAGAGAAAATCTGTCTGTGCATGTAAAGTACGCACATACTGTGCTGATGATGAAATTCATATCATGGACACATACGCAGACTCAATGCAGATATAAACAGGCTAAATATTAATTATCTTTTTTTGCATAAAATTTTCATAATAATTTTCTAAAAATGTATAGTTGAAAGTAAGCGAATTTGTTAAAAAAGAACTGCTTTAATGACTATAAAATGGCTTTGGTTCATTAAAAAAATCATTTAAATACGCAAAATCTTGGAAGTTTTAGCATGTTGACTTATAGTAATACCTTCCACAAGAAAAAACTCTTATCTTAAGAGTGATTTTCACGCCAGTGAAAATAACGTTTGGGGTCAGTAAGACTTTTTAATGTTTTTTAAGTCTCTCATGCTCATCAAAGCTGCATTTAATTGAAATATTGTAATACAGTAAAGTTGTAAAATATATATTCAAATATATTTTAAAATGTAATTTATTCCTGTGATTTAAAAACTGAATTTTCAGCATCATTACTCCAGTCTTCAGTGTCACATGATCCTTCAGAAATCATTCTAATATGCTGATTTGCTGCTTTATTATTATTATTATTATTATTATTATTATCAGTGTTGAAACCAGTTGTGCTGATTCATATTTGTGTGGAAACCATCATACATGTTTTAAAGATTCCTTTATCTGAAATAGAGACATTTCGTAAGATAATAAATGTCTTTATTTTATTTTCATTTTCTTTTGATCAACTGATTACTTTATTAAAAATGATTAATTAATTTCTTTCTTTTTTTTAATCTCAAAACTTTAAATAAAAAAAACAAAAACAAAAAAACAACCCTTTGTTCAGTAAAAAGCCCCTCATGCCCCCAAGTTGTTGCTCAGGTAGTTCTGCTTACTTTTTAATCATAATTTAATATGTGATTTTTGCTAATATTTGATTTGAAATGGTATTTGCTGATATTTGATTTGAGCATATATTGTATATATATTAATTATTAAAAAAATGTGGGTGAACTTTCCCTTTAAACAGCCTGCTTTTTAAAACAAATCAGGGTACCTTCAGTGTGTCTGTATCACTGGTTCTTTGTGGGACGATCCCGAGCTCTCTGAGCTGCCGGGCCAACAGCGCGAGCATGCTGGAGTATATATAGTCCAGACTGACGCCAGGATTGCACTGAGACAGACAGGCCAACTGCACCTCCAGCACGGCCTCATACAGCTCTCTCTGAGCAGGACTGAACCTGGAGACGGCACACGGAGCAAGGTCTGGAGCACTGATTGATTACTTGCTAACAGCATGAAATTAAAGCTACGTTACGTCTGAGACAATGAGAGTTCTGTTGAAAACAGACTTACTTTCCATTCACCGGCCAAGTGCGTGTGATGTCGCTCACATAACCGAAATATTCACAGCCCCCATCCAACAAGACCATTTCTCCATCCTGAGAAAGAAAGTTAGTTCAATATTGTGAGAAACAAGAAAGAGAGACTTCAAGTTTCATCCTTGTTAATCTTATGAATCTGTTCTAGACTCTGCGTCTTAGAAAAGGCCCCAGTAATGATTATAAGTGTGTTTGATACTTCACCTTCACTATTTGGTTGTTGTTGATGTAATGAAGTGTGTTGGCTCGGTTTCCACCAGCAACCACAGGAGGATATGCCAGGAAGTTTGCGCCATGAGCACGGCATTCGAAATCAAACTAGACGGAAATCCAAAAAGAAAAACAGAAGAGAAAGAATGAAAGAAGGCAGAGATGTTAGTCAGCATGTGGGCTGGACACAGAGTGCACTAAAATATGACTCTCCAAGAGCTTGCTGACGTCATTTGTGTTTCTGTGGTACATTTTCAGTTCTCAGGCGCTCCATTACGTCTGTACTGTCCAAAGGCCAAACAACGGCAACTTTACAAAGTAATTCTACCCCAAAACTTCAGAGCTACAAAAACTTCTGAAAGGCTTAAAAAATAAATAACAGGCACTTTCTGCAACACAAATACATATATATTTTAGTACTGTGCAAAAGTCTTTGGCATGTTAGTAGAATTTTATTTTTACGTCAGTTATTTATATCTTTTGCTGTAGTGTGTCAGTAGGAAATATCAGTTTGCATTTCCAAACATTCATCTTGCCTTTAATTGTAATAATCCAGTGAGACGTTTGTATGCTCAAGGAGTCTGACAACAGCCGATATAATCTGATCTCACCGTCATCGAGTCCATGAAGTTTCCATGAAGAAACAGAAAAATCTGAGACAGACTAAATCCAGAAAAACTGTGGCAACGTCTCCAAAACACTTGAAGAAAAACTGACCTGCAAAGCTCCCTGAGAAACGATGTGCAACTGGACAAAAGCTGTTTTAAACGCACAGAGTGGTCACACCAAATATTGATTTGATTTAGTTTATAGAAGTTAATTGATAAATCAAATCTATTTATGACATTATTTTTGAAAGCTTCTTCACTATACAGTGTCTAAAACTTCTCACAGTATCTCTGTATCTCTGCATGTTAGTTTCTTCAAGCGTCTTCGAGACGTTGCCACACTTCTGGATTTAGATTCTCAGATTTTTCTGTTTCTTCATGTAATCCTAGACAGACTTGATGATGGTGAGATCAGATCATACCGACTGTTGTCAGACTCCCTGTGCATAAAAATCTTACTGGATTATTACAATTAATGGCAAAATTAATGTTTGGAAATGTAAACTTGTATTTGCTTCTGACACACTACAGCAAAAGACATAAACAACTGGCATAAAGCCATTTTGTTTGGTGAAAATACTAATGTGCCTAAGACTTTCGCACAGTACTGTGTATATATATATGTTTTGAGCTTGTCCACTTTTGACCACTTCCAGAGGTAGAAGAAAATTCATTCGACCAGATTACTTTCGTAGTGTAGACGCTCATGTGGTCGAATGGGTTCGATCACTGTTCACACTCTAAATAGGTTGAGTTGTCTGCTTACATTTTTTATGAAAGCAAGTAAAATTCCCATCAGTCTCATTTCCACCATTTCCACCAGTTTATTCTTTGGTGGACTTGAAATTTTGGGAATAAAATGACCCAACTCTTTTGTCTTGCAACAGCTAATTTAATAGCTAGCATCTTATGTATCCTAAATAAAAACTTTCTCTTTTTGCATAGGTTGACAAAATATTAACCTTGATTTATTTAAATGATTTGGTTTATGTCCCATAGTTCATCTATTCTAAAGTACGGTATTCTCTGACACTGCTGTCCTTGTAACAACAAAAAAAATGTAAAAATCAACATGCACCAATGCTAAATTTTTCTATATATCCTAATCATTTGTTAACAACATGTATTCTTTATTTCAATGAGCTCATTTTTTCCGCCTTAAATTAATAAATTGTTTAATTTAATACATTGTTAAATAACTGTGTGATTTGTATATGTACATTTCTGAAATGCATAACTAAGACACAGTCACCTCTGATAACAGATCACTCTAAATTGTAATGTAGACATGTTTTCTCTGTAAAGCTGCTTTGAAATTATATTTATTGTGAAAAGCGCTATACAAATAAATGTGAATTTAATTTAATTGAAAATTGTTCAGTGTTGTAGAAATGATGGGTGATAATGGAGTAAAAATGCATACTAATTACTAAATTATTATTAAATAAATTTGTGGTCAGTAAGATGTTTTTATGAATACTTTTACTCAGTAATGATGCATTAAACTGAGCAAAAATGAGAGAAACAATTTTTATAATGTTACGTTCTAAAAGATTTCTTCAAATAAATAAAAATAAAAAAGCAAATAAAAAGCATCATAGTTTGCAACATTGATAATAATAAGAAATGTTTCTTGATCAGCAAATCATATTAGAATGATTTCTGAAGGATCATGTGACACTGAAGACTGGAGTAATGATGCTGAAAATACAGCTTTACCATCACAGGAATAAATTACATTTTAAAATATATTACAATAGAAAATAGATTATTAGTAATAATATTTCACAATATTACTATTTTTACAGTATTTTTCATCAAATAAATGAAGTTAGTCTCCCAAAAGAAAGAATCGACTCTGAACCGCCTTTACGAGTCGTTTTTGTATTTGAATCCCACTGCTTTACGGTTCTGCGTCATTAGACAATACATTTGCATTTGCGTTGTCCGCCCGCGAAAAACTTGACCAGCCCACAAACACGTCATTTTAATGACGACTGCTTCTCAAATCTCGCGGTTCAACGCGCCATTCTCTAAATGCTTGCTCTCAAAAGACGGGTCAGTACCCAGTTTATTTGGACCCAGCTTGCTCCTCAGAATCACAACCTGTAAGTATGAATAATTATTGAAGTATATATTTTCTACCGGGTGTTCAAAATACGTAGTTGTGTGTTTTATATTGTGTACGTTTCCGGTTAACCGGCTAACTCACGTTATTACTGTCTTACTGAAATACTACTGCAAATCAGCTGTGTGCCACCATTACCTAAAACTGTGTCTATTAATGCAGACTGTCTGTCGGATGAAGGATGAAGGAAGATTTGTTTTGCGAACTTTAAAGGGGTCATGAAATGAGAAATCAAATTTTCCTTGAGGTTTTGACATATAAGAGGTCATCAAATTATAAGAATATCCTGAAAGTTTCAGAACTGAAAACGTCCTTGTTAGTCCAAAATCAGCTTTTATTGTTACCAGGCCCAGCGAACGACTCGTCCTGGACTGTGCCTCTTTATGACGTAATAAAGTAGTGAAAGACCGCCTCTGCAGAAGATGATCAACTTTGGCCCCGCCCACTGGCGTTAGTGAGATGAGGAAGAGAGAAGAGCACAGGGTCACTCACTGGGCGAACAATAACATTACCTTCCAAAGGATCCTAATGCTGGGAATGTGGTTATTTATTTTCAACAATGTGAATGTCTCAGTTGAACATTATTTATTCATATTCGGAACATTTCACTGGATTCTTTGGTAAATCAGTCCGCAAACTCGGTGCAGGCTTTGACGATATGGACTCGACAGTAATGCCACAACATGTTAGTAACCCTGTTCATTTTAATGCCTGATCTGTGATCACTGATTTCTGATGTAATGATTCATGTAGCTTTCATGTTCTTTGTCCTGTCAGTAAATCAAACCAGTGACTAAACGGTCAACTTCACATTGTTTCTCTTAGTAGGGTGTAAATAATCTGTTATTTAGACTGATTGAATTATACATAAAAAGTGATCAAAGAATGCTCCGTTTACAATAGTTGTAGCTGTCAATCAAACAGCGCATGTTTATCACTGACTGAGTTCTGGACTCGCGCCATTAAACTCCCGTAATAATCAAATAATCTCTTTACATTGTGTTTGCACTGTTAGCTATGATGAAAGCATTCGTTAGTGTGCAGAAATCGAGTTGCAATGAAGATCGCTGCTTACATGTCTGTGATCGGCTATGCTCATCACTGCAACCTTTCATGCCACGATCTTAATATAATGCCATAGATCTAATTGTAATTATCACTTTTCACGAGTAGTTAAGATTGAGAGCAGTAATAGTAAAAACGTGGTAAAAATTCTCGAGAGAGTTCCACATGTAATACTAGCTATTTCATATGCAAAGCTGTCAGCCAATCACAGCAGTGGGCGTTTACACTGAAGTCTCACACAGACACGCCCCTTCAAACAGAGCGTTCAAATCAGAGGCTAAAATCAGGCTAGGAAAATGCCTTTTATTTCAAAAGTATGATTTTTTTTTAAAGTAAAAATCATACTAACAGGAAACATTATAAAACAATAAAACAATGCAGTTCATGACCCCTTTAATGTTACATCAGTCATTCACATTAGAGCTCGGCTAACATATGCACCGTTATTGATACAATTAATACAGTTCCCGCACGTGCACCGCGATAAATTAGAAATACACACACATATGGGTATGTTGATTGGCTTACACTTGTCAATGCTGATAGTGAGGAATTAATGTCTGTACCTCAAACTGAGTAAAGTTTCACTGAGAAACGTTCTGCTCAAATCGTCCTTGCGATGGAGGTTTGGGTTGAATAACTAGTTCTTCAAATGTTTCATCATCGGACTCACACTCGGATTGACGTGGTAAAATAAACGTCATTGTTACTGTCTTTACAGTGTATAATCGCTGAGGACTGATGAAGTCTCGTGAGCTGAAGTATATAGTTATGGAAATGAGCGTTTAGCTTCCGACACGCGCTGTAAGCGGCAGACCAATCACAACAGACTGGGCCATCTGGCCAATCAGAGCAGAGTAGCTCACGGAAAGGAGGGATTTAGAGAGACTGATTCATCCATTGAGTCGTTTTAGAAACACTGAACTATCTGGTGATGTGCAATGTATATTATGAGAACATTTAAATGTTTTTTTACTTTTGATGCATGTAAACCTGTTGTAGGAGACCTCCAAAACAAAATTAATAAACTTTAAAATATAAATTTTTAAAAAAAATGCCTGTCATGATTACTGATTAATCATCTGATCATGGTTATTCAATCTAATCACAATTATTTGAGATAACCGCAATAATTGTGCAGTTTAAATTTCAATCACGTTTTTCCAAAGAATATTAAAAAAACACTGTTGTAAAGAATATAAAGATAGCCAAAGGTCTCATTTTATACAAAATTAAGATTTGTGGGTTTAATTATACTGCATTATATTATATTATATTATATTATATTATATTATATTATATTATATTATATTATATTATTTACACACACACAAGTAAAAACAAAAAGTGTATTAGTCGCCATAAGTGACATGAACAAAACAGAATTAAATTGTTAATCACAATTATTTGTTTGACAATTAACCGTCAACACAAAATTCATGATCGTGACAGGCCTACCTGGAGCAGAAAAATGCCAGAAGTTGATGAAACACTCATATAACAGTGTACAGGTTGCAAAACACAACCTTTTTACCAAATTGACTGTTTGTGTGTGTATTCGTGCATTTAGTCCCTCGGCTCACCTTTGCATAGAGAACGGCCTCATCAATGTCTCCTCTTGACATGGCCATCGTCTTCTTAAATGCCTGAAGAAAAACGCATGGCTGATTATAGCACATGTTTGGCCTCCTCAGGCAACTTATATTTTCACCAAGTCCCTCATAACTGAAATGATCAATGTTTACATGAACAACGTATTTTTCTTATTATTTTGCCACACCATACGGTACAGTTATTAGGGATTTAATACCTGGGCAGTGATCCGTCCTGCCTCCTTCATCAGAGCGACCTCTGCTGGGCTCTTAATGGCTCTGAGGGAATGAGTGAGGGGCCGAAGAGACTTTGTCAGCTGTCCTCCTTCCAATAGGGGGCACACATGAGTTTGGTGTAACCGTGGATGACAAGGCTGAGAGCTGTCGTACCATATAGTTCCTCCTAGGAGAAGGAGAAAAGAGAAAGATACTGATGCAAATGCAAACCTTGAATCCATGTAAATGTAGACCTGTTTTTCTTTTACCTTTTATGCTTTTAAGCACTACGCCCAGTTCCTCTGTGCTGTGCACCCGCTCTAGACCTGTTAAAGCAGCTGCTCCGTCTTTCCCAGAGCGAGGCCCGTCCCAAAGCTCTCGCCCCGGGTCTCGCCGTGGCACGAACAACACGGTCTGGTCCGGCTTACCCGATCCGTACATCACCAGTGCGCTGTCCGGCTCCATAATTCCTGTCAGGTACAGGAAGTCCTGGTTCTGGTGGAACGGGTAAGGGATGTCATTGGTCATGTAGCGAATGGGATGCGATAGGACGATGACAATGTGGGAGGAGTTTGAAGAGGCTCCAGAACCTGTTAGTCGTTCTGCCTGCATCTCGATCAGAGACGCCAAGCGCTGCCGACGCAACTCAAACTCCGTCTGGGTGAGACCTGGCGTCACCTCACCTGTGAGAGGAACATTTGCAGGGTCATTAAGCAACCCATTTTACTTCTATAATGATGATGATAATAATAAATGTTTTTTGAGCATCATATTAGACTGATTTCTGAAGGATCATGTGACACTGAAGACTGGAGTGATGATGCTGAAAATTCAGCTTTGCAATCACTGGGATAAATTACATTTAAAATATAATTGGACAGAAAACAGTTATTTTAAACTGCAATAACATTTCACAATATTACTGTACTTGTGATCAAATGAGGTCAAGTGATTTCTTTCAAAAGTATTAAAAAAAATGTGCAGACCCTTAACTTTTTAACAGTAGTGTATTTCTAAGTGAAACAGAATATTCAATGACAAAAACTGTTGTTGTTTTTTATGGGAATTGTATTTTATTCATTGGGAATTAATTGGAAAGTGAAAATAGTCATTACATATCATTATATTAATGTTAATCTACATTAAATTACAAGATTTGTAAAGGCTGTATTACTTACAACAATAAAAAAGGCTAAAAACAACCTATAAACAAGGTTAAATAGCTATTTGACTCTATAAATCGATTCCCTGCGTGGCCTAATGGACATCAGCCAAAAATGTCAGAGGTGAAGCAAGATTATAAAGACATTTTTTCTTCTTCTTTGGAATAATGTGTAAAGATAATCATTCATGATGAGACCAGGAACAAACATTAAGAAAGTCATAAGGGTCAGATTTATATTGACTTCAAATGAAAAGGAGGGCAATCTTGGTTTCTCTCACCGTGTTTGATGAGGTGAGGGTGTGTGTACGGGCTTGGCTGTCCCAGGTATCTCTGAGGAACTTTCTTGGTTTTCCATCCCCCTGTTTTCACAGACACATTCCTGCATGAACACCACACAGACCCTGTACAACAAAACAACAAAAAACACAGTTTGCATTACGTCTGTAATCTGATGTACGCTACTGTTAAAAATTTGGGGGTCAGTACATTTTTTGTTTTTGAAAGAAGTCTCTTGAATAGATTTGATAGTGAAGGGATTTCTCTATATGACAGCTGGTGTGTTAAAAAAAAAACAAGAGAGAAATGTATGACCTTCAAAGGAACATCAACATCAGTCAAATCAGGGAAAGTTGTTTCAGAGCAGAGGTCAAGCAAGTTACTATACTTTTATAAAAGGATTTATATTGTTTACAATTATGCCAGTTAACATTAAGACAATAAACCGGGTCAACTTTGATATAACATTGACTTTGAAACACACACACACACACACACACAAAAAACACATTTAACTTTAACTGCTAATGAAAGATCTGGTGTTAAAGTGCACTACAGAATCTTTATAAAGATTCAATTGCATCATATAAACGATGAGGTCAGGGTGGTGATTTCCAATGTAATTTATTTTTTTGTGCCTATTCATAAACATATCAATTTGGGTTTTAGATGTGGAGAAAGAAAACAGAAAAGACTTCTGCACAATGAATGACTGACTCCACCACCCAGCTAAGAGTTAAAACAACACATTGCAATGAATGACAGATCTGCAGTCGAGTGTGTAAGTGTAATGCTTTACCTGGACTCCAGAGAGAGCGAGTAAGACACTGGACGGCGGCTCTCAGAGTCCCGCTGCTGGAATACAGCATTGTATACAGATTCCTGCTCAGCTCAACTGATCTGCCAACTTTCACCATGAGGTAGAACACGTTCGCACAACAGTGTGTATTAAAAATACATGTACAGAAAAGATGATTTTTAACCTAAAGGTAACATACTGAAGGAACAGTGCACAATGCAAGTTTAACTCTTTTTAACATGTACTCATACACATGTAAGCATTATCGCGTGGAAGGTGACAGTGTCACTGACTGTGCCATCATGTAAGACTCAGTCTGAGCTCCTATTGGTGGTTTGGGAGCGGCTCCAGCGCTCTGATTGGACAACTCTGTTATGACAGTTAAAACCTGCGACTCTGAATGAAAGAGGACCCTTCAAGTTTCTGTATATTTTTGATAGTATTCTAGTTAATTGTGTTATATTAGGAAACAAACATAACATGGTTACAAATGTCACATTTTTGTTCTTTATTTTGTTTGTTTATTGTTTCACGTTTATTGTTGCTTTGTTGTAATTTAGTTTTAGAATAAAATAAAAACATATATATATATATATATATATATATATTTAAATAATCTTAAATGTAAATTGTGATTCAGTATTTATGGGGTGTATTTTTCCTGAAAAGTACATAATTTTAGATGTGAAGACAAACATATCTGAGAAATATTTCTTTATTTTCTTTATTAAGTAAGTAAGTAAGTAAACTTTATTTATATAGCACCTATCACAGATAAAATCACAAAGTGTTTTACATGTAGCAAGTTAACAATTTTAACAAATAGAAACATCATACAAAACATAAAACATAATAGCTCAGTCAACTGAAAGCTTGACTGAATAGAATTAACTGAATTGACTGAATTAACCAACAAACAACATTATACAACTATAAAAGTAACAACAAAGAGAAAGAAGAAAAAACATTAAAAAGCTAAATAAAAGGGTGTTGATGGGATTTTATTCAAAGATTCTCTAATAGTGTCAATTACTGTCTGGTTTCACTCAGTAAAACAAAGAAGTTGGATTTACGATTAGAAAATATATATAAAGTTTAGTCAAATATATTATATAAATAACTAAAACTTTTATTATTTTAATAGTTATGCTAATAATAATCATAATATATAATAATCATAATAATAATTGCAATCATTATTATGAATATTATTATTATGATTAAATCTTGAACATGTTTCGTATTTTACTCCAAAATGAACGCAAAGCCAGAAGATTTATTACCCATGTTGTTTTGGTTTGTCATAGTAGCGAGTTGTTTAATTCGCGCCTGCGCAAAATTCACAGTCTCGCGTTCACTGACTCGCGCGTGCAGAGCGAGTTCAATCTCGCGACCATCAAGAGCGTTTCAGGGACTTTGCGCTTTCAGGTACAGCATCAATGTTTATTTATTTTTTTAATTAACATGTATTGAGACAGTTGAATAAAAGAACGAACAAAATACCACGCTTATTTAACAAATTGCGCTTCGTCGCGCATTATTTCCAGAAGCTTCTATTGCAGCGCGTGCGTTAATCCCGTGCACCACTAATTACTGGTCATTTACCGCACTGTTGCATTAGACAGTTTCTTTGGGGTTTTGGCTTCGGTACTATGCATAATTGATTAAGCAAGGGTGCTGATCGGACACGTCGTATGACGGGAATAATAATGCATGCTTCCTTGTTTTCCAGCACGTTGTTTTCTCTGCCTGAGTTGGATTCCTGTTGTGGAATATGGACTCACAGAAAGTGTCGGAGTTAAAGGCCTTTGTGCAGCTGTGCAAAGAGAATCCATCTGTGCTGCATCTGCCAGAGATGGGCTTCTTTAAGGCCTGGCTGAAGGGGTCAGTGAATTATGGACCTCAGTTTGTTATTTGTGTTGTTTATAGTTTATAGTAGTGTGTTTTTCGCAGTCATTCCAAATGTTATATTAATGATAAAATACATATCGTGTAATAATGTATGTTTCCATTCCAAAGTTTAGTGCTTATGCTAGCAGTCACACCCATATATTGCATGACATGTGGCTCTCAGAAAGTTCCAGTTTCATCCCTTTTCAGTGGAGCCCATATGATGATTATAAAATGAAAATATGTGGCTTTTTATAGAATGGGAGCAAACATACCATTATCAACAAAGAATGACAGCTACTCATGCAAGGTAAAGGACATTAATCGAAAATTCACTGGCATTATTACCCACCCATAAGTAAATACTTGTACTAAAATATTGCCTTGTTTGTGTTTTCATTTGCTTGTAGGGAAGCTGTCCATGTGATGGGGCTCCCAAAGCAGCTCCAGAATTCGAAACTACCCCGGCATCTGAGACTGAAGAGAGTGAAGTGGGTATGTTGACTCTAATATCTCCTTTAATATCTTTTGTTTGCTTCTCGTATGCCATCTTAATATGCCATCGCTCTGGCCTTTACTATGGCTTGGTAGTAGCTCTCAACTTTTTCCAGTAATAGCTGATGTCACCCGTCTTACGATTTCTCACTCTATGGCAGCGTTTTTTTGACATTCAAACTAGGGCAATTAGTAGACAATGAAACAGATGTTAACAGAGTTTGATGTGAAGTTTTATTGCAGTACTATGGAGACTTTAGAGACTGAAATCTTTTGTCTGCACAGGTAATGTTTTGATATTAACCGCTAATAATATTTGATGTAACAGGAGGAATAATATTTGCGGGTCGGTAATCAGCAGGTTCGAGTCTTCCAGTAGCCAAGAGGCTATCTCGACTCAATTCGGTACTCACTGATAGGCATTTTGAATAAAAGTTTTATCTTTCATGCTGCTAAGAGGATCAACGGCCACATATAGGTAACACTGCAGAGTTTCAGGAAAGACAACCGCATTTTAATGCAGAGTGAATCCGCTAAAATATCCCGGATATTATATGGCAGTAGAGGCTCACATTTGGCTACATGTTTTTTAATTAATTTTAATTTAAGTGTCTGAATGTGAAATGTGGCCTAAAACCGAATTATTATTAATTTTTGCTCACATGTGACTCAGATCTGTTTTTGTCATGAACAGCACAAACCACATGGAATCTGATCTTTTCAATTCTGATTTGGGCCACTTCCATATGTGGTACTAAATCCGATACAGGTCAGATGTTTTGCAATGCGACCTCAGTCTAAACCGTCAAATTCATGCGACTTTTACGTCACTCTAGAGCAATATTCGCCACAAATCTGCGCTCATGGGAGTCAATTCAAAGATTTTACACACCCGACGTTATCAGGACAGTTTCGAAAGGTAGTCAGTGGAAGGACAGTGATGTTTTAGAGCTCAAAAGTATTACAGTGACAGCTCTATATACAAGCAAAACATCATAAATTTTGCATCTCAGAGTGGAGATATGCTCTTATTTTGTAACAACTGTTTCTTATAGTTACATTATGCTGTTATGTGAACATGAACTGGCATTCATTTCTCCAGAAATCGACAATGAAGGAGTGATTGAGCCTGACACAGATGATCCTCAGGAGATGGGTGATTACGAGAACCTGGAGGTAAATGCAGTGAATGCACAATGGGCATTTTATTTGTAGCAATAAAGGGCACACATCATGAACAATCTAAATTTTCATTATCCTCTGAGATAAGAGTTTTTTATCCACGATTTTGCAATCTTGCAATTGCAACAATGAATGCAAATTCAAGCAATCGCTGAATTATTTGTGGCATCTTGCATTTTTTTCCTTGTTTCTGAAAAAAAAAAAATCTGAGGGAGGAGGTCATATTATTATTATTAGATAAACAATTTTAATATTTTGAATGAATACAGTCATGCAAGTGTAAAAATTGCAAAAACAATATCGCAAACAATAGTAAAAATAGTCCAAACATAGTCAAATGTCCAATCAAAAAAATAAAAAATGTCAAAACATTAAATAATAATTTTTAAACCATTTGAAATGTATATTTTTTAATCTGTTACATTGTACATTTACATTTAATCATTTAGCAGACGCTTTTATCCAAAGCGACGTACAAATGAGGAGAACGTACAAGCATCTGTGTGTCTAGCACAATTCTGTATTGTCAGTTGCTTAAGTTGCTTGACAGAATTTACTGTCTCTGGTTGTGATCAAAGTTTGTTAAAGGCTTAAATCATGCTCTTAATATAAAGTGAAGTTATACAAATGGGATGATGGATCCACTTCCTTTAATCTCAGATCACAGATGAGATGATGGACCAGGCCAATGAGAAGAAGATGGAAGCCATTGAAGCGTTGGGAGATGGTGAGCTGCCTCTTACTTAAAATTATAACCATAGTTTACATTTCCTTAGTAGTGATAATAATTCATGATAAAATCATGGTGTTCAACAACAATTTTTCAGGTGACCTACAGAAAGCTCTAGACATCTTCACAGAGGCCATCAAACTCAACCCAAAATTGGCCATTTTGTACGCCAAAAGAGCCAGGTATTAACCAATCCCTGCTTTGGTTTTTACCGACCAGTTTTCTGATTGGCTGCGGTGCTGATTGCCTGAATCTGTTTGTGTCTTGCAGTGTTTATGTGAAGATGCAGAAACCCAGCGCTGCCATCAGAGACTGTGACAGAGCCATCGACATCAACCCAGACTCAGCCCAGCCTTATAAATGGAGGGGGAAGGCGCACAGGTAACAGACTGAATGAAGAGACGTCATTTCTGGCTTGACACTTCACTTGTGTTGTGCTCAGTGTTTTCCTGCTGATGAAGATCTCTCGTTCTCACAGGTTGCTTGGCCATTGGGAGGAAGCCGCTCGAGACCTGGCGATGGCCTGTAAGCTGGATTATGATGACGAGGCCAGTGCTATGCTGAAAGAAGTCCAACCAAAGGTATCGGTGCTGAACTCTTGTTTATGACTCTTCCTCAACAACATCTGAGCTGGTGTGATTATTTTTTGGGGACAAGTTCCAGAGAACCCTCGATCATTTGATTTTTAGGCCCCACCCATTGTCCACAATAATATTTGAAGGCTAACCCCCAACCCCAATTTCTACCAGATAAAATGTTTTAGACCTTTTACATAACTAGAAAGAACGGTTTTAGACCACAATAATTTATTAGTATGGTGTAGAGGCTCCTTTTGCGGCTAATCGGCATCAATTCATCTTGGGAATGACAGATACAATTCCTTCACAGTGGCCAGAAAGATTTTGAGCCATTCCTCTTCCAGAATAGTGGCCAGGTACAAAAACTAATACAAATGACAAAAAACACAATTTAAATAAAACTGAAAATACAAAAAATAACAGCTAGCTCAACATATTAATAAATACTATAATAGTATATAAATAATAATAAAATGACACAGTCTTTCATCTTTTCATTTGACATCCAAAACATGATCTGGTATGACAAAACATATCTGATACCGCAGCGGCAACCCTGCAGTGTGGCCAAATATACATACAGTTTCAATTATTCAGACACATGCTGAAAGTTACACCAGTAAAATAAATGACTTCGGATAAGATAACAAAATATAAAAGCATCCAAATATTAATTTGGGGTTGACTGTATAAGCACAGATTTCATGTTCTCTGAAACACACATCAATGTGAGTTTCATTGCTGAAACTATTGTATTTGTTTCAAAATATTTATTATAAGACACAAATTTTTATTTATTAAAATAATTTATTAGTATGGTGAAGGGCCTCATTTTGCAGCTAATACAGCATCAGTTCATCTTGGGAATGACACATACAATTCCTTCACAGTGGCCAGAGGGATTTTGAGGCATTCCTCTTCCAGACAGTGGCCAGGTCACTATGTGATGCTGATGTAGGAAAACATTTTCTGACTTGCTCCTCCAAAACACCTCAAAGTGGCTCAAAACATTTAGATCTGGTGACTGTGCAGGCCAAGGAAGATGTTCAACTTCACTTTCATGTTCATCAAACCATTCTGTCACAAGTCTTGCTGTGTGTGTGGGTGCATTATCATGCTGATGCACAGCACCCCCTTCAGGGTACAGTGTTTTTAAGCATTAGGTGCACACGGTCCTCCAGAATGGTTCGGCAGTCCTTGGCAGTGATGCGTCCATCAAGCACAGTAGGGAATGCCATGATATCGCAGCCGAACAATACATGTTTCACATTGTCCACAGCCCAAGTCTAAGATTTGCCCTGTTGGCACCAATGAAACCAACTTTTGGCATTGGCACGAGTGACCAAAGGTTTGGCTATAGCAGCCCGACCATGAATATTGACTCTGTGAAGCTCCCGACAAACAGTTTTGGTGGAAACAGGAGAGTCGAGGTGCACATTTATTCTGCAGTGGGTTGGGCAGCTGTGGTTTTATGTTGTTTTGGAGCCAGTCTGGGTTAGTACCTGGACA
Source organism: Abramis brama (assembly GCF_963993115.1). Classification (NCBI taxonomy): domain Eukaryota; kingdom Metazoa; phylum Chordata; class Actinopteri; order Cypriniformes; family Leuciscidae; genus Abramis; species Abramis brama. The sequence goes on along the minus strand of NC_139963.1, from coordinate 21,045,065 downwards.
TCTCTTTCAGACAGCTTCCTCTTGCATCGACAGTTACTCCTGTGGACCCTCATGTCGTTCCAAATCTGTAAGACTTTCGTTCATCTTCGAAACACAAATGAAGATGTTTTTGATTAAATCTTAGAGCTTTCTGTCCTTCCATTGACAACTTACACAACTACCACTTTCAAGCCCCAGAACGGTAGTAAAGACATCATGAAAGTAATCCATGTGACTAGAGTGGTTTAAACTCAATTTTAATTAGTTTGCACAAAAAAAGCATAATTTACCACTTAATTTACAAAGTATTAATCTCCAACGCATTCACGCAACAACATCCACTCTCGCGTCAACACAACACGCATGCGCCGTGGTGCTCTCGTGAACGTGCGTTGGAGATTAATATTTTGTAAATAATAAATTGTGCTTTTTTTGTGCAAACAAGAGGTTAAACCTCTGGAGTCACATGGATGCTTTATGATGTTTTTTTCTACCTTTCTTGGGCTTGAAAGTGGTTGCGCAAGCGGTCAATGGAGAAATGGAAAGATCTCAGGTTTCATCAAAAACATCTTCATTTGTGTTTCGAAGATGAACGAAAGTCTTTCAGGTTTAGCACGACATGAGGATGAATAATTAATGACAGAATTGAAATTTTTCTTTTGTCACATGACAATTTTTTTTTTTTTTTTTAAGGGCTTCCTACATGTTGGATATATATATTTTTCTGTAATTTAATATATTTAATTTTTTTAATATTTAAAGAATTAAAAGATCTGGACACAAACAATAGTATGTATTTATTTAAAAGCATATTACTATTACTTAAATTATTGATGTACTGTAAGTAATAGTAATTGTTTTCTTTAAAAAAAAATGGCAAAAACTTCAGTGTGTCTCATTTGATCCCACCGCTCTCTCACAGGCCAACAAACTCATTGAGCACCGGCGCAAATATGAACGCAAGCGAGAGGAACGGGAGATCAGAACACGGCAAGAACGAGTGAAGAAAGCGAGGGAGGAGCATGAGAGAGCACAGAAGGTAAGAAATTAATTGATTTGCATCAGGCCACTGAATCATCATTTCCCGCAGAGTTGGTCCTGTTAATGTGCGTCTGTGTGTGCAGGAAGAGGAAGCCAGACAAGAGGCCGGAGGGGCACATGGAGGATTCCCAGGATTCCCAGGTATCTTCCATTAAACTATTTATGTATAAACCTGTTTTATTCAGAATAGCGCACTACTAAAATAATGATTTATTCCAAAATGAAAAGAGTTTACTGTTGATGTAACAGATTAGGGTAATATGTAAAGCAGAATTCAGCACATCGGTCTCAGATGTTGACATTTGTTCTGATCCTTCAGGAGGTGCTGGTTTCCCAGGTGGAGCTCCTCCGTTTGGAATGCCTGGACTTAATGAGCTATTCAATGACCCTGAGGTTCTCATGGCCATGCAGGTAAAATAAACCACATATTGCTGAGCAGCACGACAGTGAGGTTGCATAAGCACTATTTGGATGGGATTAGCTTTACAAGAGTAGATGGAGTAATGTAATTTTACCACAGGACGTCTGTAATAATAATGGCCAATTCGCACGGGATAAGAAATCTCAGTAAAACTAGCAGAAGTGGGAGGGCTAACTCGCCGTACTGTCGTCATGTGCGTATTATTCTGCTTCCTGATATATATATATAATAGGCACTTACCTAACGCTAAAAGAAGTTTCGTGCCTCTAACAAGTGCTTTCGATCTTCTTTTTGATCTGAACGATGTGTGGAAAACACTTGAGTTTTGCCACAGACTCGTCCCAGCGTCTAGAACGCAACTGAACGTCTCCATACTTGAAAAAACGTGGGAAACTACTTTTAAGCAGGAAATTATGGAATGTTTACGTAAAAAGTCACTTTTGATTAGTTTAATAACATCCTTGCTGAAAAAAGTTTTTCATTCAATTTCATTTTATTTTTAAACCATACTGATCTCAAACATTTGAACTATATTGTAAATTTCATTCTTTCACTGTTTAGTAAACAATTAATTTGTATTGCGGTCACTTTTAATACATTTACATTGATTACTTCAGTCTAACTATTAAGATACCTGGTTGTTTATCTGATGAACTTGTTATTTGTATAAAACACGCTTTGGGGAATTTGAATGTAGTTAATCACGATTACTTGCTCACACTTGGGCTTAATTGGGCTAGTTAGCAACCGTTTAGTGTTGGATCGAATTCATAAATGTCCATAATAACCTCTCCTGTATTTGACATTCCTGAGCATCTCAGCTGACTGTAATATCTACATGATGGTAAATTGTTAACGCATTCTCATTTTCCAGGACCCAGAGGTGATGGCAGCGTTCCAGGATGTGGCGCAGAACCCCGCCAACATCGCCAAGTACCAGGGCAACCCCAAGATCATGGCCCTGATCAATAAACTCAGCTCCAAGTTTGGCGGCCAACAGCCCTAAAAAGGGCCGAACGAGTTCATGTCCAGTTCCAATACTCTGCTGTAGCTTTTTCTCACTGGGTTTCTTGGCATATTTTACAGACAGTACTTAACTTAGAAGCTGTTTAACTAAAGTTACTGATTTTAGATATGTCTGGACTGTGCTGATGACAGCAGAAGAAACTATGAAAGAGTATCGGAACAAGATCAGAGAGATGGGGTGGTTTTTTGGGGGGGGGTGGGGGAGGGTCGCTTGCTTGAGTGAAGCATGAACTGTTAAGAATTGGGTTTATTCTTGTAACGTTTTGCTGGGGACGAACTATTGTGTGCGCTTCACTGAGGCTAACACATTTAGCACTTATGATCCTGGTCTCCAGATCGTCCTGGATTCTGGATTTGAGAGACTATTCTAGCTGACAGTTGCTGCATAGACAAACTGGATTTAACAAACGTGTCCATTCAGCAGCCAATCATTCCAGGGATTTAGTCGTTTTATCACCTTTATTCATTGAGATTGATAGATAGTTTGTGGTCTTATGTGACGGACTGGAGATCTGGTTTCATATCATTCTTGGGGTCTAGACTATATTCATAAATATAAATTCTTATTTCCTGTCCAAAGCAATCAGTCAATCACTTCCTGTTAAGATTTCATGGGTGTTCCTTTCAAATGTTTTTTATTAATGTTCCTCACCCTGTGTAACTTGGCATTGCTTTTTGTCTCTCATCAATCCCAAAAAAAAAAAATTAATTAAATTTTGATCAACTTCCTTATTGTGACACATTTGCATCTTGTATGGAATTTCATGATTTAATTCAATAAACATTTTGGTTGTTGCAAGTGTAATATGGCTGTTTATTTACTGCTGTTGAATTATGGTTGGTTTAAGTTTTTTTTTTTTTTTTTCATATGATGGAAGTCAATGTGCTAATTTAAGAAATAAAGTCAACGGTTTGAAGCGACATGATTAAATAATGACAGATTTTTCATTTTGAGTGAATTTACCTTCGCTCAGTGAGATGGATGCACAAATATTTGTCTCAAATAGACTACTGTGACTCAGTGGACTACTGTAGCCAAATCAGGACCTAATAAGGTTAAATAAAATAATTATTAGCATCCACACCAACTGCACAATATTATTCTGTTTATTATAAGCGCCCGCTGCTGTTTTGTCTGTTGCTTTAAATGCTCCAGCTCTTCAGAGCAGGATGGATTCTGATTGGCTGTCAATGTTTTTATCGTTCATCAGAGTGCTACATGGGTGGCTAATTTAATCTAATCTAATCTAATTTAATATTTAAAGTAGGTAGGTATAAAATTATGAGGATTGAAATACTCAAAGGTACTCAACGTGGTGAAGTATAAAGCTTTTAATCAACTGGGCTAAATCATTAAAAACTGTTAAAAGTGTAGGTCTAAGTTACGCCTTTCGGCTACACAGCCTTCTTCAGGATACATGTCAATTGTTCAAACAAGTCTTAAACTATTACAACTCATTCTGAAAGTGATTTCAGCAATATCGCTTCTCTGTGCCGTTATCATTATAGTTGTGGTGGACAGTTATTCTTTTAAATTTTGATCATTTTTAGAACTATCTTTATAGTATACAGGCCTTTAATAGCCAGTACTATAAATCAGTATGTAATGTAATACTAATATAACGTAGTACTGTATATAATATTCACAGAATTGCATCAGGGTCTCTTCACTTGTCCACTGATCTAGAATCTGCTTCCATCACTTATAGATTATTTTTTAACTGCTAATATTTAGAATCTGAGAATTCTAATCACATTATTCTTTTATTGTTATTATTTTAACAAGAGATGAAGCAGCTGGGCTTTTAAAGTCTCTTAGATTAAGCCATCATGTAAATAGCAGCATAGAAAGTAATGTGTTTTAAGAATAGGATGCAATTGAAACTGACAGAGCTGTATTTAGAGGGACTTTATTGATCATTTACAGCTTTGAATGCTGTACACAGCACAGAAATAAAAAAAACAAGCATAATAATCCCAATGTGGACTTTAACAGAGAGAGAATTATGGCATCTAAACAAAAATACAATTGAAGAAAAGCAAATCCTGGATCTGAAGCTCAAACATTGAGTCGTCCAGACGCTGCTAATGGCCATACCTGGAAAACAGAGCAATATTAGATCAGCAATGACACAAGTGTGAACATGTACAAACAACAAAAGACATGTCAGGAACACCAATGCAACTTTCCAATGATAAAGTTCTAGAAAATACTAATAATGGAGGAAAACATAAGTAAATGGTTGAAAAAATTTTTTTTTGATATGCCCTTTTAACCTTTAGGGCAATTCCGCGCAAAACTGTCACATCCATAACGCCAACTAAATACAATGGCATTGTGTTGGCGTTATGGATGTGACAGTTTTGCGTGGAATTGCCCTTTAATCAAAATAACTTCCTCTCCCTCTTGCAGCTCATCTCTTCTCCGTTTCATTTGGATATACGTCAATAGGGAAGAAAAGACTATCGCAACTTGGATTCTCTATGAATACACTTCCTCGGTCTGCCACTTTTAATAAAGAAACAAAATCACTTACTTCTGAAACTCCCACTCTCTGTTGTCCAGAGGACACACCTGTCTGGTCTTCAGCCAGCGAGAGATGCAGTGGAAATGAAACGCGTGCTGCAGAACCAAAAGCACACAGTTAGAACCAAAATGAACAGATCTAGAGATCAAGCAGTGTGAGTGTGTGTGTGTGTGTGTGTGTGTGTGTGTGTGTTACTCACATTGCAGACTCCCCAGGCCACTGTACACTCCTCTGATGTAGCTGATGCCTGATTGGCCTGACACTCTATACCTGAAGGAAATACAGGTGTTAAAAATGAACTGGGCGTAAATGACCATGACAACTGACTTAAAAGCAGTTCACAGTGTGTTAAACAAGAAACAAACAGAGAATGCCGTCAGATTAAAAGATCACAAGGACCAAATAGGAGTTGATACTCACAGAGGTCCATAATGTGATTTCTACAAATGGCACAGTTGTCCACCACAATGTCCCAAGCCCACAGAGCCACGGCATTCCACTGCAAGAGAAACAGTTCAACCAATCAGATCTCAACACAATTACGTTGAAATTTGTAAATATTTCGTCAATTTTAAATCGAATTTGATTCGCAAGTTTTCGTATGATCTGCTTATGCCCCACTGAGCCAGTGACAGTTCTGTTTAGGGGTTTACAGGTAGACCTATATATGTATTTCTAAAAAAAAAATATGTTGTTTAATGGAAGCCTGTTTCCACCACAGAATAATAAAAGGTAAATTCAACTTTTTCACCTCACAATTGCAAGTGTATCTCACAATTCTGAGGGGAAAAAGTCAGCATTGTGAGATTTAAAAATATATATATATTTTGTGATCATTTTTTATTTCATGATACTTTCATATAGGCCTATACCATGGTACTAGATGGTTACCATGTTCATTGTAACGTTACTTAAAAAACGCATAGTACTACTCTGACACAAGTTCAGAAAGTGTCATTATCAGACGAAGGCCTGAATCTTCTGAATCTGCGCCCATGATGTCCAAAATGATCAAATCGAACGTTCGGAATGAGCCTATGATAAACTTTCGGAACCCGCCCATCATTTCCCGAAAAAGTTATCTCGGTAGGCAGCTCCCATCTGATTCTCGTGATTCCCATCTGTGTTTCATTTCTAGTGGCCTGGTTTAATAATCTGTCGGATTACGCAGCAGAATTTACTAGAATTCGAATAAGGAACGCCCAAGTTACATGTGTTTGCTTGATATCAGATTCTACATATTCTCGTGACATATTAAAAGCTGTTTGTTAATCATTAAAAGCAGCCATTGGTTGAAGATGATGTTTAAAAAAAAAGGAGCAGAGCAGCTAATGCTAACCGGGGATTATAAACACGCCGCTATGGAAGAATTGAAAAGTTAAGAAGACTAAAAAAATAACTGTATGTATACTTAACATCAACCCTTCACATTTACTTCTCAGTCTGTTACCTTTTTCACTTCAAACCGCTTCTTACTGGCTCCACTGTTAGCTCCACTCGGGGTGTCCACATCCATCGCAGCCGCCATGTTTGTTAATGTTCTGCTCTCTCGCGAGACTTAATGAGATCGCCTCGTTCCTCAGTTTAATAATCAGCGATAGGTTTTAATCATAAAACAATTCTGTGTCTTTTTAGACCTCTGCTTATTTTAACAATATTAATATATTCAAAAGTGGCTTTTCTCAACATATTTACTGTAAAGTAGAGAAGACTATATTGTTATGTTGGTAAATGGAAAACATTAGGTTCCACCGAGATTTGAACTCGGATCGCTGGATTCAGAGTCCAGAGTGCTAACCATTACACCATGGAACCAGATGGTAGCATTAGCGAAATATTTCTGTATTTAAAGGAACGTTAATATAATCGTCATTTTGTTGTCTTTTATGTTTTATGAGATGTCATTTACAGTTTTTCTCCATTAGTTTGGCTCATTTCTTGAAACAGAAATTACATTCTCAAAACTCTAAGATCATTTGGCAAAACAGTCTTACAGTTCAGCACAACACTATAGCTTACTTGCAAAAGCTTATATCTCTCCCAAAACTGTTCACTCATGCTTCAAAACTAAATTCCTTTCCCATATAAAGAGTCAGTGCCACGAAAATGGCAAAGATCCTTCTCAATTGCTTTGGCTCATTTCTTGAAACAGACCGGACGTTCTCAACACTCTTGGTGCTTTTTGCCAAAATAACGTGGATGGTTCGGCACAACACCATGGTTCACCTGCAAAAGCTCATACCTCTCCCAAAACAGTTCACTCATGTGTCAAAACTAAATTTCCTTCTCATCTAAACAGTCAGTGCCCCCAAAATGCTTTGTCCCTTTGGCATTGTGTAAGCACTGCAAGTCAAAATGTTTAGATGTTTTGTCACTATGGCAGACTGAAATATCCCTCATGTCCACCTTTCAGTCTTAGCCCAGTCCTTCATTGACAATGGTTACTGTACTGTTTTTTTGTCTAGCTAACAGAATACAATTGTGTATTAAACTGAAAAAAAGAAATAGGATTTTAGGGTAAGAGTAGCCTCCAAGGTTTGACATCAAACATTGCACTCATACTGCCAAGGAAATTGTAACCATTATCATTCACACACATAAAGTAACTTCCATACATCAGAGTAAAAGGAAAATGTATACAGCATAATATACTGTAATATAAACACACAAACAAAAAACAATGAAAATTATATAGAGCCTACATAATGAAGCTGGAGTTTCACAACTAACATTTCTTTACTGGTCGCTGTCCTCACCCTCCCTCTCCTGGCCACCGTCCTCACCCTCCTGGCCATCCACACGCTGCTGTCTGTCTGGCCACAGATTCTCGTCCACATCATAGCGTATATTCTCCCTTGCGATGCAACGAGGGAAGAAACGGTGCGCATGTCGCAACCATCCCCTACACTGAGCTCCTGTAATATCCACACATGGAGCATGGACCTCTGATCTTGAACCTGATGCTCATACACTCTCCACCTCCAAGCGGAGAAATACTCCTCAATAGGATTGAGGAAAGGAGAGTAAGGTGGTAGGAACACCATGACCATCCTTGGATGAGTAGTGAACAAGGCCCTGATGAGCGGGCCACGGTGGAAATTCACATTGTCCCATACAATGACATATTGTGGTAGGTGAGGCCCTACGAAGCCTCTCTCATTTTCAGCGATCAAATCAAAATGAAGGCGGTCCAAGAAGATGAGGAGCTTCTGTGTATTGTATGGGCCAAGACTGAGGATGTGAGTGGCCACACCATTCTCAGATATGGCAGCACACATTATATTGCCCACGTTATACGTTATATTGCCCCCTTGCTGACCTGGGACATCCACCGTGGCCCGGTGGCCAATAATATTATATGGTATATATAATATGTATGTGTATATATATATATATATATATATATGGTATTCATGGTATTATGTTATTGACTAATTTTGACAATTGAACATTTATTGTGCATGTGATGACTTATACAATGAAATGACGCTGACACGTTTTGGAGCGAACAACCATTAGACTGAGAATCAGCAATCAGTTTAGATCAACAAGATCTATTCACTTGGAAATTGTGCTAAATGTAGGCTACCTGTACTTAATAATTTGCAAAGATGTACTGAGACATTGAGACATGTACTTAGACATTTGCAATGAATGAGAAATTCAATTCTGTTGTGAACAATTGCCAAGTGGTTTGGAGGTTTGTCCATGTTGTTTTGAGAATGTCATTTCTGTTTCAAGAAATGAGCCAAACCAATGGAGAAAAACTGTAAATAGAATTGCAAGGGAATTCAAAACAAGTTGTTTTTTTTTAAATATTTGATTTATTTAAATATGCACACACTCAATATTATAAAAAGTCATTTTATGAATAAAGACATAGGCCTATGCCTAAACAGCTTTTGCTGGAATGGTTCACGGATTATTACACAAATTAATTTTGTTCTGCCCTAAAATAAATTGCACAATTTATGATAAGTGAATGTAAACACAGAAGTGACTATATCTGTATTAGCTTTACTTTGAACCAAATCAACAGCAATACTACCACACAGTAATTAACTGCTGCTAGTTTAAATAAACAACTCAATGGCTTATTTCCTTGACAATTTAATCCTTGGTTGCCTTCCTCTTTTTTTCTTGTTTGGCCTGGTTGTTTTCAGGGCTCGCACTGGTTTGAGTTCGTTAGACTCCTTTTTCTTAGGAGCCTTTTCTGGTTTAGGATTAGGTTCAGATGAAATGGGTCTGGCCTTTGCTTTGATCTGCATGGGTTTGGGTTTGTTGGGTTTAGGGGCTGTGGTGGGGATGGAGGTCTCATTGAAGGAATGATTATTTTCTTTAGAGCAGTTCTTAAAGATGACCGCCTCAAGCACGGACTGGCCTCGCAGCTCAAGGGGGTAACCGCACACAGCCTCAACCTTCAGACTCACATTTTCCAACCACCTGAAAGAAAGAGAGTTGAGACAGACAGACATGGATGGATGGATGGAGGATAGATAGATAGATAGATAGATAGATAGATAGATAGATAGATAGATAGATAGATAGATAGATAGATAGATAGATAGATAGATAGATAGATATGAATTTTCATTAGTGTGCGTCTCACCTATAAAATGGTAGCAATTTGCAGTCACACATTAGCGGATTTTTGTTGAGGGTGAGGTTTTGAAGGCCAGTTAGAGGTGAAAGGTCAGGCAACTCCTCTAACTGATTCCCTTCCAGAGACAAAGACAGCAGACCAGGACCAAATCCTGCCAGAGACCTCACGCTCATCTACAACCACAAACCAAAAAGAAGAAAGAGAGAGAACATTGTCCATTACAGAGATTAGTAAAAGCAAGGATTAATTGTTGATTCTTTATCATTCAATAATGCATGCAATAAAAAATCTTGTGTAGTTTGTCATTTAAAACAGCACAGCATCTCCTCTACCTTTTGAATACCCATTTTATCAATGTACAGGTGCTTTAGACTTTCAGCCACCGCCCGGAATGCTTTTGGCCCAATCCAGCGAATCGGATTCCCTGAGAGGCGGATCTCAGTTAAAAGAGGGGCGTGGCCTAGCGCATCACTCGGCACTTCCGTTAGCACATTAGCTCCAAGATGAAGGAGGTCCAGCTTGGGTGCTGGATCCAGAGCTTTTGGCACTATGGTTGCGATGGTGTTATTGCTGAGGTAGAGGCCTGTCAGCTGAGGAACTGTGGAAAGGAGCCCCGAAGGCTCTAGTTTAGCTATGAGGTTTCTCTCCAGATGCAGCTCCAGGAGTTTGGGAATGTGAGCTAGTGCAGCTGAAGAAGGAAACTGAGTGAGCTTATTGCCTTCTAGGTGAAGGTACATGATCTCATGCGCACCTTCAAAGGCTTTTGCATCCAGGGAGGACAGTTGGTTGTCGGACAGGTAGAGATACATTAACCCCTTCATGCCCTGGAAAGCTCCACCCTCAATCTCATGGATCTTACAGCCGTCCAGATGAAGGGACACCACCTTGGGGATGCGGGGGAAACTCTTGCTAGGTAGATAATGAAAATGGTTGCCACGCATGTCAAGCAGAAGAGTGTTCCCAGCGAAACCAGTGGGCACTTTAGTGTGACCACGGTGCTCACATGTAGCGTGCTGAGCTGCAGCCTTGATAGTGAGAGTAAGGAGAGCAGAAAATGGGGTGAGACGGAGATATGTAGATTAGATTAGGTTTGTTGTTACGCTAATGGACCAGAATAAGAAATCTAGTAAATTACGAATAAATAACTAAGATTCCCTCCACCCTTCTCCAGCCCTTTCTCACCTCACACTGGCAATTCATTGGGCATTTGCTCTTTTTCTTTGGCTTGGCTGTTGGCACGGTCTTCTCTCGCACTCCATCTTCTTCATTTCCTTCTTTTTCAGTCACATCCAGCATCAGCTCGTCCTGTGGTCTGCAGCGGAGGTCTTGTTCTTGAACATTTTCTAGAAGTTCATCTGAGAGGTGTGGCGGCCAAGCACAGGCCCCGTAGAGCTTGATTCCTGAGCTCAGCGCCCATGTCTTCAGCCCTTGCAGTAAACATGTACATCTGATGGGGTTCCCTGAGGGACAGTGATTGAGAGAGAGAGAGAGAGAGAGAGAGAGAGAGAGAGAGAGAGAGAGAGAGAGAGAGAGAGAGAGAGAGAGAGAGAGAGAGAGAGAGAGAGAGAGAGATCACTTTGCAGTCTGATTTTGAAATCTATGAATTATAAGATATTTTAAATTAATAAATCACATGCTCTTCAGAATTACAACCATGTAATTGAAAGATAAATAATAATATATAATATATTGTAATATATAATATTAAAATTGTAATAATAATAATAATAATAAATAATACATCTATGATAAATAATTCAACTAAAGTTCCAACTATATTTCCTTCCCAGCAGAGGTCCGGACAATAATGTTTTGGAATATTTATAATAAACAGTCAGAATAGTCATCAAAGATGAGTATATTGGACCCCCAGAGCTAAAGCAGTGGTGTTTGAGACTTAAAAAAACAATAAAAAAACACCAGTTGAGCCCATTTGGATATGAATATTAAAAGGTTAGAGCAGATGTTTTATCAGGCTATTCTTATTTTTACCCTCAGATACCTATGTATGCAGAAGGCCAGCTATATTCTAGGGGCTCTATATTAATGTGAACATTGCCAAATATAACTTGAATAAAAAAAAAATACTTTTTAAAAAAGTTCCATCGGTTTCCTAAAGTTTGAGTAGTAAAAGGTTTAGCAGTGGTTCTTCAGAAATGCCACTAAATTAAATAATTAATAATAATAATTATTACTATTATTATATTTAGTTCAGTGGCATTTCTAAAGAACCACTGCTCACCTGAAGTTTAAGGAAATCATTTAGGAATAATATGAACAATGATTCAGTTATTATTATTAATATTATTACTTTTAATATATTATTTTTATTATTATTATTGTCATTAAATTACATTTATAATATTATAAAAGTGCATATAATTCAATTACATATTCATATTTTTTAGGTGTTTACATTTATAGATGGATGGATGGATAGATAGTCTATATAAGAATACAAGATAATAAAAATGTTTGTTGAGTAAAAAATTATATTGACTGAAAGGTTAGTGTGGTAACAAAGTAAATACTGAGAGAACACTGGCAAAGCTGTATTCATGGTTACCGGTGAGGTTAAGGCTGGTGAGCCGCGAGGGCCCTGTGAGGGCCTGTATGTAAGGAAGCTGGTTGTAGCTCAGGTCCACGTGAGATATAAAGGGAGACAGAGACAGAGCCGACTCAGACAGGTCCTGCAGGGCCATGTGGTTCAAAGACAGATGTGTGAGTTTTGGCATTGACACGCTCTCCTCCACCAGATATGTCATGGGGTTAAAACTCAGATCTAGATGAGTCAACTCCACTAATCTGAAACAAAAAGAGAGAACAGTGAGTATACCAGAGCATGTCCAACATCATCAACAGTATTTAATATTGTTAGCCAATTTCTGTGGCAAAATAAAATAAAATTCAGTGGTTGAGGGTGTTACCTGGTCATGGTTTTGGTAGGAAAGTACTGGAGTTCATTATGGTCCAGGTTTAAATGCGTAAGTGCAAGAAGACCAGCAAAGGCTTCTGTCGCAAGATTATTTAGGGAGTTATAACTCAAACGCAACAACTGGATATTTAACATCCCCTGGAAGACACAGATATTTGGGAATTATTCAAGAAGAAAATGACTGAAAATGGTCTACAGAAGGAAATAACATTAACCTTTCAAACCAACCATCAAAACCAGTATAAATTCAGATTGGACTGATTGGTAAGATTTTTTAATGCTTTTGAAAGAAGTCTCTTGTGCTCAACCAGGCAACATTTATTTGATCAAAAATACAGTAAAAACTAAGTAATATTGTGAAATATTATTTCAATTTCCTATGACTTTCATTTTAAAATGTTATTTATTCCAGGGAGGCAAAGCTGAATTGTCAGCATCATTACTCCAGTCTTCAGTGTCACAAGATCCTTCAGAAATAATATGATGATTTGAAGAAACATTTATTATTATTATCATCAATGTTGACATATTGCTGTTTAATATTTTGTGGGAAACTGTGATACATTTTTTTCAGGATTTCAGGATTCTGAACAATCAAAATAATCTTTTTTTTGTGTGTGTGTGAATCTTACTGGCCCCAAACTTTTGAACACTAGTGTACCTGGAATGCCATGTTGGGGAGGTAGACCAGCTGGTTATGAGTGAGGGAGAGCAGGTTTAAAGAGTTTAACGCAGCAAACGCCCCAGGGTGGATCTCTTCGATGCGGTTCCGGTCTAAATACAACTGCTTCAATGATGATAAACCATCAAATGATTCCTACAGGACGGGGAGAGAGAACAGAGACAAAAACAACACAAATAGTCAGGTTTTAAAAAGATTATAGCGCCATTCATCGTTCTAAAATCTCAAAGAAGGAACCTGGCACAAACCTGGTAGAGGATGTCAATGTTGTTGTTAGTGAGGTCAAGCTGCACCAAACGAGAAAGTCCCCTGAACGCCCCCTCTCGTACAGACTGGATACTGCATCCCTGCAGGTTCAGGTGGGTCAGGTAGGGGGTGTGTTTGAAAGCACTTTTAGCCAGTTCCCTAAAAATATTCCTCTTCAGGTCCAATTTCAATGTGATCTGAGATAAAGAAAATGACAAATGCTGCGTATGAAGATGTTGATCCCCATGCTAATAAAGTTGCAAACAGATCTTATACGTGTCACGGATATGTTTAGGGTGTGTCTGAAGTCGGCCATTTTAAGGGCTGTCTCAATGGCAAAATCCGCTCCCTAAAAAGTCTCACAATGCACCGTGAAAACGAGGGAGCATCGATGCTCACGATGTTCCCTTTGACGTTCTGAAGCACGAAACTTAAATTACGTGAGCCAACTCACACATGCGATAGATGTCTTTTACAATACAAACCATTATTTAATTATATGTCAGCTAGACAGGTAATGAACGTAATCTAGCTAACATTTATAATTTATTTACGGCTGAAATGTTGCACATACAGTATATGTAACAAGCAAAGTATTTATCAAAATGTCAGAAAGAGGTCTCATTTGCGTTATACGTGGTTGTGTTTTCTGAGAATTCTTCCTGTGTATTTCCAAGTTTAGTTTTGTCATTAAAGACTTTGTTGTTGAATTGCGATTATTACAGCCACGCCTGACAATGGCTGCGTCCAAAAACTGATAAACGCTGCCTTCGGAGGACGCGTTCCAAGGTCGTGACGCATCAAGGCACATCCGAATACAACGTTAGTTTCACTTCCTGTTTCCTGATTGTTTTCTGAAGGCAGCATAGATGTATCCTTCGCTGCCTTTGATTTCCCACAATCCTGTTCTTTCTGTGACAGTTGAGCTAGAAAAATAAAGATGGCGTCTGAAAGTTGCGGCTGGTCGTCAGTTTTGTGTGTAAATGTACATTTTTGATCAACGTTTTCCACTTGTGATGTCATTTCTGGCGAGAAATTACTATTGTAGTAATTACATGTGGAAAGTCACACTGACCTCGTTTATAGTAGGTGGAACGTGTGTGAGGTTCTTCCCCACGCACGTCACTGTGAGCTTTGCGTTGTCACAGACGCAGGCGGCTGGACACTTCGCAGTCTGTCCCACAGGCACAGAGCTCATTAGAAACAGAAGCAGACATGCTACTGTCAGCATCTTGGCAGTGACCTTCTCCAACTGAAGGGCTGCAATGGAAAATTATTATTATTTGCATTGGAACATAATGGAAAGAGCAAATACACTGACAAGATGGTACCATGTTAAAAAAAGAGTATTTTTTCCTTTTTTTTTTACATTTTTTTTTTTTACATTTTCTATATAGGTCTATTCTTTCACATGTAAAAAAAAAAATATATATATATATAGCCTGTCCATTTATATGTAGTGTACATGAAATTTCCTCAAAGTAATACATTATATAAAAATGAAAAATTACACTACCATTCAGAAGTTTGGGGTTAGTATAGGTTAATGCATGCTTTTGAAAGAAGTGCTTACCAAGGCTGCATTTATTTGATATGTGTAAAAATACTGATAATACAACCCCTCTTCTTGTATTATATAATTAATGGGAAATCATAGTCTTCTTAAAACCAGTGAATCTATTCTGGTATTTCTGTTACAGGCAATGTTTGGTATCTGAGAAGTGACTGAGGGTCTGGTCATGTCAGGAATGCAGGGTTTACTCTGCTATAGTTATAAAAAGTTATAAAAACTTGTTTTGTAATTAATTAATTTGCTCATACAACCAAATTATTCAAGAGTCATATTTTGTAGAAAGAGAATTGTCAGTTTTAACTTTATTCTTATTAATTTATTCTGCTGTCCGATAGCAGCATGAGAAACATAAAGTCGACTGTGTCTAAGGTCATGAAGGTCAACAAGGCATTACACAATATTCACACTAATTCTTTTTAGGATTTATAGCACCATTGGTTAGTATATGTTAAAATATGACAGTGAATCATGTGTAGACTTTTGTATCAATCCTCTGTGTGGATGGAGTTTTAATGTTATGTTCCAGAGAAGTCTTGACAAAACTCAGCTTTGAAGGGAAAAGATATTGCCTGTTTTATCTAATTGTGCTTGCAGGACTTTTTTAGACACATATGACCATGCCAATCCAGATGAGAAGAGTCCTTCCAGAATTTATGACTCACCTGTGACTCTTACCAAAGTTTCTTACATATAAAGGACAAAGTGTGCCTAAGATAATGTCTTTAAATGACCTCAGTTGCATAAAGAACAGAATACCATGTTTACCATCCTCTTAAGTTTCAGGCTGGATCCTCTAACTCATTTTCAGCGGCCTTTGGAAGAGTGGAGAACTTTGTCTTGACTCCTGGTCTTCATTAAGCATACTGGTCTCTTTAGTCGAACTGTAATTCTCAATTTAAAAATCACTGATTTCTATTTGAATATATTGTAATAAATATAATTTATTCCTGTGATCAAAGCTGATTTTCAGCATCATTACTCCAGTCTTCAGTGTCACATGATCCTTCAGAAATCATTCTAATATCGTTAGCCTCATAGCATAATTGCCTAAGTCATTTAAAATAAAAATAAAAACTTAGGCAATTATGCTATGAGGCTAACGATATTTGATATCTGATACTTTGATGCTCAAGAAACATTTCTTGTTATTATCAATGTTGAAAAGTTGTGATGCTTAATATTTTTTAGGGAAACCGTTATCCTTTTTTCAGGACACTTTGATGAATAGAAATTTCAAAAGAACAGCATTTATTTGAAATATAATTTTTTTAAACAATTTAAAAAAATCTTTACTGCCACAATTTAATGCATCTTTGAAAAGTATTCATTTATTTTAAGAAGAAAATACTGACCCCAAACATTTAAATGGTAGTGATCAACGAAATAAACATATGAGAACAAACAGTGTTACAGTCCTTTCAAATATTTTCCAGGTTTTATTCTTATTTCAACCAAAACACACAAAACATTTTTTAAACAACATCGATAAATTCTTGTATTTTGACCTCTGATCCCATTCTGCCCTGTTCAAATTAACACAGTGGTACCACATTTCACAGTGGCTCCAACCTTTAGTGAATGAATGGAGATGGAGAAAGACAAATAACTGTTTTACTCATTTCCATTTTTTAAATCTTATACATATGCCAATTCATCCTGAATGCAAAACTTTAACCCATAATTGTGGTAGCCTATAGCCTATCTTGATCAGGATGGAAAACATTTTAATTGGACTTATATTAATTTGTAAATGATTATTTCAGAGATTTAAAGATAAATAGGAAAAAAAAACTCACCTCTGATACAACACTTGCTTTCCTAAATCCTTTCGAGTTCTATTCAATCCCAGATGGTAATAGTTATGGAATCAGTAGTTGTTTACCTTCAAACTCAGCCGTTCTTGAAACTTGACAGTGATGAGGAAATATTTTATTTTTTAATATTTCCATTACAGGTTTTTGAACTTACAACTAAACATGACGCAAAACCTGCATCTGTGCATAGTGATAGATAGATAGATAGATAGATAGATAGATAGATAGATAGATAGATAGATAGATAGATAGATAGATAGATAGATACCGCGCGCTGAGTTCTGAGTTCCCATGGGATGAGCGCGAGAGAGGAGAGAAGAGGAGGCGCGTCGGAGGAGCGCAGACGTCAGATTGACCTGCGTGAAGTTGGCCCCCCACCCAACGCAAAACGTCGTCAGACCGGGGCGGACATCGCGTTGTCAAAATGTAGGCTAGTGAATGAGGCTAAATAATATAAGCATAGCATAGCCTACTTATTATGCACCATTTTTCATGTTTTCATAATTATTTTATTTGACCGCAAATTCCAAAACAATGCCTAGCCCTAGCCTACTCGAAAATATAATTTTTACAGTAAAATTATTGACCAACTGTTTTTACGGCATTCATATATTCTTCACCCATCACTTTTAAAAAACTCTCTATAAAAAAGGAAGTAAAAGAGGAAAAAAAATGTACAAGTATAATTCCATCAAAATGGGTAGCCAACATGGCTACTTTTGAATGACTGAAGAAGTTGCTGTTGCCCATAAAATGGTGTACAGGCCTAGTTCTGTCATCTACCAGCAGGGTCCACGTCAAGTCTTTAAAAGAAAAAAGAAAAGAAAGAAAAAGAGTTTGTTTGTAGGCTAATGTTGCGTCAATAGGCCTATAGGCTATTGTACAATTAATAAGAGGATTTTTTTTTTCTATCTGGGTTTAGGTTTTGTTGGTTAGGCTACTCCACTTCCTCCTTTGGTTAGGCTATTGCAATTTCCGTTAAACGAAAAAGAGGAAGGATATTTTTGTCATTATTTACATGATCCTACTTGGATTAGAAACAAAGATGAAATGTTTGTCTGAAATGAAAAGATTTAAATTTGTCATGGTTGCTCATTTGGAAGCATATGCTTTCGAACTAGGCACATTTAAAATATAGGCTAGCCTACAAAAACATAAACACACGACCTGTCATTGTAAACGAGTTACACCACATTTCAGCAGGCAGTCAGTCGAGGAAGCGGTCGCGGGAGTGTGAAATTGAACTTGATTGATTTGTTCTTTTACCCAATAGTAGTGTTACATGAATGCTGCTAGCCAATCAGGCTTAAGGAGAACGGAAACCCCCGAACTTGCACGAACCTCTCCGAAAATTATAGGCTACTTGCGGATGTATAAAAGTTGCGCACAGTCAAGCGGCGGCGGTGGAAAAGCGTACTTCAGTATTGAATTTGTTTCAGGATCTGAAGTTAAACTATTTGTTTCTTTTAAAGATCAGAGAATGAATCGCTTTCACCTTTTCGCGTTTTTAATTTGGCTGTTAATTGAGGACAGCCAAGCAATAATCAGGTAATGCATCATTTATTTGATTTTTTTATCGATGTAAGCGCGTCATGTCCTGCACATATTTAGGCTGCATACATATGTAGGCTAACTATTCACGAAAGAGTTTGCTACAAAAAACGTAAACAGCCCCATGGTGATTCTGCGCATTAACAGTATTGAAGTTTATCTTTTGGCTATTGCAATAAAATTGAATCTTCAATCAACAGATCCCACGCATTATATTTCTTCAGTTTAGTCTGGCTGCAATAAACAGTGCTGCTCTCAGGACGTTTTGTGTAAAAGCTATTTTATAGCATCAGCTCGTGCTTTGGACCAGGAAGTTGAACTCGCATGACAGAGTATTGCTACAAGTTAGTAAACAGTAACATGTGTGAACTGGGGGGTATTCCAGAAAGCAGGTTATGTGACAGGCCTATACCTGGGTATGTTTAAGGGTAAGTAATCGGATAACCTCAACTTTCGGTTTCAAAAACGGAGGTTACATTTAGGGTATGCAAGTAGGCGTAGCCATAGAAGCATCTCTGTCTGAACATAACCTGCTCCGCACAACTCAACGCACAAGTAAATAAACCGGTCTCAGTCCTGTTGCGCAAATAATTAGTCCATTCGGTTCGTACGGGAACTTAGTGCTTATAAAAGTGCCGAACGCGCGGTGTTATTAATTATTGCCTGATTCATGTCTCCATTAACCATGGTATAAATATTGGTAAAATGATTAGATCATTTTGATTGATCTAATCCAGGTTTTAATAAACTGTATCTACAAAACATACTTAGGCCTAGATTATGAAAAATGGCACATTTCAGCATAAACAAAATTTAAAAATAACCTGCAGGGACGTTCTGGTTCACTATAGGTTATAAAATAAGTTCTATAAATAACCTTCTGGGAAGATTTTCATTAGGTTGCAAAAAAAGAACCTACAGAGAACGTTCCTAGAATGTTCTTATTTGGTTCCCTAAAAAATAACCAAATGGGGGAACTTTCTGTGTTTGCTGGGTTACTATAAGGCTACTTGTTTCAAAACATCCAGAGAACATTCAAAAGTAGTTTTTATAACTTAAGGGGAATGTTAGCAAAATGTTCATGGAAATAATCGCTACGATAGCCTACCATAGCATAAACATTGCCTTTGTAACGATGGCACGTACAAGCACTAGTAACATTCTCTTTGGAAAATCATATTGTGACTGTTTTATAGCAATAAACTACTTGAATCAGGTGCTTTATTGCTTTATCACTGCTGTATCTCTAGAATTCCTCTGCACAAGACGCGCACTGTGCGCCGCATGTTGGCAGACAATGGGAAGACTATTGATGAGCTCAAATCCATGGCCAGAGAGAAAA
Organism: Abramis brama; assembly: GCF_963993115.1. Taxonomy (NCBI): domain Eukaryota; kingdom Metazoa; phylum Chordata; class Actinopteri; order Cypriniformes; family Leuciscidae; genus Abramis; species Abramis brama. Next base: position 21,025,324 of record NC_139963.1, on the reverse strand, counting down.
CCTCCAAAGTCAAATTTCCAGTCCCTAATACAACCACAACAACTCCGCAAACAACACATCTACCACCACCTGTAGAGAAACTCACCAACTTCATGGATGTAAGAGAACCTGGTATTCTATCCCTTGTTTTATGCTTTTGGTTCTTGCGTAAATAATATAATTAGTCTGGTTGTCCTTTCTCCCTCTTCAGGCCCAGTATTTTGGAGTGGTCAGTATTGGTACACCTCCTCAGGACTTCACTGTGCTGTTTGACACTGGATCATCCAACCTCTGGGTTCCATCTATCCATTGCTCCTACCTGGACATAGCATGCTGTGAGTGGTGTTTTGAATGATTGTATTAATCTGTATTTGATTTTTTGTTTTCTTTAGTAACTTTGTGCTTTTACTCTTGCTGTCTATCAGGGTTGCACCATCGCTACAACTCTAAGAAGTCAAGCACGTACGTTAAGAATGGCACAGAGTTCGCAATCCGGTACGGCAGAGGGAGTCTCTCTGGCTTCATCAGTCAGGATACAGTCACTGTGAGTAAAGACTTCAGTAACCCGTCATTTTTTTTCATTTTTAGTTTTAGCAATTTTAGCACTTCAACTTATTTTATTTCAGTTAGTTGAACTTACCAAAGCAATATTTTTCATTTTCATTTAAGTTGAATTTTTTCATCTAAAATTTACGCCGGTGGTCAAAAGTTTGAAATAATTAAGTTTTGATTTTTTTCATCGTTTTTTTTTTTTTTAAAGAAGTCTCTTTTGCTCACCAAGGCTGAATGTATTTGAAATGTATTTTCAAATGTAATTTACAGTCTTCAGTGTCTCATGATCCTTCAAAAATCATTCTAATATGATGATTTAGTATTTTTTTTGGTGCTTATTTATTGGCTCAATATTTTCAACATTGATAATAATTAATGTTTCATCAAATCATCAAATTAGAATGATTTCTGAAGGATCAGGTGACACTGAAGTAATGATGCTGAAAAATTCAACTTTGCATCACAGGAATAAATTGCATTTTAAAACTTTTTTTGACCACCGGTGTAGAATTTGTTTTTATCTCAGCTTTATTCCAAATAAAGAAATAAATGTTTAATAGTTAACGATAACAACACTAGTTGATGCATCAACATGACGGCCTCTCATTCGCTTCTGTCTGTAGTTGGCAGGGCTGAAGGTGCCAGACCAGCAGTTTGCCGAGGCGGTTAAACAGCCTGGGATTGTGTTCGCGGTGGCACGTTTTGATGGCGTCCTGGGCATGGCATACCCCGCCATTTCTGTAGATGGGATTACGCCGGTGTTTGACACGGCCATGGCTGCCAAAATCCTGCCCCAGAATATCTTCTCTTTTTATATCAACCGGTAAGGCTTGCTTCTGCTCTTGGCTCCTGTTACTCCATTTCAAGTTTCATTTTACTGTTTATTTTAGATTTGTTTAGCCAATTGGTGGACATTTAAAGGAGAACTCCGGTCAATTTTAACATTGAGCTCATTTTTTTGTAAATTTGGAGTGCTGTCAATACAGAGAACAATGACAAAAATCAGTGTTGCCTACACCGTGTTATCCTCTTTTTAAAATTTGCACCCTGTTGACTTCAATGGGGCAAGTTTTAAACCTGCTTTTAGCCTCTTAACATCCTTGATGTGTCATTACAAGTGCACAGCCAATGTGAGTGATTCCTTCAGAGTGAACACGGGTAAATCTGACTGCAGTAGATGTGAAAGATATGAATAAAAGTGATGTTAATTCAGCCAGCGCTCATACCTGTATTTACTTCCTGTTTTCGGTCGAAGTCCATAGTAGTCGATTGTCGAGTTCTCCACTGTTGCTTAGTTACCTATGATCACGCGCGTGAACTCAACAGTCGATTACTATGGACTTTGACCGAAAACAGGATGTAAATACAGGTATGAGCGCTGGCCGAATTAACATCACTTTTATTCATATCTTTCACATCTACTGCAGTCAGATTCACCGTGTTCACTCTGAAGGAATCACTCACATGACCTGTGCACTTGTAATGACACATCAAGGATGTTAAGAGGCTAAAAGCAGGTTTAAAACTTGCCCCATTTAAGTCAACAGGGTGCAAATTTAAAAAAAAGGATAACACAGTGTAGGCAACACCGATTTTTGTCATTGTTCTCTGTACTGACAGCACTCCAAATTTACAAAAAATGAGAGTTTGGAAAGGAACTGGGAAATGACCTTGTTTCCATTATCTGAGGTTCCTCTATTTTCTTCTCCATTTCAGTTTTAAATGTTGAAGAATGTGGCTACAGATGTAGACTGATAGTTTGACCTTAAGCATGAAAGAATTGTATTTATTCTTGTGTTAAACGGTAACGCATGACTCATTACTGCTTGCATAGCAGTGCCACCCCCTCCTTGCTTTCCAAAACGCACTTGCATGTTATGGCCAGTTTATCACACAATAGTTGATTGTTCTGTCTGTATAAAAAGCCTCTTTTACTAACTGAATGATTTGTGACAAACGTGTGTATGTGCGTCAAGTTTTGGTGACTAAATGTCTTTTATAAGGTGTGAATAACCTAAAAGTTGGCTTAATGAACATGCTAAATTTTATTAATAAATGTTGTGTGCAGGGACCCTGCAGGTGAGGTTGGAGGAGAGCTGATGCTCGGAGGTTTTGACAACCAGTATTTCGACGGTGATCTGCATTACGTCAACGTCACGCGAAAAGCCTACTGGCAGATAAAGATGGATGAGTATGTGTTCACCAAGACTGTGGCTTTTCAAAGATTCTGCTCAAGGATTAGCCCTCGTTTTAGACTTGATTGATTTTGGTTTACCGGATTGTCAAAAACTTTTGGGGGTTCAGTCTCTATGATTGTTGGAAACCGAGACAAAATCTATTTGTATTAATAACTCGTTGCATATATTGGTCGTTTTCCTACAGGGTTCAGGTAGGTGGCACTCTAACCCTCTGCAAAAGTGGATGCCAGGCAATTGTTGACACGGGAACATCAATGATCACTGGGCCGGTTCAAGAGGTGCGGGCCCTGCAGAAAGCTATCGGAGCCATACCACTGCTTATGGGAGAGGTGAGGAGAACTCCAGTTTATATATATATATATATATATATATATATATATATATATATATATATATATATATATATATATTATTAATAATAATATATGGTTTCTGCAGGTTTTTTTTTTTTTTTTTGTCTTAATTTGCAAACAAAGGGCTGAAATCAGAACTGAAATCTTAAGTTGCATTAAATGTTGCATGCATTGCAAAAAATGGTGTCCTGTTTTCCAATATAAATATCGAAAAATCTTTGAATTGAGATACATTTACTTGAGATGTAAGTGTAAAAAAAACTCTTTGAAAATGTTTAACAAAATAAAAGGAGTAGTTCACCTAAAAATCATTTACTCACTCTCAAGTTGTTCCAAATCTGTATAAATTTCTCTGATCTGCTGAACACAAAGGAAGTTATTTTAAAGAAAGTTAGTAACCAGGACACTTTGGGGCACCATTGACTTCCATAGGAAAAAAAAAAACAGAACTGTTCAGTTTCCCACATTCTTCAAAATATCTTCCTTTGTTTTCAACAGAACAAAGAAATGTACGCGCCCTCAACTTGTTCCAAATCTGTATAAATGATGACACAATTTTTGTGTGAACTATCCCTTTAAGTGCTTTTATGCGTAGAACAAGAACGTATATCTGCCAATGAGTTATCCAAACTTGCCTTTGAATTAAGTTTTTCTCAGCCCATTGGCAGATATTTAGTCTTGTTTTAATCATAAATTTCATTTTGATCAATTTGTCAGAAAACAAGACTTCATATTTTGTATCCCTAGTAAGTGCATCTTGATTAAAGAATCTTAAGACTTCTGTTGAGGAAGAAAATCACTTTTTGTGCAGTGTGATCAAAATACACCAGCGGTTGGAAGCAGAACAATTCAAGCTTTATTTGTAAAATGAATTCAAAAGTAATCGATATCTGTTGTATTTTTAAACTGTAAAGTGTTGCTAATACAACTGTTTTTCTCCTTAGACATTCACATTTAGAGAACATATTAACGTATTAAGTTCCCTTTAATTTAGTCGTAAATTTTCTCTACTTTCTCTTAAAAAGGTCTTAAATGTACCATCATAAACTTTTTTATTTTATTTTTTTACACTTTTTATCTTAATATTTTCAATTGTTTATTTTATGTATTTATTTTAGCATAAAGTGAGGAAGTCGTAATGTAAATATTTCCATGTGTTTCCTCTGTAGTACTGGATTGACTGTAAGAAGATTCCATCACTTCCCGTTGTTTCCTTAAGCCTGGGAGGGAAGATGCTCAATTTAACTGGAGAGGACTATGTTCTGAAGGTAATAATAATAATAATTCGTTACATTTATATAGCGCTTTTCTGGGTCTTCAAAGCGCTTCACATATGGAAGGGGGGAATCTCCTCAACCACCACCAATGTGCAGCATCCACTTGGATGATGCAACGGCAGCCATATTGCGTCAGAACGCCCACCACACACCAGTAAACATTTAACAGGAGTGAGTTACTTTTACCATAATGTAGTATTTTTACCATAATGCTGTTCAAAGAGTAGACAAAGTATGATACAACTTTCAGTGATAAACCTGCCCTTATAATAACTGTTCTGTTAATAATCCCTGTCTCGATCCAGCTGTCTGTGGGTGGGGATACAAAAATGCGGAAGTATAATCTGTAGTTTTCATGAAATCCCTGGAGCTGTCAAAAGTCGTCAACATGCAGACTTTTGCTGACAAATAAACGTGAATTTCTGGGTTTCTTCGCAACACTGAGAATGAGTAAAAAGTTCATTTACATGTACTACCGATCTTTGTAACAATACAAAGCGGGTTGAAAAACGGCAAAGTTACACTTTAAGTAAATAATATAGTGCATTAGTGCCCGCCCTCTTTTTCAGCGCAAGTATTTCAGCTGGTTCCAGAAGTATTTTTTTCCATTCATTTTCCCATTGGGATTCTTCAAGTCTTCATTAAAGAGTTATAAGCCTATGAACCAAGCCAAACAGCTATGAGGTGAACCACAACAGTGCAATGTTTGAGTTGAAGCAAAAAAGTTTTTGATTCAGACAAAAAGACAAAGGCACAAGACTGTGTACTTAACGGTTTTATTGAGGGAAAGAACTACAATCCCACGAAGCATTGCGAACAGCATAATCAAATAAAAAAACGATGAAGAAATCTAAATCTACTCACCAAGACTATCTTTTCAATCAAAAGGTTATCATTCAAAATCAGTCTGAAAATGGATTTGTTTTTGTTTTGAGTTTTTACTTCCAGAGCCCGACTGTTGCGCTCTATTGAACTCAATTTACCTCATTTCTATCTCTTCTCAGGTGACTCATATGGGTATGAGCGTTTGTCTGTCTGGCTTTATGGCTATGGATATCCCGCCTCCCGCCGGGCCGCTGTGGATTCTGGGAGACGTGTTCATCGGCCGCTACTACACTGTGTTTGACAGGGAAGCGGACCGCGTGGGCTTTGCTCCTGCCAAGTGAACAAAGAGTGCATGAGATTATGCTATGGTACTGGATCTAATGTACCATTAGCTATACAGAAACCACTGCTTTTTTTGGGTTTTTTTTTTGAAGTTGTTAAATTTATTGCAAGATGAAATGTGCGACATTGACGAACAAATCAACAAATGCCTGAAGTGATACATTTTCAAGATTAACTTGTTTAGCTACTGTTTCTCTGTACTTCCCCTCGAAAGCTGCCTTGTGTTTTTATTTTGCACTAAGTTTCAATAGATTGAGTCAAACTATGCATTTTTATTTTATACTTTAGCCGTTAATAGTACATTTAATAAAGACTGATTACATGGCTGGTAGATTTCTAGTTTTGTAACTTTTGTCAGCTCACTTCTGTATTTGTGTGTATCATTTTGATAATGTTAACAACACTGGTGTATTTTACTTGATTTACCAAACTGAAGTGCACTTTCTGTTAAAGCTGACTAAGACTGCTTGGTTTCTTAATCACTGTCTAATCACTGAACTAGAAATTGTAGAAAAAGTTCTTCCAAACCTGGAGTTAAATAAAGTTTTGTTTGTAGTTACGTGTTTGGTGTGGGTTCAGCTCAAGCATTGTTTTTCGATGGCTGTTAACAGTTGTATTTACTTTGAAAACTTTTAGAAAGTTAATGTCTTGTAAATACACAGGGAAATGCCATAAAGAGGCCATTCCCATAAATGAGTTGTCTAAAAATGAACTAAACTGCTAGACTGATGGGGGTTTTAGTATTTAGTGATTTGTTGAATCCAATGTGGGGAAAACCAGTACAAGCAGGGGTGTTTTCCAGATCTTATTTCTAGAAGTTCCTCGCATAGCTTTATATACTGTACTGCATCTCCGACCCTACAGAAAGAGACATGGGTTCTGCATACTGCGATTATTATACCGCTCAAACAGTTTATAGTATCAGTCATCTTCAGTCTGTTTCCTGAGATAATTCAAAATGTCCATCACATGATTTATAGGACATAACATTCAGATGTGCCACCATTTCAAATACATCTAACATGAACAGAACTGCAACAAATGTTGATTATAATATTTACCTTTGGCTGAACTTCTGTCATGCCACTGAAGTTAATTTAATTTCCCTTCAACAGATCTAATTTCGAAGTCATGAAAACTGTATGTGAACATAATGCAAATATACTACCATTAAATTGGGGTCAGTAGATGTTTAAATGTCTTTGAAATAACTCTCTTTTGCTCATTTTTTAAATAGAAAATGCAGTTAAGTAATATTGTAAAGTATAATTTAACAATCATTTTCCATTTTAAAATATAATTTATTCCTGTGATGGCAAAGCTGAATTTTCAGCATCATTACTCCAGTCTTCAGTGTCACATGATCCTTTAAAGTATTAATTTCTTTCTAAAAAAACATCTTACAGACCTCAAACACACAGTCATAACTGTACTGAGCACAAATAATTCACAATAACACTGTAATACAGTTTCACTCCATTTTATTTTATTGTCATCCTTTGCTCTCTATTGCATTACAGAGACCAGAGGCATGAATCACTCTTACAGAACAAATGATACAAAGTGCTGTTTAATAAAAATAATAATCACCAGGAAATGAAGAAACGAGTACAGACGCATCACATGCAAAGTACTAGGCCAAGCTGAACTCCACTAGCAGATCTAATTTGGGTTCGGTGCTGCTTTCATATCATTCGCTAGGTAAATGTCTATCTGCTACATCACACAGGTCGACACAGGTGTTCCGGTGTTTATGCAAGCAAAATAAATGCTTCAATACACATGATCTTTTGAGTTTTGGCATTTCATAGCGGAGACGTAGCCTATTTTATATTTTGTTCTATTAGACGACTCTCCAAGCACAAAGTATGATCATAAGATATACATAAATAGTTTTGGTTACATCTGTACAATCAGTACAAAAATACTAAAATGTCTCTATTAAGTCTGTTTTATTAGGCTCTTGTAAATCTTTTGCACACAATATCCTTCAGTTCATTCAAACATTCCTTTTAACCCATACATCCTCATACAATATAGACAAGAGGAGAAACATCCTTCCATTTCTGTTTTCCTAAACCTTTTAAATGATTCTACATATGGGCAGCTTCAATACAATAAAAATCACATCTGCTCTTTGTTTAGCCATTCTAAAAGAGTTTAAACATATCTTTTGATTATCAATTCAGGTGTTTAGCTTCTGGTTTCAGCAGTGTGTAATAACCCGTTTCAACCATTTCAATAGCATCATATTTCTACGAGCGACCTTTGAAAGAGCATGAAGAAAAGCAATGTATCCTACATCACCAACAACTAAAAATCCTTACATAACATTTCTCCAGTAGCACTGCTTCTCATAACAGGTAATCTGCATGTTTTATTGGCACAAACTGACAAGAAAAAATTTGTTTGTCTTTGCAATTAATTTTGAATAATGGACAGAAATCGTCTTTTGTTGTAAGTGTTTATGAACAAATCAAGGAAATACTGAACCATGTTCCACACATAAAAAAAAACGGGGGAACATAAAACCATGAATGTATCACTGTAACATGCCAAATTACCTCCATTGAATCTTAATGCATTGTGTGCAATAACGGACACATATGAGATGACTGTGCCTGAATTTATACGAATATCACATACAGACGATATAATCTTCATGCCAATTCACTGTGCATCAGGAAAGACAAAAACACCTAAATGATTTATGATAGGCCATATAAAATATGACTAACAGATGAGTTTGTTGTACCTGAAAATAACTGATGATGGTATAATTAAAAAACAATTGAGGTTCCTAATCTACTCAGAACAGGACACGTATGAAAACATTGCCATTATTTTGGTTTGTGTATCAACTCCACGACCAAACAGTGGTAGTGTGTGTGCAGGAGTTGTTAAACAGTTCTCAAAAGGCTCTCTGGGTCGGACAACGCGCAGTAGAGCGTGTATCCCAGTTCGTCTATTTCCTGTGGCGTTAGCTCACAGAACAGATTGACCTTGAGATTTAGGGTGCAGGGTAGCCTCCCAGCTTCTAGGTGTCCCACTAGTGCACGAAGCAGCTGCATGAAACGGTCGGCGAGCGCTTCTTGAGTCCATTCGCCCTCCTGTTCGCTCAGGAGAAGGATTGTGTTAGTGAGCTGGCTGGCGTTTAATCGTGTTAGCGCTGGATTCAGTTTACACACGGCTTTAACAACTTTAAGACATGCGCAACGGCACCCGCCATCTTCCTGATCAAGGGCACGTAACTTTGTTGTTTCCGCCACGCGAAAACTTTGCCTCCACAGGTTCTCGTGCCGTTCGGCAGCCAAACGATGTGGTTTGGCGATCAGTGAGACACCGTCCTCCATTACAAGCAACGGGAGGAAGTCCACGTAAAGGCGACGGTCCGTTTCGTACTGCACTTCTAGCGTGAGCGTTTCCGATGGGACCACGGGTCGAATGACGTAATCTAAAACGCTACCGATGGCGGGCCAGTTGATGGATCCAGCGACGAGCTTCTCGAAAACTTCTAGGACGCTCTTTGGGGAAAGGTAACCACCCACAATACAACGGTCCCAGTAACTGCTTCCACGCGGGAAGTACTCAAGGTTTTCCCGACGAACCAGCCAGAAGCCAGGAACGTTCATGATGGTGTCCTCACCAGGAATGGATGACCAGAGATTCTTCTCAAGGATCATGGGTACCATCAGCTGGGCGTGATCAGCAGTCACCACCTAATAATTTAAAGTAAAAAAATAAAGTAAAAATAAATAAATAAATAACATTGATAATAATAAATGTTTCTTGAGCATCAAATCATTATATTCGAATAATTTCTGAAGGATCATGTGACACTGAAGACTGGAGTATTGATGCTGAAAATTCAGCTTTGCATCACAGGAATAAAATACATTTTAAAGTGTATTCAAATAGAAAACAGCTATTTTGAATTATAATAATATTTAACTTTTACAGTATTTTTGTTTAAATAAATGCAGCCTTGAAGAGGCTATAAGAGACTTCTTTCAAAACATAAAAAAAAAAATTTCCAACCCCCAACTTTCGAGTTGATCTAAATGTTCCTCTAGGGCCATTTTCCTAGTTGCATTCGCACCACCAGTAGGAACTCTGAAGTGACGTAAGCCACGCTTGTTGTGATTTTTATTTTGACTCGGCTCAGAACACCAGAGCCCGAGCACACAGCACTCGCATTCTCCGTGTTCATTAGTTTACAATCTGTTTAACAGTCATATCTAATACGTTATTAGGTAGAACTGTTATACAAAGAAAGTAAACAGTATATGAAAAAGTATTAGCGTTTGCCGTGTGGTTGTGATGCTCAATGTCGCTAGCTGAGCAGAAATACATAATAATGTTTCGCTTGGTCCCTCAAAGTTGCGTTGGATTTTCTCCTCGGCATAAAGGTTGAGAGGTCCATCTATCACTTTTTTCCGTGTTCGTAGAGTACATTTTTGGAGAAAATATATAGGCTATAATCTGTCAGTGTGTACACAGCTTTTTTTTAAAATGGTGGGTGCTGGTTTTTCACGTACGTTGGGCAAATCAGCGTACACTTACGTCACTGGTAGTTCCTATTGTACTGGGTTAGACCCTATTCTGAAGTAGGAGCTAATTTAATTCCCCCAAAAGGCGTTCCTAGAACTAAAATTATTCCCAGTTCCTGCAGTGTAGGGGGTACTTCTGCCATTAGTTCTAGGAACTATGAAAAGGTTCCACTGGTGCGAAAGCCCCTTATAACACTCTCTGAATGGTACCCCTGTGTTCTCACCTGGAGGTCGTCATACAGACTGCCACTTAGGTACATTTCTCGTAGGGGCATATCAGGTAGTTTTGCGTGGAGGAAGAATCGAAGCTCCGCACAGATATCCAACGCGGCACGGCGAGCTACGGCCTGCTCTTCTGAGGGGATCGCCACTCGCTCATGAAAGAAGGCCCAGAGGTGTTCCTGCAGCGAGAGACGAATCCGTGCCCTCTGGAGTTCAGCCTTACCAGAGCCGCCACCACCGCGGCCCATAACACGATGTAAAGAATCTAAAAAAGCAGAAGATCACACAAAAATAGACTTAAATGCCACTGATCATATTTAAATATTCAAAAGGTCAACACGTGGTAGAATAATTCTACTTTATCACAACACACAGCCTAAAACAACACAATCTTTAGTTTTCCAGACACAGATTGATACTAGGCTTGGACTACGAGGGAGGAGAGATGGCACAGGACAGTGAACTAGTCATTCAACAACGAGAGAGGTAGAGATTCTGAATATTTCCAGTGCTTGACATTGATAATTCCTTCAGACAACTCATCAACTACTCAAAATGATTAAGCACAACCCTAATGCCCAGAAAACGAATAAAGGGGCTACAGAATCCTACAGTGTGTTGGTTAAGGAAGGGTTTAAATACCCACTGAGCAAGTAGAGAAGACACTCCGTTATGTACAAGCCTGGTAAACAATAAGCATACAGGTTAGGATAGGACAAACAAGGGATAAACCATGTCCATGGTGGGCCAGGCTTTAAAATAAATCAATTAAATTAATTCAAATTAATGAAAATCAAAAAATAAATATTACCTTTCCTCATATCTATGAAAATATACATTAAAAAGGGAATTGAAAAGCACATGTTGTCTCATGGTCTTTGCATTCAAAAGCACAGTATGTTGTGTCTGCAAGGCACCAGAGATTCATTACCTGGCTTGAAGGAGCTGGAGGAGGTAGGGAGTGTCTGTAGAGAGCGGCTGACGTTCTGTTTCATGTCACGGTTCAGTGTCCGTGGTGACGACCCCATCCAGCTCGGCTCCTCCCAGCTTCTCCGTCCTGATGGGTCGGCTTTAGTGGGACTGGATGGGGCACTGAGAGCTCGATCGTACATCTGAGACAAACCAAACTCAATTATACACCAAAAATAATAATACATTTAGCTGCTAGCAGCAATTCCAGGGCCAAGCCCCTTATGGCCATTTTTGGCATGTTTGGACATTGGATTTCATATGGTTAAACACTTTCTACACATTGAATTTGATCAAATGCTTATCTTAGCTTGTTGCTTTAAACAGCATGCCACTCATATAACGGTTTAATTTTGGCTCGCAGCTATTGGCTCTAATTACACAACATTGCACACAATTTTATAAAGTTGCCCCACACAGGACTCAAACCCACAATCTCTGGGTCAGGTGTCTGTCGCTCATCTCACTGCGCCACTGGGAATATGTGTTTTCACCCAGATGCCAAAATTCTATAGTTCAAGTGAGAATCAACTCAAAATAAAGATTTGTAAATGAAGAGTTCAGATGCAAAAGCCTTTAAGTGCCGTCTGAAATTTTCTTCTAGAATGATCATTTTTTTATCAAACTTGTATATTTAAGTTCAATAATTTCACTTAAATGACAATTAATAGGTAATTTTCATTGCCATTTAAGTGAAATTACTGAACTTAAATATACAAGTTTGATAAAAAATGATCATTCTAGAAGAAAATTTCAGATGGCACTTGCATCTAAACTCTTCAAATTCACTGCATGTTATTTTCAGATGAGATCATTCTCCAAAAGACAATGTCTGGAACAGAAGCAACTTTTGCATCACTTCTGGCCACAGTACCTCTAGTGGTCTGGGCATGTGCCAAACTGGATTTGAACCCACGACCTGAATGATTCGGGGCTCACGACACGTGGAATTACAGATTGCACCGCTCAGTTGACGCTGATTCAACAAGCTGCAAAGGAGAGCCTTCGACGTTAGAATGAGCACACAAAAGCATGCTAATGTAGCTAATGGTTAATCTGATAGCTGAAGAGCCACATTAGGAAGTATAGCAACTGGTTAGCATGTTAAATAATTAACTAAAATAAGACAACAAACACAGGCAGGGTCAAATTTGGAGAGATATTTCTCAGGAACGGTAGTGAATATCAAGTTAGTTCAGTCATTTCTGTGCGGCTAGGTCCAAAGTTCGTCTGATCCAATTTTGGGCAAAATTTGTAGGAGAAGTAGCTAAAAAAATGTTTTTTGTATTTGCTTTAATATGGCAGACAGTCACATTGTTGGAAAATGATAAATTAGATTTTGTTGGAATTGGCATAAACCAAGGAACAGAATGACAAAGAAGTTTTTGCAAAAAACTTATATCTCTAGAACACTAGGTGGCGCTGCTTATCAGGTATCTTCAGGGCATGTCGATGATGATACCTACCAAATGTTGTGTCTAGATGTCCAATCGTTTAAAAGATATTGCCATTTATGGCAACATTCAAAATGGTGGGCACGTGGTTCGTTCAATCGTGGCAAAATCGGTATCATCAGATTCGGTATGACAAGCAATCCATAGACAGACATCATGATTTTCTGACAAACGGTTCAACAGTTATTAGCAAAAATAGCAATTTTTCAGATCTAATGACCTGTAGGTGGCGCTGTTCCCAAATTTGGCATGGACCCTCAGATCATGGTTCCGATGAGGTGTACCAATTTTCATGCTGATTGATCAAAGTTTGGCCTAAATACAGCCTCTGAACCAATTTTGGGTCGACCCCATTAAGTTCGTAACACCATCACAAAGATGAATTAAAAAAAAAATCTGTTCAGTCAATATCTGTGCAGCTCAGTCCATAGATCATCTGAGCCAATTTTCGTACGAATTGGAGGCGCTACAGAGTAAGTCCTAGAGACCCCAAAATTGGCCAGATTACTATTCATTACCATCACTACAAGTATGCAAATTTTTATCATTTTCACGGTTCATAGGGTTGCCATTGACTCACATTGAGGAGGAATAATAGTAAAGTAAACTTACAACTCCAAAGGGGCTAACAAAAATCTTTTTTTTTTTCCTCTTTTTTTTGGGGGGATAAATAGATAATTCACAAGAACAGCAGTTATTTCAAAAGAAATCTTTGTAACAATATTAAAGTCTTCACTGTCACTTTTGATTAAAATAATGCATCCCTGTATTAATTTCTTTTAAAAAACACTCAAAAATGTTACTGCCCCCAAACTTTTGAATGGTAGTGTAGATTTTTGGTGACCATTTTCCTTTCTCTGAACTTAAGAATTACCCGGATTTTTTTTTTACAACTGTAAAATCTGTAAAATTTGTTTTATAAACAAATTTACAATATCTAAAAACCCTTTAGCTTTAATTGTGAAATAATCTACAGAACTTGCGCAGCTCATGCACAGGATATTAAACAACTGACTTCATCCTTCAATAACAAACTCTTCGCAAAGCTGAATTACATTGTGAGAGACACTGAAAGGTGATGCTCAAAGTGTTTAAGATCAAAATGAAATGATCTAGGACGGGGTTAATAAACATTATCTGCTCTTCCCTGTCATTTAGATTCTGTACAAGTAATTTTTTGCATGCTTGCTCGCTGTTTTTAATAAAAGCTATTTCAGAGAGACTGGAAGATAAAGTACAGTTTATATAGTACAATTACTTCAGGGGAAGATCACAGGAAATGTGATTCGTTAGGACAGAAGTGCATTACATCATGTTCCTGTACTCACTCTTTTGACCGCCAGCGTGGCGATCCCGAGCATGGCTGCTCCCCCGACTCCCAGCACCAGCTTTGCATTAGAGAGCACAAAGTCAATCGCTGTGCCAAGCCCATTGTCGTCTTTCTTCCCCTTCCGATCCCCGTTCACTCCTGCCATCGATCTTTCCCTCCCTGAGATGGAGAAAGAGAACAGGAAAAGAAGAAACAAGAAATTTATTTTTTCATCAACTTAAAGTTATGTAAGATGCTAAGCTTATATGCAGTTTACCTAGTTATGACATCACATGAATCACAATGTCACATGACACGTTGCAGTTATGTCAACAAATACCTTGTGTTGTTATTGGTCAAAAGTTTAGACACAGAGAAACAGGTATGACGGGGCTCGACAATAAGGAATGCCTGATGGCCCGGGGTCAGCGTGAAAGGTGATGGGGCGGATTCGTAATTGTGAAATGTTAAATATATTAAAAATTGTAATAGCTGCTAGAAAACTGGATGTGCGTCAATATACAGTAGATCAGTGCGTGAGGTCTTAAAGAGACAGCAGCCACATATTCCTGTGTCCTTAATGTTAATAACAAAAGACAAAGAAAATCACTTAATGCTCTTGACAATCACTTTTGTAGCTTTAATAAGGAATGATATTTCATTTATACAGTGAAGACTATCCAGTGTTATTTTACATTTGATTATTTAATTTCTGTAGTATTTCTTACAGGAATATTACACTCCTGAAAATCTTAAAGCACTGTTAACGGTATTTGTTTAAACAAAGGGTTACATGGGTTAAAAACAATAACTATTTTTATTCACTGGTATTTTAGTATTTTTATACTATTATAGTTTTTGTTAAAATGTCCCTATTATGCTATTGTAAAGGCTCCTGATTTTGTTTTGGAGTCTCCTACAACAGGTTTACATGCATCAAAATAATAAAAAAAACACTTTCATTTTCTCATAATTTATATTGCACATCACATTTTTCAATGATTCTCAAATGACTCGTCGGATGAATCAGTCTCTCTAAATCCCTCCTATCCGTGAGCTGCTCTGCTCTGATTGGCCAGACGGCCCAGTCTGCTGTGCTTGGTCTACGATTGTATGAAATCGCACAATTCTACGAAAGCTCAGCGATTGTACATACTGTAAAGCGATGACGTCGATTTTACCATATCCGAGCGCGAGTCTGATGATGAAACATTGGAAGAACTAGTCATTCAACCCGAACCTCCATCACAAGGACTCAAGCAGGACGTTTCTCAGTGATACACTACTCAGTTTGACGTACATTATGAGATGTTTCGACTGTAATTCCTCACCATCAGTATTAACAAGTGTATGTCCATCAACCAACCGATGTGTATATTTCTAATTTATTGTGGTGAACATGCGGGAACTGCACGTTAACAGCGCATATGTTAGTCGAGCACTAACGTGAATGACTGATGTAACATTAAAGTTTGCAAAACTCCCGGTTCTTCTGGTCCAATCAGTGCAGGGCTGTGTGAGATCTGACTGTCAATCACAGTTCGTGCACGCCACAGATTATTTTTATTTTAGCTTTTATTTATTTCCAGTGAGCAATTTTAGTGCTTCAATTTATTTGAATTAGGTGCCAAGGCAATATTTCTAATTTTCGATTAGTTTTAAGTTTTTTTAAATCTAATTTTCACATTTTAAGCTTTATTTCAATCAACAAAAATGCTTTTTAACGGTTTTAGTTAATGATAACAACCGTGGTTTAGACATACATGCACCTCCTGCGACTGTAAGCTGCCTACAATGTTTCAAAGGCAGAAATGCTCATCTTACCAGCTAGCAGTCAGACTGTCTGGTGCTGACGGGCCACTTCTACACCAAGCCGCCCAGCCTGCTGTTGAGGAAGAACTGTCCTCTCTTCAGCGCGTCCTCCCTCTCTGCTGGGGCGCTGAGGGTCTGACAGCGGCGGAACTCTCGGGTCACTGCGCGCCGGTAGAAGTCGCGGTCGGTGTACTGTAGGTGTTGACCTGCACGGAGCAGTGCTCGGTACAGCTGCAGGACAGCACTGCGGGACCAGCCGCCCATCAGGGAGGGTTCAGAGCGGGCAGAGACCGACGTCTCACACGCACCTGGAAGATGGACACTTTAAAGTCAGTGTTAAATGGAAGTTGCATTGCGGGAAAACCTGTAGGGCGGGACTTGATTGGATGGCTGTGCTTTTGGTGCATTCAAGTACTCCTGGGGAGTTCGTACTTACGAGGTGGGAAGTCGTGTTTACGACGGCCGGTGCGTTCAAGTCACTTTCATCGGAGTAAGATGGCGGTGTACTTTCTCTTAATTAATTACACAAAAATACAGAAAGGTTCTTAAACTCTAGTTCTAGAAAATGAAGATCAAAGAAATGTGCATCAGGAGTGCTTTGCTTTTATATGTTTTTAAATAATTTATGAAGCCACTGCAAACTTTATCTTTACAAATTACATTATGCCATCGTATTCTGTGCAGGTAATTAGCTTACTTCGCTGTAAATAGAAAAGCCTGACAATAGGGGCTTTCGCACCGGAGGAACCTTTTCACGGTTCCTAGAACTATTGGCGGAAGTACCCGGATTTTGGCGTGTTCGCACCGCAGGAACTAGGAATTATTTTAGTTCTAGGAACTCTTTTGGAGGTGCTAATTTAGCTCCTATTTCAGAGTAGGGTCTAAACCAGCATTATAGGAACTATCCGTGATGTTAGTGTACACTGATTGGCTGAACGCACATGAAACACCAGCACCCGCCTTTAAAAAAAAAAAAAAAGCTGTGTACACAGACAGATTATGGCCTATATATTCACTCCACAAACTAACTCTACGAACATGGAAAACAGTGATAGATGGGCCTCTTAACCTTTACGCTAAGGAATCCGACGCAACTTTGAGGGGACCACGCAAATCACTGCTAAATACCTTTAAGTATTGTGGTATTCCACCTCCATGTGTCTCATTGAAACGCCCCCAACTCGTAAAGATCAGGGCTTAAAGAAAATCCAGAGCTTCCCACTCGTATTTACGACATTGTGTTCATGTGCGTTCAACTCGTATAGTGCTATACGATCTTTACGAGATGACTTGAAAGCACCATTTGCTATTGCTGTGATGTCATGTGAGTGACAGTTTTCCCCTCCCTTACACCAGTAAACACGTCATCAGAGAATTAAAAGATGTCGCTGCAAAAGGGAGGAGAAGTGATTTTGATTAAAACTTAAGGGCACATGAATTTAATAAGATAATGATGTGCACAGATAAATAAGAAATACAATATTCCATAAAGAAAAAATCAATTCAATTTCATGGTGACTTTAATACCACCCTTTGAATGGATGACAACAGGACATTGAACACACCAAAGTACTGTGGTAACTGCGGTCATAATGCAAATATTTATTCAATAAATAGCTGACACAACCAAACCGCATTCAAATCACCACAATTCAGCGCTCATCCTTTCAAAACAAAACAAATAAAAGCAGACCAATGCTGGCACGTGCGGCTTATGTTAGTCATATGACCCTGTAATGAAATGTGCAATGTCTGAGCACTAGTTATCATAATTAATGTTGGGGATATTTAAAATACATGGCTGATTTTTACATGCTTTGATTGATACCCGAGTAAACTGTCTAAGACTGAACCATCGCCTTTATAACTACTGCAATGTCCAGTGCAATAAAGCCTGTTCCACACATAATATTTAGGTATATCAGGAAATATATATATATATATATATATAAATATAACCTTTTGAATAGTATTAACACGCTGTATGGGAAGCAGTTCTGGCGAATGTATATGAAAATGAGACGTTTGCAAGCAGAGCTGCAGTTATTTTGCATGCTACCGTTAGCTAGCCTCATCTCCAATGACCTTCTTTAACTGTGAAAATATGTCAATACGCTCAACCTCCGAGGTCTCAAATGTTTTAGAAACTCATATCCGGTGCCAATAGAAACTTTTACTCACGTTTGAATTAGACAGAAATGAATGTTTAGCTTGGCAAGGGTGGGGAGATCAGACAGCCTTCAGTAAAGGGTCGACCAATGCCGCTCCGGAAGAAGAATTTAAATGACTACTTCCGGGCTTATTGGAACAAGTTTATAAAATGGGCCGTGGCTCAAAAAACATTAGTGTGCTGCTGACTATTTAGTTAGCATTACCAGTATATTTCTGGCGTTTCTGCAGTGCATCAGGGTTTTTAAAATTATAATTCTTTAATATATTGTATTTTAAAAATACCTTTAAAATGCTTTTTATGGATTTTATTTTACCCTTTTCCAGACTTTAAGAACCTCTACTATGAAAATAGTAATTATAGATATAAACATAAAACATTTCAATATTTACGGTGTGAAATTACATATAAAGAGTTCAGATGCGAAAATTTTCTTCTTGAATGATCATTTTTATCAAGCTTGTATATTTAAGTTCAGTCATTTCACTTAAATAGCAATGAAAATGACCTATTAATTGTCATTTAAGTGAAACTACTGAACTTAAATATATGAGCTTGATAAAAATGATCATTCTAGAAGAAAATTTCAGATGGCTTTTGCATCTGAACTCTTTATATGCACACACACACACACACACACACACATTAGGGGTGTAACAATATATCGGGTCACAATATATCTCAATACAAAAATACAACAATATGTATTGTGGATGGTGACAGTATGTATCGTGGATAGTTCACCCAAAATAAAAATTACTGTGTGAGAATAAATTCAAATTTTCAGAGTTTTGGTGTCTGTCAGTATTACATTAATTACTAAAATGATGAATATAATGTAATAATGCAATGGGGGAATATGTGTGGGTCCTGATAATGCCTAATGTCTTATGTTAACAGTAAAAAGTGGCCTACATTATTTTTAATATATCTAGTGACAGAGTGCAAGCATATCCATCTAAAGCAGGGGTGGGGAACCTTTTTCCTATCAAGGGCCATTTTCAATTTTTTAACATTCTTTAAGGGCCATTGTAATGAGCAGGGGCGTTTCTAGGTTTTAAAAACACCAGGGGCTGAGCCCGAAACATCAGGGGCTGGGTAACAAGATAACATGATTCGATACAGAGAATAATGTATATTATAGGCCTATATGCAGGGGGCAGACTGGTTAAAAAATTCAGTCCTGGGCCTGGCCACACCAGCCCATATTACCACACAGACACACATTCAAATGTGAGGTAGTTAGGGGGGTTCGGGCGGGGGTATATATTTAAGCTCATTATAAGGAAATAATAGGCTAGAGATCTAGACAAATTGGGTTGCTTATAGTTAAAAGAATGTCATGAACGATCACCCCATTTGCATGTCAGTTTAACAAGGGCGCGCTTGACAGGGCATATATAAGAACGAGCAGAGAGAGAGAGCCCCGGCCGCGCGCGCGCACTCACTATTAATAATAATAATAATAGTTATTCTCGTCGTCAGACCGATAGCACTCCTTTCACTGGTGACTTTGTGTGTGAGGCCACATAAATGTTACAACGCTGTCATTAAGTTGAAGTTATCACATTGTAAAGTACAGTCCTCGCTCCAGCCCTGCTCACTTGCTCTGTTTGGTTTCATTACAGTGCTCCTTAGCACTGGGAGCTCCCTCTGCTGTCCATAAGGTGCCTCTGCGCACCAGCCATTTCAAACCCAGCCTCCAGTATTTGGGCCACGCCTCCTTATTTGCATACACTCCTCAATCCTCAATTGCCCAATCCTAAATCCCCAAATTCCCAATCCTAAATCCTAAATGGCTAAATGATTAAATGCCCAATCCTAAATACCAAATTCCCAATCCTAAATCCCTAAATGCCCAATCCTAAATCCTAAATGACCAAATGCCCAATCATAAATACAAAATGCCCTATCCTAAATACCAAATGCCCAATCCTAAATACCAAATGCCCAATCCTAAATACCAAATTCATTTTCGACTTAGACTTTTAGTTTTCGAATTAGACTTTTAGTTTCAAATTTAGACTTTTAGTTTTCGTTTAAGACTTTTAGTTTTAGACTTTTAGTTTTAAATCTGACCCAATAATCCCTCCATACCCCCGAAGTTCATCCGTGAGAAACTTGAAACCGGTGCTTGAACTTGAACTCAGGTGACTCATTAACACTCGCGCTACTGGCCACGCCCTGCTCTCACGGCTCGTGGACTCGTGCTGCTTGCCACTTTGCTTATTTTGTGTTTTCTATCACAGGAAAAGTAATTGCTGAGATTTTTGTTTCTGAAGTTTTTTTTTTTTTTGGGGGAGGAATTGACTCGCGGGCCGCATCAAACTGTTTTGCGGGCCGGATACGGCCCGGGGGCCGGACGTTCCCCACCCCTGATCTAAAGAAATTATGTATTTTCAGCTTCAGAATCATGAATATTTTTAATCTCGTGTCACCATTGTCCTGTGCATTGGGTTACCTGCACCAAGTCCAAGTCCATTTACACCCACAATGTAATATCAAATTTAGCTTTTACAAAAATATTTGTGATATTTACCTTGAGTTTTACTTTTTTCACACATCAAATCTTATATTTTGTCTTTCAGCATGATTGTTTGGTAACCACGTTCCATCATAACTTTTGATCAAACTTTAGGTCAGAATTGTTCTTTCTTGATAGTTTTGGTATATATATATATATATATAGGCCTATATATATATATATATATATATATATATATATACATAATTGTGTCAAATTATATTTTGCATGATCATTTAGATAACCTAAAATGCTAGTTATGAAACTAACCTTACCAAAACAAATGAATAAGAAAATGTATTCCAAACATGTAAAATGCTGTATTGAATAAAGAATCTGATGTGTACTGAAATTATGAAATTGTTCAGGACTATGATGGGGAAAATGTGATGCCTGTATATTCACTGATGGACATTGTTACAAATTAAAACAAACAAAAAAACTAGTGAAAGTGTGTTTTAAGAGTCATAACAATTCACAGGGCCAAAAGTGAAACACCCAGGAACCCAATCTCTATAATAAAGAAACACTAACAAAGGAAGTAAGGCTAACAATTCTGTATCAACATTATAGTATCATAAAATTTGTCAAGGTCTGTCTGATCAGAATGTGTTCAGCCTGAATGTCACAGTTAAACATTGTTGATAATCTGGATATCTGACAACAAAGAGCACCTGCAATTTCACTAAAAATAATTTGGCCTTTCTCACGTGAGACACACAAGACAACTCACTCAATACATTCTTTGTTCAGCTAACGGGAAACAAAAATCATCACCACACAGCACATCACATGACATTTTTTAGGTTTCCATGTCTAAGGAACTCCTCATCCTTCTTCTACCATCTGATGTCTTTTAATGAGATAATGAAACTTCAATGTCCTTTACAGACACCATGATTACAGTGAGCACAAGTTACCCAAATGTCCACATTATTTTACTCTCATACTATGATATCCTAAAACTGATGGATGAGATTATAAAGCAATACTGAGCTAATTCAACTTCAAGTCTAATCACATTTCACAGGTTATTCTGAATGACGGAAGGATGTGAATGCAGAAAGAACATTAGACATCAGATTAATAATCTCACAGAGTGAAAGATATAACAAGTCTATCATTGAACACAGTTACATTTCATTTGTTTCATTTCCTCTATTTATAAAGCACTTTTAAACGATTTTATAGCTGTGCTAAACAATCATAAAGGACATTAAAAAAAAACATAACACATCACATTAAAACATCACACAGCAAATCAATACCCTTGTATATACAGTAAATATGTTTTTCAGAGCATACTAATGGATCAAATGCAGCTTCCACGCAGACAATCTAGAAAGATCAATTATATAGACTGAGGACTAAAATAAGTAGCTTCTGCAGGAGTTGACTGTTTTATTTAGAATAAAAATGTAGTATCAAAAATGTTGTTCATTTGTAGAAACAATAAATGAGACTGATACTCTTTTATTGCATATAAAGAAAAGGAATGTCAGTGTGACAGTCTTCCTATACTGCACGGCTATTGGGAGATAGGAAATTAAATTCCTTAATTGGAATCACTAGGTTCAGATTACAGTCCTCTTCTTGTTTGTTCACTGCAACAAAAGGTTGTTGCACTCTCTAGCTCTCATCGCATTGACTAGACGACATATACTTTGGAAGTCTTCACTGCTCTGAGGTGAGTTGAATGCTTATATATTGGGGTTTTTTGCTTAATGTTTCTTCTCTGACATTAAAATACACAAGTTTGTTGACAAACTTTAAATAACTTTGGACTGAAAATCAGAAACGATAAGAAATTAAATTTTGCCTGAATGGCATTAAAATCAAGTAGTCAAGTTTTCACTGAATTAGTGTGAACCAAACTTTAAACCACTAGCCATGTGCATTAGTTTGTTAGTGTAGTACTTTATATAAATATATATATATACTATATATAAATATATATACATATACATATTATTCAATGACACATCTGAACATTTCAAAACTAATGTACACAGAGTTAGTTGTGTTTTTAAATCAATAAATTAATGGTAGTTGGAAGCCCAATCTAGAAGCTCATTTATTTGCCCTCACAATTGTGTAAATATGGCATTGTGAGATTGTGTTTTCTTTTATTTTCTGTATTTTCCCCCAAAAAAATACAAGGGGGATTTGGGGTTTATGCAAATTTCATTTGTGATGAAAAACATTTTGATAAAATACTGAAGAAAAAAAAAATCATACATGCATACATAAGAATGTCAAATTAGTATGTAAGAAGTATTAAGTTCTTGCAAAAAAAAAAAAAAATATATATATATATATAATAATAAATAATAATTCCAAAACCAAAAGAGATGGTTTAAGTTAGTCTCACAGCCTGGCCTGGTTTATGGTGGTTTAAGATGTTTTAAGCAGGACAATGCCATGTTTTACAGGCAATTAATTTTGTAAAAATATTGTATCATACTTTATTGAATGAGTATGTAAATTAGATTTTCTTGCAAGTCTCAAAATACTTACATGGGTGTTGTTCCGGTTTAAAGTGAATGAATTCAGAAGTAATCAATGACACTACATGATCAAGGTCACCTAGAGTGAACTTCCATGTCACCAGAGACCATAAATGGAAAAAAGAAAGACAGCATTACAAGAGTTACAAAAAGAGACAGCGCGTGATTAAATCAGCCAAAATCAAATTAGGAACATGCAGCATGAGACATATTCCCATGACGACTGGCTATACAAATAGCATGCTATACTCATTATGGCCACATGGCCAAAAGGTATATTAACAGAAGTTAATTTTGAGTATCTGTACATTTGGAATCTGTCAATGTCATTAAGTCATCATGCACGTTAATAGCGGTCATCCTTAAATGTGTTGTATGCCTTTGAAACATGCTTGTACAGTTAAAGTACATTACTAAATCACACTAAGTCTTTTGTGCTGAAAATAAGCCAATTTATTAAGCCTCGTAATGAAATTATTGAAATGCACATGACAAAAAAAAGTCATGTGTTACATGTACCCTGAGAAAATGCTCTGAGTGTAATCATACAAACATAGTATTATTCAATTTAAATCACATGACACAAGTTAAGCATGTATTATAAAGTTTTATCCTCCACTCTGTAGGATGGCGCTACCTGATTATCCCATTCCAGAACTGGATGTTACTCTCCAGGAAGCTAGCCGGGTGCTTCAGCTCACCTTAAATCCCGACCAATACCAACAATATAAAACTGCCCTCTTTCAGCAAAGAGATGCACTCCAGGAAGTCCAAAAACATCTGAAAGATCACGCTTCTGGACGTGAGAACTGGGTGACTGAGGAATTCAAAAAGCGGCTGCTCTCCTGCTATGACCCTCTGCCCAATTCCACCGCTATTCCCTCCATCCTTCCCTCCTCTAAGCTAAATGGGGAGTTTGCGCAGATAGAGCGGGCTACGGCCCTGCTGTGGGCAGCTGCTAAGCTGTACAGTGAACCATTGCTGGTGGAAGGGGATGTACCAACTGAGCGAACACAACAGTCACAGGTTTTTGCAGCTAGTCGCCTACCAGGCAAGAGCAATGATGAGCTAAAGGTATTTGTTTCCAATTGACCTCCAGTTTTTACTATTTTAAGTTACTTTAACTAGGTAAAACTCATTTTAATGACTGATTTCACTCATCTTAATGACATTTTCTTAATGTTGCAGACATACCCAGACAGCCTTCACGCCATATTGACCTGTCGAGGGGGTATATTTCCGATTCAAATTATATGGAAACCAAGTGCAAGGGAATCTCTTTCTGCTGTACCTCTCAGTGACATCTACGCCCAACTGGTGCATGCAATGAGACACCCAGAAGCACCCCCCGAACAAGACCCGTCCTTTATTTGTGGTCTGTCTTCTCTTCATCGCCAAGCCTGGCATTCTGTGAGAATGGATATCTTAAAGACAGGGGGTGAAGCAGCAGTTTCACTTGAAATGATGGAGAGTGCCATTCTGGCTATTTCCCTGGAAGACCACCCAGCACCAGCTGATCTTGCAGAAATACTTAATACAGTCCGACTAGGGGAGAAAGATAGCAGATGTTTGAGATACTATGATAAGGTGAGTAAAAACAGGATGTTTATATAATTAGAACATTTTAATTAGAACTGTACAGCAGTAAGCTTAATTTCCAATTGGGGTTTGTCAAATTCCAGAAATGAACAATTCCATCACTTATTAAATTCCATGTATTGACATTTGAATTGAACTGGCGCCCAAACTTTAAAGCTTTTAAAAGCTTTATTTTTGCTAATTTGGTATTTAAAAAAAAAAAGTTTTATTAAGATAAAATTAAGTACTGTAAAGTAAAATACTGTTGAAATTCATGGATTAAATGACTTCCCATAGCAATGCTTAAATCAGACTCAGCTGGCTGTAATGTTTAGATATGAATGGCAGAATAACATAACTATTTATCATCTTCATCAACAGGTGGTGAACTTGGTGGTTTTTAAAGATGGCCAAGCAGGCATGTTGTTTGAGCATAGCGCCCTAGATGGAATGGTAGCTGGGCTTCTTGTTGAACGTCTGTGGCAGTTCTCGGAATCTGAAAACATAGTAATAAACACCCAAACCAATAAGTTAGGTCCATTCTCAAATGCTGGTTCTCTTCACCCTAAACCTCTGAAAATGCCTCTGAAAGGAATAACTGTACCGAATCAGTCTGTTTCTAGCCTTCTACAAGCCAGCCAGTCAGTCATGACTTTTGAAATATCATCTTACCCAGATGTGTTCACCACCTTAAGGGGTCACAGAAGTCTATATGATGCATGGATTAATTTCACTTTGCAGCTGTCCTTGAGGCAAACACTTGGGGATGCAGCTACTAGCCTCATCATGGTGACACCTACTCACATGCGTCACTTTAAACACGGCCGCTGTGATCCCACATACTCCACAACTATTAGATCTCACCAGCTTGTTACAGCACTGGCATCCTGCATTGGTCCAGACAATGTTCCCCAGTACACAAATGAGCTTTTCAAGCTCTTTCACCTTGCCTTTTTAGAGCACAAAAACCTAATCAAAGCTACAAAACTTGGCCTTGGAGTGGGGCCTCATCTGGCAGCCTTGCGCAGATCTATGTCTCAAGATAACCCACTCAAGAAGTTTCTTGACCCTTTTGGATGCCCTTCGATTTACTTGACTGGGTCAGATCTAATGGAGGGAGTTGAGTGTGCTGTAGGTAACGTCTATGCTACAGACCAGCTGGCTGTCACATATCTAGGCAGGAAGGACAAAGTACGTCTAGTCCTGAATGGAAAGGGTACTTTCGCCAATGTCCTGGGAAATCTCAAAGAAAGACTTGAGTTCAATCTAAAACTAGTAATGCTTCTGGCACTAAGGTATGCCATTGCAGGGCAGATGGGAGCCATTGAATGTCTCCTGCAAGACAATGAAGAAAAACTAGTAAATAGATCTTCAGTGGACGATGCAGTCAGAGCTGTGGAGCAACAAGGACAAAACAAACCCATGCAGCCAGATTTCACTTTAGTGATCCATGGTGGGGCAGGAGAGGAAATGATGTTAAATGAGAAGGTGATTGGGACCATTGAATTTGCCCTTCAAACAGCTCTAACTCTTGGAGCACAAGTGCTTTTTCATGGAGGTAGTAGTCTGGATGCAGTACAAAGAAGTGTAGTTGCGTTGGAGGACTGTTTCTTGTTTAATGCCGGCAAGGGATCAGTATATAACCAAGATGGGGAGCATGAAATGGAAGCCACCATTGTGGATGGACATGGGAAGAACTCTGGATCCGTGGCTTGCCTGCGACGAGTGAAAAACCCAATAAAAGCAGCCCGCTGTGTTATGGAAAAGAGTGTGCACTCATTACTGATTGGAGAAGGTGCTGAAGAGTTTGTAAACAGTCTTGGAGAAAAAGAAACAACACTAAAATCAGAGTACTTTGACACCGACATAAGATACAAGGAGTTGCTTATGAAGTCAGGTGATGGCAAGAATAACCATCCTCAAACTGTAGGTGCAGTTGCGCTGGATAAGTGGGGCAAGTTAGCAGCAGCCACATCCACTGGAGGTTTAGTTGGCAAGTGGAAAGGCAGAGTCGGTGACACCGCTATAGTTGGGGCAGGAATTTATGCTGATGAGAAACTAGCCGTGACATGCTCTGGTGATGGTGATGCCTTCTTACGCCAAACAGTTGCTCACAAAGTAGCCAGCTTATACAACCTCAAAGGTTACAGTCTCAGACAGGCTTGTCGAGAAGTTATCTACAATGATCTGGAAGAAAAGTGTGCAGGAATTATTGCTGTAGACCATCATGGTGAGGCCGTTATTGAAACCAATGCTGGGGTCATGTTTGTTGGTTCAATGGTCAGTGGCATTCCTCGAACTGAGGTTTTAAGACCTAGGAAGGAGTTTATGAATGTGATTTGGGAGACTAATGAATTGGTAGCTCACCTACAGTCTAATCCTTGGACCCCAGGAGCCACTGTTCTCACTCGAAAGACTATTAATGGACCTAGTAGCATCTTTCAGTTAGTGTTACCTGACTACATAGCAATGATGCAGGGGGCACAGACTGTTGCCAATCTCCTTTGCGAGAAACTTTGTGTGCATCGCTGCGCCCTTGTGTCCATGCCAGAACTTGACAAGCCAGCTTACATCAAAGTCTTGCCTCTCCATGACCTAGAACCAAACTGGAAACCTCAATTAGCTGAGGAAATGGAGTTCAATCCTTATGACCCTGGATACTGTAGCTCCAAAAGTGGTCCACGATGTGAAGATACCCTTCTTGACCAGGTCCAGGCAAAGATTCGCTCTCGACTCCCGACACCCAATGCCCCTTCTTGCTTTGACTTCCATGGAGATCCTTCTGATACCGGCCTTTTCCCCCGCATTATTCGTGGTGAAGAGCAACAGTGGCGTGTCTGGGAAGACAATGAACATGTAGCCTTCCTTACTCCTTTTCCAAATACACCAGGCTTTACAGTTCTAGTGCCAAGAAAACCTCTTACCAGTGACATCTTCGGTCTTAATGAGAGCGACTATACATCTCTACTTGTGGCAATACAAAAGGTTGCTCATCTTGTGCAAGAAGGAATGAATGCCCATGGTGTAGCTCTCATATTTGAAGGGTTTGAGTTTGATTATGCCCATGCCAAACTGATTCCATTAGTTCATCAGCCTAATGGCCCCAAATCCCCAGTTGTGGTTTCTCAGTACTGCCCAACTTATACAGGATATGTAACATCAGTAAATGGTCCTCCAGCTAACAAAGAGGACCTTACAGAGATCCACACCAAGATAACAAAGACTACTCCACCTCAGTCCTGGCAAGACCCCCAGACTCATGCAGCATTAGCCATCAAGAGCAAATGGTATCGCAATCTCTTTCAAATCCAAAACACCCTGTTTCATAGCACAGTAGAGTACTTCAACAACAAATGCAAGTATGCTTATGCACTGACACCTATCACAACGGACACAATTTCCTCTCCAATCGGTCTGGGGTCAGATTCTGAGCCAGTGTTTGTCAACATGTTGGGCCAAGATGTATATCTGGCAGACTCTATGCAGTTTGTTTTAGAGTACTTTATGAGGTTTCATGATGGTCTTCCTGGGGCTTACTATGTGTCCCCCAGTTTCAGAGGGGAAGATCCTGACGCTACACATCTCAACCAGTTCTACCATGTGGAATGCGAGCTTCTGGGCGACATGGATGCTGCCATGACTATAGCTGAAGGCTATGTTGCACATTTGACTCAGGCAATGGTAAAGCAACATTCCGACATTATCTTAAACACAGCTGGTACACTATCTCATGCCCAAGAACTACTGAAGAACTTAGAAAAACCTCTTCCAAGAGTACCCTTGGATCAAGCCATTAACATTATGCCATCCTCTGATTGCCTTGAGTGGGTTCAGGAAGGACAACCACAGTTTGGAAGGAAGCTAACACGAAAGGGAGAAAGGGTCCTAATTAAAAAGTATGGAGGTGCTGTTTGGCTGACAGAAATGGACCATCTTGGAGTGCCCTTCTACCAAGCATATATTGAAGGTTCAGGCAGGAGCAAAGCCAAGGCAGCTGACCTTCTCTTGGGGTTAGGGGAGACAGTAGGGCTTGGGGAACGTCATTCTACACCTGCAATGGTACGAGAGGCCTTACAACACCATGCTGTACCAGAGGACTCATACAAATGGTACATCAACATGCGTCAAGCCATCCCTCTTCTAACAAGTGGATGGGGAATGGGCTCAGAGAGATACCTGTGCTGGCTTCTGCAGCACAATGATGTCAGGGACATGCAAATCATACCCAGACTGAAAGCCAAAAAGTTTATGCCATAAATGGTACATATGGTCCTCAAAGTCTACAACTTGTGCAAGGACTTTACACAGCATACTCAGTATTTATATTGACAGTTACAAAGTTATAGATGACATATAATGTATGGAATCAATACTAAATATAGGCCTACTCTTAAGAATTTTAGCAAGAATAAGGATATGAAATCTTGAAATAAAAGTTATATTATAACTACACTACATTTCAGATTGTTAAATTTTTGACAACAGAATATTTACACTGTTTGATTTACATACTGTTTGGTGTAAATCAGTTTCTGCTATACTTTGTGTGTTTACCCACTTTGTTTAAAAATATGTTTGTAAGAACTGATGTACCTTTTTGTGTATTGCAGAATTTTAAATACTGCACTTACATATCACAACACTGTATCTCTTTTTTATCTCTATCTCTGTATCTTTTTTGCTTTCCTTTTCTGTTTTAATACTTTACTAAAATATTATATGAATACATTACAAACTGGCTTACTGACTTACTGACTAAAAATTGTATAATAAAACTCTTATAACCTTCTTTCAAATTATAATAATAAAATGCAGATAAATCACCCTTAATGTCTTTTAATTGTTTTAACAATAAACACTGAGCACATAAACCAAAAACAAGAACAAGTAGCTTACAAAATATGGGATAACTTAAATTTTTGCTATGTAGCTGGTCAAATATTTTAACTGATGAGCAAGAGAGCACATTAAACACTAGTATCAAATGGATAGTTCTGCTGACACCGTAAAGGTGAATCACTAAACAGTTAATTTTGGATATCTAAAAGGATTAGAGCTGTGCTAAAACCTTCAACACCATGTAATTATATTCTCATGACTAACACAGAACTGCATACCTTGTGACAAGCTAAAAAAGTCTTTCACAAACTGACAACAACACTAGAAAACAGTGCCTCTTTCACCAACTCACACAAGTCACATAGTAAGCATGTACTAGTAAGCATAACAAGCATCACAAGTAAGCATAACCAAAAAACATGACACAGCTAAACCGAGACAAACGATAATATGAAACAGGTCGGTTAGAAAAATTTAACAGTTACCACTCTTCTACTCAGAGAGCTAAATAATTTCATATTATATATTCATCATCACAGTGCATGTATTCGAGTGATTCAGTTAATTTATTTCAGAAACCTTGCACTATTATGCACACCCTTTGCATCAATTAAAACATCACTTGCACTCAATTCTTTCCAACATTGGTGTAATTCTGATGTATTTCTTATGCATTTCTTTACTGCTTAGAAAAGAAGAATATTTATCTTTGGAATGGAGTGAACTTTTTGACACATCCAGTCATGCCTTAGTCAACAACAAAAAAACTTTCAAACTCACTCAAATACTATGCAATCATATATTTAATATTAAGTGTTTTTACTAAAATAGAATTTCAATGTAAGACAACACACAACAGAAAGCTAACAAAAACAAAATTAATATTGTATCATAGCCATTGTTCTAATGACATCTGGCTGAAATGTATTTCATTACTGAATGCATTGATCACGTAAGATACTAAAAGTCAAAACGGAAAAAAGCAATAAATTTACCAGGGGGCACCCGGATTTGAACCGGGGACCTCTTGATCTGCAGTCAAATGCTCTACCACTGAGCTATACCCCCTCGCGGTTCTGCTAAGGATTTATCTGCCATATATTAGCAATGCATGTATGTCGTACTTAAAAACAAAATCAAAGCAGATCGTACATTTTAAGTTAAATAAGTAAAAAAAACCCGTATTGTTTAGATTCCCCCTTTTCCCGTCAACAAAATATCATACCAAGGTAATATTTGAGCAGTAATTCATTGCTCGTAAATTTGCAGCATAGACTGCCGTCGAGAAGTTGTAGTGCTGTAACGTTAGTAGTGGAGCGCGCGAGTGACATGGCTGCTCAAGCTCGAGCTCTCGTAGCGGCGCGATGGCTCGCGGACGCTGTCAAAAGCAACCGAGTGGGACCAAATCTGCGGATATTAGATGCATCTTGGTATTTACCTAAAATGAAACGTAACGCTTGTGTCGAGTTTGAACAAACTCACATTCCCGGAGCTTCGTTTTTCGACATCGACGAGTGTTGTGACAAAAGCTCCGAGTTTGATCACATGCTGCCTACCGTGGGCGAGTTCGCTGACTATGTGGGTAATCTGGGAATAGGGAACAACACTCATGTCGTCGTTTACGATGCCAGCGACTTTGGCTCGTTCTCTGCACCACGGGTGTGGTGGATGTTTAGGGTGTTTGGACACAATTCCGTGTCGGTTTTGGACGGTGGGTTAAAGAACTGGTTAAGGGAGGGTCTTCCCGTTACCGAGCAATATAGTAAACCAGCGCGCGCCGAGTTCAGAGCGTCCTTTAACAAGTCCTGGGTCAAAACTTATGAAGACGTTTTGAACAACATTAAAACCAATGAATTTCAAGTAGTCGACGCCAGAGCCAATGGAAGATTTCGTGGGGTTGAACCAGAGCCAAGGGCAAGTAAGTATGGATTGTGACCTGTCACACACTTTTTTTTCCTAGTGCAAATATCTAAACATTATAATGTTTACTTGAGAAAAAAAAAAAAGACATACAATGTAGATATTTCAAGTAATATCTTGATTTAAGAATATTTAGATATTTGTAGTGGGAAACAAGACCATTTTTCATTGTTAACTATTTTAAGCAACATTTTCTAACATTTGTATAATTGTTATACATGCATTTTTGTGACCACATGGAGAATATATATGAAGAGTTCAGATGCAAAAGCCTCTACCATCTGAAATTTTCTTCTAGAATGATCATTTTTATCAAGCTTGTATGTTTAAGCTCAGTAATTTCACTTAAATGGCAATGAAAATTACCTATGAATTGTCATTTAAGTGAAATTACTGAACTTAAATATACAAGCTTGATAAAAATTATCATTCTAGAAGAAAATTTCAGATGGCACTTAGAGGCCATCTGAAATTAGATATATATATATATATATATATATATATATATTAAAGGTAATCATTCAAAGCACTTTCAATTTATACATACATACAAATGGAGTTTTATTTTTTAACTACTCTTATAAGGTACAATATAAGGTACAATATCCAATGTTGTTACTATATCCAATGTTTAACTGTATGACATTACAAATGTATATTTTGGCTTATTTTTATGGAACACAATTTCTCTGAAGAATGGAGTTAAGAAAATGAAGGCAGATGCTATCAGTCTATGAATGCATGAATGCATATTAGCACTTTTCTATTATCAATTTCAACTACTGATAGTGTTTTAATTCTCCACAGTAATACAGTACAAGCAATGTCATACAGTGCCATACTGTTTCTAAATTTATTCTATGCATTTTGTGACCACATTCATATGGACTTCTAAGTTATGTATTAAGTACTCTTATAGAACATAACACAAGGTACAATAATCAAAGATTTAGTTATAGACATAACAGATTTATTTATTTGTTTATCAAAAATGCCAAAGTGCCATAGTCTTATTTCTCTACATTTCTCTGTTTTATATCTTAGACACAGAGCCTGGTCATATTCCTGGATCGATCAACATGCCTTTTCCCAGCTTCATGGACCAGACATCAGGTCTAGAACATCCTGTGGAGGAACTCACCAAGCTCTTCCAGCAGGCAGGAGTTGACATGCAGAAGCCCTTCTGGGTCACCTGTGGCTCAGGTGTGACAGCCTGTCACATCGCCCTCGCCGCTCACCTGTGCGGCCACCCGGGGGTCTGTCTGTACGATGGAGCGTGGTCCGAGTGGTTCACCAAGGCTGCACCTGAACATGTGATCTCTGAGGGAAAAGGAAAACAGCCATGATGGGTTCTTAGACCCGTACGACACCTTTTCTTCGGAATAAAGAACGGATGACTAATGGAATCACAAGAAGCCTCATTTTGATCTGCAATGATTGCACAACAAGGCTATTAAGTGCTGCACTATTCTGCATAAGCCTTTTCTTGTTAAAATAACAGTTATATAAATATAGAAAGAGAGTTACAAGAATTCATAGCTCAATTCAGTTGTCAGAATACAGAAACATTCAGTATTTCAGAAAGTCTCTGGAATGTAATCAGTTAAAAAAATCTAAATTATGTTAAAAGGATATTTTTTATATAAATATACTGTAATTATTGTGCATTTAAAATAATGCACACCAGATAGCCTATTTGAGGGGAAATTAATGTTTAATTATGCCAAATAGAATTTTTATTTTACTAGTTTAAAAAAATAAGCAAACTATAATTAGTGACCTAACCAAGTTGTTTATCTAATAAATGCAATATACACAAATATCGCATGTCTTGTGTGCCAGTGTTTAAAACAAATAGTTTCAACAATACACGCATGAGGGGCATTTTATCATATTGCCCTCACTGATGAATTATGTCAACTTACACATAACAGGGCTCTCAAGTTTTATCAAAAGTTTGGAGTGAGATCTGTTATATTTGCAAATATTATTTCCAAATATTTGCAGCAGTGGCCCCTCGGCCCCACCCAATTCGCTCAAATTTTTGCTAGCAGTTCAATTTTGCCTATTGTTCATAATTGACCAGCACAAATGGAAATTATAACAATTGGTAAATATGATAAAAGGCAAATTCATCCAAATACAATAAATAGTTTTATATATTTCAAAAATACAAATTTATAAATAAAAAAAAAATGAAATTTGGCCCCCAACGAGCCAACTGAACATCAGTGCTCAATGTACATACTCAGTCATAACAACTTGCCCTGAGCATGTATGTCAAGGTGTGTGTTTGTGTGTGTATGTACACATTTAGCTTATGAAGGTGTTTTGTGTTTTAAGTATTAGTTGCACATTTTGATGCCTTGATGACTGCTGGGGTAGGGGGCTCCCACTTAAAGCACTGTTGCTCAAGGCAGCCATTTTCACAGTCATGATGGAAGATTGCGTTCGATCCAGAGCTAAATTGTTCCTTGTTTTGGTTTTGTTCAAACCCACCATGGAGAACACTCTCTCTGCATCTGCATTCGAGTGGGAAAGATCTAAAACCAGTTTAGCAATCTTAGACACCCTACCAAATCGACTCTCAGTGTGTGCGTGTTGCCTAGTAACGTAGGTGGTTGAAGCTGCCTGGAACACGTAATTTATTTACCCGGATACAACAAATTCTAATTTCTGATTGGCTGGTAGGTGGCATTAAACTGAGTATAATTCGAGACAGCATCGGCAGAGAACTTCCATCCGTTTGCCTGCCCCTTTTCAATTGTATAGCGGGACAAGTTATCCCTTAGTTCTCAGCGTGAGAAATACAAGGTGTGGCGTGTGAACTGGTTGAAATACGTGTCTCACGGTGAATGCGTGAGACTTGAGAGCCCATGTAGATCTCCCGCATGGATTTTCACATTTCTGTCTTTCTACCCCTCATGCCACATTTTTAATGGACGCATCCATAGTCGCCTCTATCATTGCCTGATGGTCCTGCGAATAAAAACAAACACGCTGCTCTCCATTCCACTGTCTTCATGGCTTAACGTTGTTTGTCTATTTTCCCGACATTTTAGACAAAAGCTAGATGTAATTTTAAATCTATTATACGATTAGTTTGGCAAATTCATTTGGATTTTTAAAATTCAAAATCAAACAGTTGATGATCAAACGCCAGTTCGAGTCGTGAGCACTAAGTGGTCGCGAGGTATCTTCCTTACACCTTTGGATCGTTTTAACATTTCGAGATTTTGTTTTGGAGTTCGCTAAAAACCATCGACTAAAACCGTTTGGTATTGGCTGGAAAGGCATTTTAAAACATTTGTTTAAGGTAAGCCAGCGACTGTAATTGTTGACAGTTAGTGGCGTATGATGCTAATGGTGATATGAGTGTTGTAACGAAGTACTAGCGCTCACAAAATTGAAAGTGGTTCAACTTAAAACTTCATGTGATGTGATGTATCTTCAGACATTATATTCATATAAGCTCATCTATAATGTTTATTTCTGTCTTTACGGATGCACCGACGACACGTTTGATGGTGTGTTTTTCTGCCCGCAGGGTGGCGCTGTTGAGTCATGTCTGGAATTGCTTTGAGTAGACTGTCACAGGAGCGCAAAGCCTGGAGGAAAGATCATCCTTTTGTAAGGACTCACAGATACACAAGATCAAATGTGCAGAATTTGAAAAATATATCTAACTGATAACTATAATTTGCGCTGTGGTACCTTCTGTTTCTCTATAGGGTTTTGTGGCTGTACCAACCAAGAACCCAGATGGCACCATGAATCTCATGAATTGGGAGTGTGCGATACCAGGAAAAAAGGGGGTTAGTTTCCAAATCGACAATCTTTCTTCTCAAACAAATCCTGTCTAAATTAAGTTTCAGATCAAGTTACTAACCTCCGGTTTCAAAGACAAGGCTTTAGTCTAATCCCACACTAAAATGCATGTTTGAGCTGTTTTAACTGAAAGTAACTTGAACTGACATCTTAAAATATGTCAGTGCCGTTGTTTTGTCTCAAGATGCACACCAGTAATGTTTTTTACTAAGTCACGTTTATTAAAGTTTATTAAATGCCCTAATTGAACTAAGGCCTAATCCTGTCTTAATCTAAACCCTGTCTGTGAAACCGGACCATAGAGTTCTAGATTAATCCTCGATCGGAATATTTGTCAAGGGTAATTTTTATACTTATATTTAACATTTGTACACGTGTACATTTGTGTATATTTGTTTAACATACCCCACTCTTTTTCTTATTTACATTCCCCTGCATAATTGTATCTGATTGGTATACATGCAGATCTGTCTTGTCTTTTGTATACATACATAATTTGTCTAGGTTGTGTGTCTATATATAATAAAAATAAGTAAATATTAATTAAGAAATATGTTTGTGAGTGATTTTGTAGTAGGCTATTATTACCTTATTTTTATTATTTGTCTCTTTTGCTTGAATTATGCAGTTTTAAGGCGGTTCTTATCACCTAGCCTATATGACATGCCTACATACAAATAGGAATCTATGGTGTCTTGGACTAATTCAGAGACTCATGTCAAATATCATGTTTGAACTGTGAACCAGTCATAGTGTTAATTTACTGGAGTTTTAAAATCTGTCGGTCTGTTTCCTGTAGACTCTTTGGGAGGGAGGTTTGTACAAACTGAGAATGTTGTTTAAGGATGACTATCCATCTTCACCACCCAAATGTGAGTTTTCTCCTCTATAAGAGATGTTATACTCTAAACGTTTGTTTTTATATTGCTTATTATTGTCATTGTCACCACACCTTTTACAGGTGTTTTTATTTGTTGAACTCTGATTATACCCCTTGCATATTTTTGTAAGGCTGGTCATTAGCACCTAAAGACTGTTGTAAATCTGCTTTAAAACAATATTTATTGTGGAGACAAACATGACGCATTAATTTTGTTCTCAGGCAAGTTTGAACCTCCGATCTTCCACCCAAACGTCTATCCTTCAGGTACGGTGTGTCTGTCCATACTGGAGGAAGAGAAGGATTGGAGACCAGCCATCACCATCAAACAAGTATGCAAAAACACACACACACAAACACAATTTGTGCAGTTATACACTAGCGTTCAAAGGTTTAAGGCTTTGTAAAAAATTAAAGGCATTGTTTTCTCTGTTAATTTATTTTAAAATGTAGTCTATTCCTGTAATGGCTAATCTGAGTTTTCAGCATCATTACTCCAGTCTTCAGTGTCACATGATCCTTCAGAAGTCATTATAATATGATGATTTGCTGCTCAAGAAACATTTATTATTATTATCACTGTTGAAAACAGTTGTGCTGCTTAATATTTTTGTGGAAACCGTGAGACTTTTTTCAGGATTCTTTGATGAATAGAAAGTTCAAAATGAATAGAAATCTTTTGTAGCATTATAAATGTCTTTACTGTCACTTTTGATCAATTTAATGAATTATTGGTGAATTAAAGTATTATTATCTTCTTCTTTTTTTAAACTTGCAGACCCCAAACTTTTTTAATGGTTGTGTACACCTAATCATGATTAAAATACTTTGAGATCATTGTTACTCATAAGGTCATAAATCATTTGAACAAACCTTTTGGGCCTATAAGCAGTGAGCTTTTGTATGTCATTGTGTTCTTGTGGCTGTGTAGATTTTGTTGGGCATCCAGGAACTTCTTAATGAGCCCAACATTCAGGACCCAGCACAGGCAGAGGCATATACGACATACTGGTAAAGTTCAGCCAAACATCACGTACACCTTTTAATATTAGATAGTACTGTTTACTTTCAACCGATGTCAAGCCCACATCATTGATCTTATCTCTCTCTCATTCTTATGCAGTCAAAACAGGATGGACTACGAAAAGCGCGTGAGGGCACAAGCTAAAAGATTCGCTCCCACATAGAACAACAAGTGCACAATCTTGAAAGCCTGTGCCGAACAGATCCAGTTTCCACATAGCTGCCATTCTGATGCTCCAGAATCCTTCACCACTCAATGAAAATCCCAAAACTGCAGTTGAAAGTTGAAATAGAGATTTGGCTTTTGTTGGCTTCACAACCAAATGAGGATGGGTGTAAAACAACTCCTTAAGATGAAAGCAACCAAGATAGAAGTTAAAGTTGGCTGCAGATCTGTGACCAGTGTTTTACAAAGTGATGGTAAAAAAAGAGAAGAAATTGTTTGCAGATCAGTTGGTTCAAAATCAACTTTTACACAGAGCAGAGATGGTAAAGGTGGAGGGTTTCTGTATATAAAGTATAAATATTGAAAATTATTTACTTGACTTTATAATTGACTTTTATTTACTTTTTTTATCGTTTCATTACATTAATTAAAATATGTGTGGCCATAATATATGTACGAGTATGTATTATTTGAAATAAAAAGAAGTGGTTGCTACAAGCCTTGTTGTTTATGTAATTTATATTAATTGTAACATACAATTTAATAGTTTTATTTTTAAGGTAACTTTAATTATGTAAACAAACTGTTGTTATGGTGCTTTGGCATGTTTGTGTGACGTTCATGGTGGCACTAACCATTGATGCTCTGTAGAAGTCAATGGTTTATTAATGTCGCAGGTAGAGTTTCACCCCCACTCCAACCACAACATGACCAATCGCTGGTCGGTAGGTACCTCCTCTTACTTTCCAAAAGATTGATTCTGTTTTTTTATTTATTATAATTGTTACTTTTTTATTCACTTTGGTTTCAGGACATTTGTCCAGTCAACCTAATCATCATAATGGAAATTTAATTGTATGAAGTACTTAAGGACTCTTGTGTCTAGCAAGCTTGTGATGGCAAAGTGAACCTGGCATATTTTTTATGTTGCATTAACAGTTTATTATTCGTCATATTACTAAAGTACCCTGCATGTATTCGCACAGTTTTGAATCTTGATTATTTGTCTATTTCCAAGCATGTTTGTCAGGTTAAAGATGCAAATATCAGGACAGTAGTAGTAACTTTGGTTATCATGCTGATAAATTATATTTATTGATAGGACAATTTGAGGATGAACACCATCAGCCAATCAGAGAAGGGGACAAATGGCTGCAATCAGGTCCATGATTCTGCACCACAACATTGACCATTTTATGACATTGAAATTGCTCATATCATCATGCATATGTGTATTTATGTGTGTATATTCAGGTGTGCAGAATACACTTCCCGCAGGTTCCTCCTCTTTGTGCTCCTCATTTCACTGATACAGGCTCAGATAGCACAGATGAGCACAGATCCTATAATATGATGGGCCTCTATCTGCGTGCAAACGTCTTCCCCGGTGTGCCTTGAACACAAATTCACAAATTGCATCCTTTTGGTATATTACATAAACACACCAATTACCAAATCCCATATCTGTTCATTAGAAATCATGTATGTGTTGTTTTTCACAGGGCCCTCGGTTGTGTGGTCATCTTTGGTTAAGGACTCATTTACTCGTCATCATCTACCAGCATTTATCCAAGATGCAGTGCACTCGCACGGCCACAAAACAGATCACTTAGGTAAGCTTGAAGATTGGAATCCTGTTCGCTCATATCTCAAATAAATAGATCTCAACCAGGGGGCCCGTGGGGACTCAGGATGACTTAAAATTATTTATTAAAATGATATTAAAAGTATTAGAATGATATAGGAATGGCTAGACTGGTTCAAGTTAATACAAAGGCAACAGTAACTCCACTCATTATAACCGAGGTCTACAGAAGAGAATCTGTGAACGCACAACATGTCAAACCTGGAGCAGATGGATTAAAGCAGCAGAAGACCACACCGAGTGCCACTCCTGTCAGCTGAGAATGGGAAACTGAGGCTACAATTCATACGGACTCACCAAACCTGGACATTAGAAGACTGGAAAAACGTTGCCTGGTCAGTTGAGTCTCGATTTCTGCTGCGACATTCGGATGGTAGGGTAATAATTTGGCATAAACAACATAAGCAATGATCCATCCTGCCTGAATCGACAGTTCTGGCTGCTGCTGGTGGTGTAAGGGTGTAGTGGATATTTTCTTGGAACAATTTGGACACTTAAGTGTCAACTGAGCATCGTTTAAACGCCACAGCCTGCCTGAATATTGTTGCTGACCATGTCCATCCCTTTATGACCGCAGTGTTTCCATCTTCTGATGGCTACTTCCAGCAGGATAATGCTTCATGTCACAAAGCTCAAATCATCTCAAACTGGTTTCTTAAACATGACAGTGAGTTCACTAACCTCAAATGGCCTCCACAGTCACCAGATCTCAATCTCAAAGAGCACCTTTGGGATGTGGTGGAACGGGAGATTCACATCATGGATGTGCAGCCAACAAATCTGCAGCAACTGCATAATGCTATAATATATGTGTGTGTATGTATGTATGTATATATATATATATATATATATATATATATATATATATATATATATGTGTATGTATGTGTATGTATGTGTGTGTGTGTGTACATTTTTTATATTTTGTGGTTGCTATAATATTCTGAGTGGTTTTTAGCATGTTGCTATATGGTTAATGGGGTGTACTACGTGGTTGTTTTTTGGCCTAATTCAAAAGACTCCAGCCATTAGTCTATATGATATTCTGGTCCCTCGATGGGATATTTTCACCTTTCTTTTATCAGCTTCTGTTTAATCTCTAACCTTAATTGCAGCACATTTACTGTATTTTTGCATACATTTGACCTACATTAAGATGCGAAGGAGATGTGTTGCACTGCGTGAGGCAAATGGTGGTCACACCAGATACTGACTGGTCACACCAGATACTGACTGGTCACACCAGATACTGACTGGTCCCTTTAAAGACCTGACGCACAGACCCATTATACTGTTTTATATAGCCAATATACTTTCCTTTATGTGAGTGCACTTTGGGTGAACTGGAATTAGTAAAATTATGCGCAATACGTGCAATCTCACGCTGAAATTCAATCCTTTAACACTAACAATATTTATCCAGAGCAAATGAAATGAAAGGGTAAAGGGATGCTGTCAAGATGCTGATTGGACAGCATGATTATTGCACAGGTGTGCCTTAGGCTTGCCACAATAAAAGGCCACTCTAAAATGTTTGTCAATCAAATCTATATTTTTGACAACTCGGCATTACACTAAGTTTATTATTTCAGATGTCTTTTTAAAAGACTACAATTGAAAAATGTATATTATATAAAATTCAATCCGCCAAAGTGGCTAGTAGGAGTTACTGCGTTGCATGCTACAGCTGCACCCGCATTTGGCTCATAATATATATATATATAAATATTTTTACATGACTTAGTCATGTTAAAAAAAAAAGTACACCCTGTTGAATTCTAGGACATAATAAAAAATCACCTGGTCTTTAGCAGGTCTTAAAATTAGGTAAATATATATATATAGTTACAAAGGAAGTATCACAAATGCCTCATCTAAGCCACATTTGTCTTGTTCTTCTTTATTCTTTCCCCTTGCAGTGAAGTGGACAGAGCAGAACTTTCTCAACAAGCGACTGCATAAGCTGCTGAAGGAAATGGAGGTCAAGGGTGTGTCCAAATGAGCTTGACGTTTTCGAAAACCGCAGCAAATTAACAATCGCACCTTCAGAGAAGTGTTATCACAGCACCCACACACTTTTAGCTATTCTCATACACAAACACACACACACACACACACACATATATATATATAACCACACATGAGCCTCAGTATTCACGCGTGGCCCCTCCTACTCACACTTCAGCTGCTAATTGTTGCACTTTCTGTGCCATGTGTATACACGAGTCAAATGCAGTGACTGAATCGAACAACTGACTTTGCTGTAGGTCAGCTGATAGAAAAAAATAAGTTGCTTTCCGATAATAGGCATGAGCGAAATACTAGAGAATAACTGAAATTGTAGGGCTGAGCAACTGGTGCAACTCTTTGCTGCTCTAGTACTTCAGTAGTCCCTTAAAGGAGAGTTAAAATCCTGGTGTTAAAGTGGTGTTGTGGTGTTGAATTTCAAATGAAAACCAAGCCATTTTCAGAAATCTTCTGCATGGAGAAAGTTGCCTTTTGTCTTAAACTTTTATACAGCAGGTATAGGCATTTTTTTTAACAAGGAAGTAAACTATTTTAAAAATGTATTAAAAATT
This sequence comes from Abramis brama, assembly GCF_963993115.1. Taxonomy (NCBI): domain Eukaryota; kingdom Metazoa; phylum Chordata; class Actinopteri; order Cypriniformes; family Leuciscidae; genus Abramis; species Abramis brama. Next base: position 20,983,823 of record NC_139963.1, on the reverse strand, counting down.
GTGGATGTATATGCATGCAAATATACTGCTAAAAAATTATGCCAGTCAGTGTCAGGACAACCAATAGCAACAGAGGAGACAGTGACATTTTAAGCAGATATGACTAAATGGAAAGTACATTTCCAATAATTTAGGGGGATATTCTAAGGGAAGTACCAGCTAAATGCAAACTCCCCGACCTGCTCTCAAAACATTTATCTTAGACACACTCCCACCATTGTGTCTCTGTTAACAGCCATCAGGCACCTCCTAAAACAACGGCTTCCGGAATGCCTGTGTAACCCAGGTTACCAGTGGACAGAGACAAAATGCACTTCAAATTAAACAACAGAGTTAAAGTGTGAAAGCTGCTTTCAGATCAAATATAAGGCTGCAAACAAATTAATTAATTATATAGAAATGGCGAAATATAAAATATTGAATGTTATAAATATGTCCAATAGCGTTATCTCCCTTTACATAAGCCTCCAATGAGATCGCATTTTGAATGACGTCATGGAAAATTCTGCTATCGCGGCACTTTTAGAGAGCAGCGCATTCTAGAACTTTCTTTTCTCCGTGAACCTCTGACGCGAGCAGACGCTTGTTTTGCTCCGGGAGATTTGAAGCTCCGATTTGAGTCAAGAATTGACGTAAGAGTTGTATAAATGCCTCTAAATCATTTATATGATGACGATGTAGAAATAAGTTGCAGTAAAATGTGTTGAAGTGATATGATTGTTCACGTTATGTGTTGACCGCATGTCAATGATGCAATATTAGCGCTAGTTTAAAGCTAATATAGAGTGTGTGTATATATATCCCTAACGAAGGATTCAGAGAGAAGCAGTTTATGCTCGAGAATGACATTTTGAGAACGTGTATCATCTGGAACTTCCCTGGTTCTTCCGATGTACATGTAAACGAGTTCCTTGGTGAGTTAATATAGTTTCAATAATTTCAGTATTGTTCAATAAGGTTCATTAAGGATTATATTAAGTGTGTTACATCAAATTGTTTATTTGTTGCAGTATTAATGGCAAATACAGCCTTAAATGTAAAATGAAAGATGTAATTAGGCCATTTATGTGAAATTAATGCCATGAAATGCAATGTGTGTGTGTTAAATAAGATGCTTACAAGCAAGTATGCAAAACAATTTATTTATTGCACAGACAATTTATTGCATAAAGACAATTTATTGTACAGAGTACTATAAATGGACATTATTTGCTGTGTTTTATGAGAAGTTGTGTATAATCTGAATTGATTTGTATATAGTGACTGGCGAGCCGCCCATTTAACGAATCCTTTGATTTCCCTGTGAAAGAGAAAACTTGCTCATCTTTGAACGGTAGGATTAGACCCACACATCAATTTATTCTGTTCTATCCAGGGCAGAATAGGACGACTGAATTAAGTGCCTCACGAACTTTTGGACTGAGTTTACGAACTGATCTGTTCATTAAGAAACATCCAACTTTTGGACTTTCTGAGTATTTACATTCAGAGTGAATGAAATTTTGTTTTGTTTTGTTTGTTTCATTTTCTATTGTTTTCCTTACGCCTGTGTGAGGTTATATGGGTCCATGTTCAACAAATTGATTAATCATTACAATCTAACAACAAGGTGAAAAGAAAAGAACAAATTCAGTAAATTCAAACTTGTTCTTACCTCATCCTTTTGTTTGAGTATTCACTGCTGCTGTATCATCTCTCTCCCCGGACGAACCTAATCTTTTGAGCCCACTGGTCCGTTTGTAAAGTTGACACAAATTTATCACGTGTAACGGGTTACAAGTAAAAGTGGCGAGTGCCAGCCAGGAGAGAGATTGGCCTGCAGCAATGGTGACAATATAAATATATCATTAATTATTTATATACTCAGCAGAATATTGACAACATGGATATTGTAAAAAGAGAGAATGTAGATGTCTCAAATGCCGTAATAGTCAGCGACTTAACATTAACTGAAACAGATCAGGACTTAGAAGCATGGTTGTTGAGATATGGCAGCATTAGTCGCAACCTTCTCATTGATGACCCAAACTCCGAATTCCATCAACATGCCATTATAGAGTTTACTTATAGCTCCGCTATGAAAACACTAATGCCCCTTCTGCCCGTAACAATGGTCAGTACGTCAAACCCAGATACCACTTTCATAGTGCGTGCCTTAAGCTGTGTCTACCCTCATGTAGATAGTGACAGAGCCACTAAGTTGTATTTGGAAGAACTACAAAATATTGCTAGCGCTAGTGGAAAGTCAATTGAAGAAGTGCTCCAGGAGGAGTTAAAGAGAATGAAAGCTGGCTGTTCTGTTGCTGAGCCCATAGATGCTTCAGGTGATAGAGTTGAGTATCCACATGCTGCAGACTCTCAAACTCGGGATAGCAGCACCACCAGCTCACTAAATGGACAGTCGTCCCCAGCCAAATTACAGAGAGGGACCACAGAACAAGTCACCCCTCCCTCAAATGAATCTGAGAAATCACAAAACCTGTCCAAGGAAAGACCCAGCAGTAGAACTAGCCATCCTGCAGCTACAGTGTTACCCCATCCAGTACTTACAATGGACATGATTGATCCGCCCAGCGTGCAAAAAGTTGTAGTTGAACACATTGTCAGAACAAACGACACTGCTACATTACAACCTACCTCTTTCCGTCTCAGGTCTTTCTCTGGGAAAATTCCTAGACCAGTAAACGAACCAGACTTCGACACTTGGCGGGCAAGTGTTCAATTTCTATTAGATGACCCCTCCATTTCGGATTTGTCTCGCACGAGGAGAATACTTGATAGTCTGCTCCCTCCTGCTGCTGATGTCATTAAACATGTGAGTCCCCAGTCTTTACCTTCAGTTTACTTGGAGTTGCTAGAGTCTGTTTACGGATCCGTGGAGGATGGAGATGAGCTGTTAGCAAAATTAATGACCATGCTACAGAACCCAGGGGAGAAGCCCTCCAGTTATTTGCACCGGTTGCAAGTTATGCTGAGCACTACTGTAAGGAGAGGAGGCATTGCGGAGAGTGAGCAAAACCGCTGTCTGATCAAGCAATTCTGCCGTGGATGTTGGGATAATGGGTTAATTTCCAGCTTACAGCTAGAGAAGAAAAAGATCCACCCACCTTCTTTTGCAGAGATGGTAGTGCAAATTCGCATGGAAGAAGACCGACAAGCCTCAAAAGAAGACAGAATGAGAAATCATTTTGGATTGAACAAACAGAGTAATGCCCCCAAAATGAGAACTGCTACTCATCAAATGTCAACATACTCCCATGATGCAGTTGGTGGAGCAGCTGAAGAGGTGGATACTATGAGGGCTCAAATATCTGAAATTAATGCTCAAGTTGCTGCTATGCAAACCTCAACTTACCAGAAGTGCAAGCCTGATTATTCCAAAAATTCTGAATTGATCCAGCTAAAGAAAGGGCTAGTAGAACTACAAGCAGAAGTAGAGGCTATGAGAACATCCATTTCTGGTAAAGTGCCAAAAGAAACCCCAGCAGCTAAGGAAATAGCAGGACTGAAGAAGCAAGTGGCAGAGTTAAAGGCTCAGTTGTCAGCCCCTGAAATACCACAACATCGGTCCGGGAAGACGGCAAAATTCCAGCATAGGCAAACCGGGAGAGAGGAGTCAACTCAGAGTCAACAGTCAACTCAGAAGTAGTTCAGTGACATCCACTCGTCCTCGTCCTGGATACTGTTTTAGATGTGTTGAGGATGGACACCTAGCCATCAATTGCGAAAATGACCCGAACCCTTCTAAGGTAGATGAGAAGAAGCGCCAGTTGAGAGAAAAACAAGTCCAGTGGGACCTAAAGAACCAAGCCACTACTACTCCGTTAAACACCACACAGTCTCTGTAGCAGGGCATAATTGGAATGAAATGTACTGCCCAAATCTATGTCGACGCAATTGAAGTGAACTGCCTTTTAGACACTGGTTCCCAGGTGACAACAATCCCCTTTCATTTTACAAAAATAACTTGTTAACAGATGAGTCAACTGTTAACAGATGAGTCAACAGTCAACTCAGAAGTATTTCAGTGACATCCACTCGTCCTCATCCTGGATACTGTTTTAGATGTGGTGAGGATGGACGAAAATAAGGAAGGATTACGAAAATAACTTGTTAACAGATGAGTCAACTGTTAACAGATGACAACCTGCCGCGGAGGAGCAAGAGATAATCATTCATAATTACGATGAATTGTATTTGTATTACAATTAAAATGTATTTCAAGCTCGAAACAATACTGTCTCTGCTGCCAAAGCAAGAGAAGACTGTTGGAGAAAGATTGCTGATTGTTAATGTGTAAGTTAAACAAATATATTCTATATTTATGTAAAATTATGTATGTGTTGCCTATACGTGTAATATAGCCTATAGCCTATTTTTATAATATATAAAAATATGCATGTACTAAGAAAGATTAATATTCAATGATTTTTAGATGCAACCCCAACTCCAAATGTTCTTGGCAGCAGATAGCCTAAAAACAAAATATAAAAATATAATTCAAAGTGGTATTTACCACAACCTTTTATTACTTTTGTGAACATTTTATTACAAACACTTGTTTGCAGCAAACAGAAATAAAGAATTAAATTCAGAAAACCAAAATACACTGGCGGAGGAGTTGGCTCTGAGTAGGCAATAAGGGACGGCCGATTATGGATGGGATTACAGGTGCTGTACAATCTGACCCTGGTGCTGGCTCCTCTAAAGCAAGTAACACTGGGTACGTGTGCAATACATTACTACTTTTTTAAGTTTTAAATATGGCTGACTGTATCTTCTGCAGTAGAGGGAAATACAGTGTCTCTGTTGAAGCCAGCACACATACACACACACACAGTCTCCCAAACAGAGGTCAGTATGCAGCAGACAAAACACCGAAATAACCTGTTTTACAACAGTTATGCTTTACATTGGCCTATTTTTATTTATTAGGGTGAAGCAAATGATGAAGACACTCTGTCTGTGTGTTCTCAGACAGTTGCTGATGTGAATGCACTGGGCTTTTTATTATGGCAAACATTTGAATGTGTGGCATAAAAAAGGGACTGGCCCTTACACATCTCTTTTATTGTAGGATTTTACACAACCTGCCCCAGAAACTGAGGCCTCTACCTCAATGGGCTTCAGAAGAAATGTGTAAGGATTTAAAACCCTTGACATAAATTACAGTCAGTCCTGTGTTTGTAGGAAGTCAAGGAACTTTTTGTGATTTGATGCACCTCCAGAAAATTTGTAATGATCATGTTTGTGGTGGAATTATGTTTCAGGTGGAAACAGACTCAGTCAGGGCCCTGTACAAAAGGAGTCTTGAACTAGACTACACACTAAAGGAGTCTTGAACTAGACTGCACACTAAAGGAGACTCGAACTAGACTGCACACTAAAGGGGACTCGAACTAGACTGCACACTAAAGGAGTCTTGAACTAGACTGCACACTAAAGGAGTCTTGAACTAGACTGCACACTAAAGGAGTCTTGAACTAGACTGCACACTAAAGGAGTCTTGAACTAGACTGCACACTAAAGGAGACTCGAACTAGACTGCACACTAAAGGAGTCTTGAACTAGACTGCACACTAAAGGAGTCTTGAACTAGACTGCACACTAAAGGAGCTGACTGTGAGCTGAGGAGGCTCCAAACAAAATCAAACAGCTGGATAAAACTGATCTCAGTATGTATATATATATATATATATATATATATATATATATATATATATATATATATATATATATATATATATATTAGTATAACTTATTTAACCAAGTAACACTTTAGTATGAATATTTATTAATGCAACTTTTTCTTGCTCTCTTTCTCCCTCCCATCCCACAAAACCAATAAAACAGTTTGAGACCTATCTGCAGTTTCAATGTGCTTTTATTAAGTGTAATATTGTATGGTGATTGCTTCTACATCTGCACCAGCTGGGTGGTCAAGTGTGATCGGGTCAGTTTCATCGGGGAGAAGCTGGTTTTGTGGTGTTTCTCGCTCCTTTCTACTGGTGGCTATATTGTGCAGAATGGCACATGCAGCCACTATCTGTGATGCCCGCTCTGGTGACTCTGAAGCGCCGAACACAGTTGAAATGTGCCTTTAGGAGGCCAAAGGTCATCTCTATCTTCACTCTGGTTTTACTGAGGGCCACATTGAAGCGGTGCTGTGGCCCTATATGAGGGTCATGATGGGGTTATTGTGTAGGTTTTTCTATCTCAGTTCAAATAACAGTGTTTTGTACTGTACCAAATTTAACTTGCTTTCCTCAAAGTGCTGACACAACACAGACTCACGGAAAATTTGTAAGACAAGCACTGGAGCCAGGCCATTTGGCATCCAACCTTGATCATATGTTCATGACCACAAGTCGTCTGCAGATGAAATGTTTAGTAGATCATTGTTATATCTGTTAAAGTTACTATTAATTTAAAGATTCATCTCACAGAAAATAATCATCTCACATATTCACATCATCTCTACCTGAACATTATGGCTGTGATAGGACTTCCTATTAACACAATCTGCCGCATGTTCCCTATAGCAGTGGAGATTGGAGCAATAGACTGCATACATGTTGCAATGACTTGGGAATCCAAGTAAATAATTCTTAACATGTATTATATTGTATAGTACATTTGTGAAATTTGCTTTTTTTTTTTTTTTTTTTTAAAGTGTTCATGTGATGTCACCCTATCAATATATCTTACTGGCAATTTTATAAAAGCCCTCTTTTATGGGCATGGTCGATAAATGTCCGGGGAACACTATTAATGAAACGTTTCATGTACTCCTGCAGAGCGAGGACCACCTTGCGAATGGTTCGACAAACATATGTTTTCCCCTAGCTTCTGTGCGTCACCGTGCAAGAATGTAGCACTACCACTTGCAAAAAAAAAAAAAAACGCAACGCAATACAATTTGCGGTACAGTAAGTGCATGAATTCGACGTGTTAAATTCTTTATGTGCGGCTCAAGAAGTTCGCAAAGATAAGACATTCCTTCCGTGGAAAATCTGTATCTTTCATACAAGTAACTATCAGTTAAGGCAAGGGGATTTTGTCTGGCTAAAAACTCTTTCTCTACGAAGTGCTCGTCAAACAATTTGCGCTGAGATGTCACAGGATTTGGAAGAAAAGGTGAAGTCATTGCAACAGACACTTGGAATAAGTTACGTCACCTATATGTTTCTTTGCTCTCAGCTGATTGGTCAAACTTCAGTCTGAGATCTTGAATCCAGAACATAACCTGCCCCGGAGCAGGTTAGCCGTGCAGTGTAAGATACCATGGCAACGAACACCGATTAAAGCCGAGCTACATTCATAGTACCTAAAACCCAGGGTTGGCGGAAACTAAGCTGAAACATAGCTGGCTAGCTAATCCGGCTTCATGGTACAGGCCCCTGGAAGAGAGTTCCATTCAACCATAGCTCTATACAACACTGTACGTTGTTTTGAGTTTGTTCTGGATTTTGGAATAATATATTAACCAATGACGGCATACCTCGTGGGATATGTATGTACATTAGAACTCAGAGTAAGTTGCCTATACAGACAGTCAGGAGTTTTCCATACATTAATTTTATTTATAAAGCCAAGAAGTGATGCTTTTAACCTCCCATCAACCGTTAACCAGAAGAGTTTGCCGTGCATTTTGTTAACATTAGCCCTTATTGTACAACTAAGGGCTAAACGAGCAGCTCTATTCTGAACCCTCTGTAATTTCCCTAAATTCTTCTTTGTAGTTCCTGACCAAACCACAGAGCAATAATCTAAGTGTGATAACACTAGAGTCTGCAAAACATGTTTAGTTAAATATGGATTTAAAAATGAATAACACCTTTTAATTACAGATATATTTCTCCCCATCTTTTTCACCACTTCTTCTATATGTCTTGACCACGACAAAGTACAGTCTAAGGTTACCCCAAGAAGCTTTATTTCATGTACCTGCTCAACAGCAACATTATTTAGTGCTAAATCCAACATGGGCCTTGTTTTTAATGAACATTTAGTTCCAAATAAGATACTTTTAGTCTTGGCTAAATTTAAAACAAGTTTATTATCAGTAACCCAATTAAATACCATCTGCAACTCATTGTTGAGAGCTGCAGTAATATTTTCTAAAGTTGGTGCAGGCATATAAAGTGTTACATCATCCGCATACATAGACACAGAAGCTCTTTTACAGACCAGTGGGAGATCATTCGTAAAGATAGAAAAAAGCAATGGTCCTAATGAAGACCCTTGTGGAATCCCACATGCTACAGACCTCACCTCAGAGAAGCTTCCATTGAAATACACTTTCTGTGTTCTATCTGTCACGTAGCTCTCTACCCATGCTAATGCAGATGGTGTAAAACCATAACATTTGAGTTTCCCTAATAACAAACTATGGTCGATTATGTCAAAGGCAGCACTAAAATCTAATAATACTGCTCCGACAATATTTTGGTGATCAATATAATGTAACCAATCATCTGTCATTTGTGCAAGAGCTGTACAAGTTGAATGTCCTTCTTTATAAGCATGCTGGTATTTGCTTAACAATTCATTCATAGTGAAATAACCCTGTACCTGGTTAAATACAATTTTTTCTAAAAGTTTACTTATAACAGGTAACAAACTAATTGGTCGACTATTAGAGCCAGAAAAAACAGCACGAGCATTTTTCGCTAAGGGAATTACCTTTGCTTCTTTCCACACTTGTGGGCACACTTTCCTCTCAAGACTCAGATTAAAAATATAACATATGGGAGTGGCAATGTGGTCTGCTACCATCCTCAATAGCTTTCCATCCAGGTTGTCCGTACCGGGTGGCTTGTCATTATTAATAGACAATAATAGTTGTTTTACTTCTTCTCTTGTCACTTCTCGAAATTTAAATGAACAATTCTTATCATTCATTATTTCTTCTGATATACATAAATAAGTTGACTCACAGTATGATGTTGGCATTTTCTGCCTTAGTTTACTAACTTTATCAATGAAGTAATCATTAAAATAATTTGCAATGTCTACAGGTTTAGTTATAAATGATCCTTCCACTTCAATCCATGATGGGGTCAAATTACTCTTTCTACCCATGATATTATTTAAGGTGCTCCAGAGCTTTTTTCCATCATGTTTTATACAATTAATCCTGGATTCATAGTACAGTTTCTTCTTCTTTCTATTCAGGTTGGTGACATAATTCCTCAATTTACAATATATTTGCCAATCACATAATAATCCAGACTTCTTTGCCACTTCTCTTGCATTTTCTCTTTGACCCATGTATCCTTTTAATTCCTCATCAACCCAAGGAGCCCCAGCAGCTCTAACAGCCAGCCTCCTAACAGGTGAGAAGAAGCGCCAGTTGAGAGAAAAACAAGTCCAGTGGGACCTAAAGAACCAAGCCACTACTACTCTGTTAAACACCACACAGTCTCTGTAGCAGGGCATATGGAGACTGGGACGAAGCATCATTGCCCTAAAAGCAAACTGCCAAAGGGACTAATTGGAATGAAATGTACTGCCCAAATCTATGTCGACGCAATTGAAGTGAACTGCCTTTTAGACACTGGTTCCCAGGTGACAACAATCCCCTTCTCATTTTACGAAAATAACTTGTCTCATTACCCCATGAAACCCCTGGAATCTTTGCTGGAAGTGGAGGGAGCCAATGGACAATCAGTGCCTTACCTTGGGTACGTGGAGTTAACTTTAATGTTTCCCAAAGAGTTCCTAGGAACAGGTACCGAGGTTACCACACTAGCACTGGTGGTTCCCGATTTGGTGAATGTACCACAAGTCCTCATCGGTACAAATACCTTGGATGTGCTTTACTCCAGTTACATTCAAAAAGAGACTGTCAGCCCCAAATCAGCTTCTAAAGGGTACGCAGCTGTACTGAAGACACTTGATGTGAGGCATCGACAATCATGTGCCAAAACCCTTGGGTGTGTGACATTAAAAGGGGCAGTCCCTGAAACAGTGCCAGCAGGATGCACTGCTGTTCTTGATGGAGCCGTCTGTCTGAATTACCTTCCAGCAGAAACACTGACTGTTATAAGTCCTCCCACCATATCTTCTCTGCCAAGTGGTATTTTAGTTGCTAGTGGATTGCACACCTTACCTGTGAAACGTTTCTTCTCCTTGCCTGTGGTAGTCAAGAATGAAACCCAGACTAACATAGTAATCCCTCCCCGGTCTGTGATTGCAGAAATGCATGCTGTCCAGCAGGTGATAAATAAGCCATTAACAAGTGATGTTTCTGAAACACTAGAAAGTCCTCAGATAACTCTCGATTTTGGAGACTCCCCACTGCCCTCCGAATGGAAAGAACGGATATCAGCCTTGTTAAACTCCATGCCTGAAGTTTTTGCTTTGAAGGAAATGGATTATGGACACACAGATAAGGTGAAGCACCGAATTAAACTGAGTGATGAAACTCCTTTCAAGCATAGAGCTCGTCCCATCCACCCACAAGATATTGATGCCGTCAGAAAACATCTACAGGAGTTGTTAGCAGCTGGTATTATAAAAGAGTCTGAGTCCCCAATCGCATCCCCCATCGTGGTAGTCCGAAAAAAAGACAATTCAGTGCGGCTATGTATTGACTTTAGGAAGCTAAACTCTCAAACCATACGAGATGCGTACGCACTCCCAAACCTGGAGGAAGTGTTCTCTATGTTAACTGGTTCCAAGTGGTTTTCTGTTCTCGATCTAAAATCCGGGTATTACCAGATTGAGATGGATGAAGCGGACAAGCAGAAGACAGCATTCGTATGCCCCCTCGGGTTCTGGGAGTTTAACCGTATGCCTCAGGGGATAACCAATGCGCCAAGCACATTCCAGCGGCTCATGGAGTGCTGCATGGGTGACTTAAATAGAAGAGAAGTCTTAGTTTTCATCGACGATCTTATCATCTTCTCCGAAACCCTTGAGGAGCATGAGCGCCGACTGATACAAGTCCTGAATCGTCTAAAAGAATACGGATTGAAGCTCTCACCTGAGAAATGCAAATTCTTCCAAACATCTGTGCGCTACTTGGGCCACATTGTCTCCCAGAACGGTGTAGAAACTGACCCATCAAAAATTGAGGCCATTAAAACCTGGCCAAGGCCCCAGAACCTTCGGGAACTAAAATCCTTCTTAGGATTTACAGGATATTATCGGAGATTTGTTAAAGATTTCTCCAAGATTGCAAAGCCGCTAAACAGTCTTACAGCTGGCTATCCTCCTGTTCGAAAGGGAAAAAGGAAAGATAAAGATCATACTTACTTTAATCCAAAAGAGTCTCTGTGTGACAGATGGACTACCGAGTGTCAACAGGCATTTGAAAGCCTCGTGGAAAGGTTAACCTCTGCTCCTGTCTTGGGGTACGCAAATCCTTGTCTGCCTTACCTATTGCATACAGATGCTTGTGCTACAGGACTAGGAGCAGCCTTGTATCAAGAACAGCAAGGACACATGAGAGTCATAGCATTTGCCAGCCGTGGATTAACAAAGTGTGAAGCCAAGTATCCTGCCCACATATTGGAATTTCTGGCTCTCAAATGGGCAATCACCACAAAATTCCATGACTATCTGTATGGTGCAGACTTCACAGCGGTCACTGATAGCAATCCCCTCACCTATGTCCTTACGTCTGCCAAACTAGATGCTACTAGTTATAGATGGTTATCCAGTCTCTCAACGTATAATTTTAAGATCCAATACAGAGCTGGAGCACAGAATCAAGATGCGGATGGATTGTCTCGTCGTCCCACGAGACGATCGTCCCAGATGATTGGGAATCTAAAAAAGAGCAAGAACGAATCAGACAGTTCACTCTACATCATCTTGGGGATCTTGAAGGCAACACCAAGACAATCTTACCGGAAGTAGTGGAGGCCATCTGTGAAAAACATCAAGTCAATCAATCCCATGATTCTCAGTCTTTCCCGCTGACCTTGGTAGAGTCTCTGAGCATGAACGCAAAGGCATTACCTCCAGAAATCCAGGAAGAAGATGGCCATGGTCTCCCAGAGATTCCTTGCCTGTCTGAAGAAGATCTGATCAGGAAGTAGCGAGCTGACCCTGAAATAAAAGAGGTAATTGAGTACTTGGAGTCTAACAACAAACCTCCAAACTTGAGATTCCACTTACATGCAGTAACTTTGTGGATGAGACAATGGAACAAACTTGAGCTGAAGAATGGGTTGTTATATCGGAAGAGGATGGACGGAGACAAAGTGTTGAACCAACTGGCTTTACCTGAAGGTCTTCGAGGAATTGTACTTACCAGTCTTCATGATGACATGGGGCATCTGGGTCTGGAGCGAACTCTCGATCTTCTCCGTTCCAGATTTTACTGGCCGAAGATGGCAGCTGATGTGGACAAAAAAATCAAAAGGTGCGAGCGCTGTGTTCGTAGGAAGACTCCTCCACAGAAAGCGGCTCCCTTGGTGAATATTCAGACTCATAGGCCATTAGAACTAGTTTGTATGGATTTTCTGTCACTGGAACCAGACAGCAGTAACACCAAGGATATTTTGGTCATCACAGACCATTTCACCAAGTACGCTGTTGCTATTCCTACCTGTAACCAGAAAGCGCAAACAGTTGCTAGATGCCTGTGGGATAATTTCTTTGTCCATTAGGTTTTCCGGAGAAACTGCTCAGCGACCAGGGGCCAGACTTTGAATCTCATACCATCCAAGAGTTGTCCGAAAAGTGAGAACCACCCCCTACCATCCTAGAGGGAATCCGGTGGAACGCTTTAATCGGACCCTCTTGCAGATGCTAGGCACTCTGGAGAACAAAAGCAAAGCTCATTGGAAAGATCACGTCAAACCATTGGTGCATGCATATAACTGCACCAGGAGCGATGTAACTGGATACTCACCATATGAGCTAATGTTTGGGAGGCAGCCTCGACTGCCGATCGACCTTGCTTTCGGACTTCATACCAACTTCCCATTACAGTCCCATTCGCACTATGTGAAATCCCTAAAGAGTAGATTAGAGGAAAGCTACAGAGTTGCTTCTCACAATGCATCCAAAATAGCTGACCGGAACAAAACACATTTTGACAGAAATGTAGTTGCCTCTACACTTGAACCAGGTGATCGAGTCCTTGTGCGAAATGTCAGATTGAGAGGGAAACACAAGTTGTCAGATAAATGGGCCTCTGAGATCTATGTGGTAGTCCGGAAAGCAGGTGACATGCCAGTATATACAGTCTGCCCAGAAGGGAAAGATGGAACAGTCCGCACATTACACCGCGATCTTTACTGCCTTGTGGGTTTCTACCCCTGAATGAAATTGAAGGAACAGACCCTCTGAAAATTCATCGTAAGCCTAGAACCAGATCCCACTCTGCACATGAAGCGGTTCCTCAAGAACATCTGCGTAGTCAGTCTGAATCAGAGGATGACTCTTATATTGGAAATTCAGGACACCAATTGGAGTTTAGTACAAAAATTATTTCACCTCCAGAACACCCTATGACCATAGAGAACTTGCCTGAAACAGAGTTTCTCAATTCCCCTGCTGCTGTGGTAGAACCTGTGAATGAAACCTTACCTGACACTGGAACCCTTCCGGCTGCCGTAGACCCTGTAAAAGAAACCTTACCTGACATCAGACTAGAAGAAGACTCCACAGATAATAAATCAGAAAATGAAGAAGAAAATTGTATACCTGTTCAAGATGGAGACACTGTTGAAGTGGAGAACTGCAGAAGCAAATGCATTGAAAGTACTGAGCCCCCAGAGTTGTTAGCACCTATGAATGGAAATGTGCTGGAGTTTTCAGGTCTGTCGGACACTGCGGAGGAAACACAGTCCAATGACACAATCTCACCTGCCCAGGATGTTACAAGTAACCAGCCCGTTACAGATGATGACCTTGGAGCTATTGACCCTAGACGTTCCAAAAGGCAGCATGGGCCTCCTAACAAATTCCAGTATCATAAACTAGGAAATCCCCTAACACTAGTTATCCAGTCCTTACTGCAAGGGTTGAGTTCTGCACTTACCACTTCCTCGGAAGAATCCACATCCATCAGTGATCAGTCCTTGAATATGTCTAGTGCTTTTCCTATAGTGGTGACAAGTCAACCCCAAGCATGCCCGAGGACGTGCCTGAATTCAGAGGGGGAAAGTGTAACCCAGGTTACCAGTGGACAGAGACAAAATGCACTTCAAATTAAACAACAGAGTTAAAGTGTGAAAGCTGCTTTCAGATCAAATATAAGGCTGCAAACAAATTAATTAATTATATAGAAATGGCGAAATATAAAATATTGAATGTTATAAATATGTCCAATAGCGTTATCTCCCTTTACATAAGCCTCCAATGAGATCGCATTTTGAATGATGTCATGGAAAATTCTGCTATCGCGGCACTTTTAGAGAGCAGCGCATTCTAGAACTTTCTTTTCTCCGTGAACCTCTGACGCGAGCAGACGCTTGTTTTGCTCCGGGAGATTTGAAGCTCCGATTTGAGTCGAGAATTGACGTAAGAGTTGTATAAATGCCTCTAAATCATTTATATGATGACGATGTAGAAATAAGTTGCAGTAAAATGAGTTGAAGTGATATGATTGTTCACGTTATGTGTTGACCGCATGTCAATGATGCAATATTAGTGCTAGTTTAAAGCTAATATAGTGTGTGTGTATATATATCCCTAACGAAGGATTCAGAGAGAAGCAGTTTATGCTCGAGAATGACATTTTGAGAACGTGTATCATCTGGAACTTCCCTGGTTCTTCCGATGTACATGTAAACGAGTTCCTTGGTGAGTTAATATAGTTTCAATAATTTTAGTATTGTTCAATAAGGTTCATTAAGGATTATATTAAGTGTGTTACATCAAATTGTTTATTTGTTGCAGTATTAATGGCAAATACAGCCTTAAATGTAAAATGAAAGATGTAATTAGGCCATTTATGTTAAATTAATGCCATGAAATGCAATGTGTGTGTGTTAAATAAGATGCTTACAAGCAAGTATGCAAAACAATTTATTTATTGCACAGACAATTTATTGCATAAAGACAATTTATTGTACAGAGTACTATAAATGGACATTATTTGCTGTGTTTTATGAGAAGTTGTGTATAATCTGAATTGATTTGTATATAGTGTCAAATGCTAATTGTTTTTTTTTTGGCCTTGTGTCTTCAAGGCCAGGTTTTTTGTTCTTCTGTTCTTTTGTTTCCACGTGAGTGCTGTGATGTCCAGCTGATGAGTGTGATCCATTCTGCATGTGAATCGAACGAAGTGTGAATCATTCCTGAATTGTGGATTGTCTCAGCTCTTCCTGTGTGCGTAACGGTGGGGTTGGACTGGCGAGCCGCCCATTTAACGAATCCTTTGATTTCCCTGTGAAAGAGAAAACTTGCTCATCTTTGAACGGTAGGATTAGACCCACACATCAATTTATTCTGTTCTATCCAGGGCAGAATAGGACGACTGAATTAAGTGCCTCACAAACTTTTGGACTGAGTTTACGAACTGATCTGTTCATTGAGAAACATCCAACTTTTGGACTTTCTGAGTATTTACATTCAGAGTGAATGAAATTTTGTTTTGTTTTGTTTGATTCATTTTCTATTGTTTTCCTTACGCCTGTGTGAGGTTATATGGGTCCATGTTCAACAAATTGATTAATCATTACAATCTAACAACAAGGTGAAAAGAAAAGAACATATTCAGTAAATTCAAACTTGTTCTTACCTCATCCTTTTGTTTGAGTATTCACTGCTGCTGTATCATCTCTCTCCCCGGACGAACCTAATCTTTTGAGCCCACTGGTCCGTTTGTAAAGTTGACACAATTTTATCACGTGTAACGGGTTACACCTGCAAGTGTGTGTAGGGCTGGAAAGGTCAAATTCAGATCACCCCAAGACACGACTACACCAGCGCAAGCACCAAAGAGCATATCTTGTTCTCAGAGCTTCAGATGGGTAGCTTCATTCATGTGAATTAAATGTGGGAAAATTACCTTCATCATCACTGTAATGATAAAATATAAATACAAATCTGGTGCAAGGGATTAATTAATATGACTGTTGGGACAATTCTGTTTGATGAAGCAGAGTTGCTTGCACCTCTAATACACATCTAAACCATTTGCTTCACAGGACAAGACTTATCTATAAGAGCTTATAAACTGAGTAGAATTGTGGTGAACTTAGAGACATTAAAGTATTCTAATGTACAGACAAGTCTAGGAACTATTGCTTAATTATTCATTGAGGAGAATATGTTAATTCACTTCTCCCTTTGTAGACCACCACCATTTGCCTTCAGGTTTTTTGGATTCTGTCAATTGGTTTTGGTGTTTGTATTCCACTACTATTTTACAATGCTTGGCTCAGGGTATAAGAAGGCATAAGAGACTGCTGATTTTGGAGAAAGTCTTTTACCCTGCCCCTTCTGCACACCAGTGCATATGATCATACTGGAGAAAGGATTTTACTCTGCCTCCCTCTTCTACACAGCAGTGCATTCATTGTTACAGCACAGTTTTTCTCTAAAGTCTTTCCATTCTACTGTCTGTATATTTAAACATGTAACTTAATAAAGACTTTGCCTGCTTTAAAGGCTTTGAGAATATTTCCTCTCACTGCTGATAACTGTTAAAAGCTAAAGTGATTGTAATTTTGATATCTAAATATTCAGGTAAAATCCTATGTTTTCCTATCAGTTCTAAAAAAGCTTACCTTTAAAGAATAAGAGGTTAAAGGACAACAACAACATTAATGGAAGTCAGATTAATTATATTGGATTCAGATAAGTAATTGAATTATGCACGTCATTCTTCAACTGCATTTTTTTCTGATTATTGCCTCAAAATACCAGCTTAAACTTCTAGCCTTACAGTTTTTGGTGACCCCGACGTGATATCTTTTGGTGAGTTTGCTTTTTTTTATTCACATCTACCTCGCTTTGTAATTGACTTTGGATTTAGAAAATTCAGTAACATCACATAACTGCCAGATTCAAACTGTGCTTTTGTGCTTTAGGTTGGCGCTGAGCCAGAGACGGACACGCTCAGTGCTTGTCATTTATCACAACTATACAGTGTTTTCAACCACATAATGTTTATTTTAGGTTTCAGACATTTAAATACACATTAGCGATAGTAAAACAAAACATTTAGAGTTTGTAAAATACACACTGATGTCTATGGAAGAAGCAGTAACAATATGGAAGTAGCAATAACAAGTGGGCATAAGTAACTATAAAGTTTACTCTATTCTCCCAGTTTACCAGCCACTTTCATTAAGCGTAGTGTCAGTTCTGGCATGTCACGTTAGTCAAGCTCGCATCAGCTGACTCTCAGCTGATCCATGTCTACCTATAGAAATACGACGCCTATCACATATATAAGCTCCTTCAGTATTATCAGCAGCTATAGCATTACTTAGGAGCTAAATACCCTCCTTCATCCCCAGATCCTCCTCTCGTCCAGTCAGGATGGCATTCTGATTCCCCTTGAATCGGAACAAATTCTCGAATCATGTTGTACTTTAAATCTTGAATTAATGATATCTGCAATACATTCATGTTGGTTCTGTTCTGTTTACCCTAAGGGGGGTTTATTGGTGCTCTCCCTGCTCTTATCCATGCTAGGCTGCATGGATGCACAGGGAGTTATTGCCCAGAACAGAACCATACCACCAGTCCTACCTGTCTTCTAATTGTCAATCGTATTTGATGGTAGTGGTCCTGACAGGAATGTATTTCGGGATGAATTCACGTGCTGTAAATCCGAATGACAGGACTCTCTGAACTGTGGTGCAAACTAAGATGTCTTCGCCCATGTCACGTTATAGATCAAGATAATTTATAAAGGTTTTTAAACGACAAAACACACTCACTTGCAAGTATTTGAGAATCGGAATATCAGATAGTTGATGACATGGTAAGCAAGTTTGTGATTATTTTGAAAAAAAAAGGAAAAACTAAATAAAAGCGATACATCTGCCATACAGTGTTATTGTGGCTGCGGTGTGTCACGTGACAAGCATGATGCGTTGCCATGGAAACAATAAGGGGAAACGTTCTAAAATAATGGTCGTCTTAAAAAAACTCACTCTGGGGGGTCAGTTAGAATATTTTAAATGCACGTGGGTTGATAAATAAATATTTTAAATGAAAGGGTTCAATTGCTATCAGCTCAGTTTCAGATATTTTGATCTATAAGATACCACAAGTTTTGATGACGTGCATCAATGTATAAAAATGAGCATGAGAGCGAGATCTTGAATGGACTAAATGCCTTCATAATCTGCATGGTTGGCGTTTGACTCCGATTGGATGGGAATTAATTTTCAATCGGAAACAGTACTGAAGAATCGTTTGAGACATATGCAGATAATATGTTTAAACCTTTTAAAGGGAGTACTCTGGAATTGAAGTTGTTGTCTGCAACAACAGAGTTCTCTTTGAATTACTAATTAGAAATGCAGGATTGCATGTACAGCAATTGCTCCTGTGTGTTGTCTCTCCAACACAAAATACATTTAAATGTATCAAACATTGAGTCACAGACAAATGCATTGCAAGATAGCTGTGTTAAGTTGTCATGAAAATCCTCAAACTGCAGGAAAATTCAGAAAGCAACACTGTGTCAAGCTGAACAGATTCTGGCCATTCAGATGAAATGTGCTGGTCACTGGGCAGAGGCAGACCTCCCCCGTTTCCTGAGAGACCGACAGTTAGCCTTAATGGCACAAATCAGTACTCCGCAAATAACAAAAGCTTGACTGCATGTAACACACCAAGCCAACGTAAAAGAACTAGCAACGACGACTTGTCGGCTTATGTTATTATGAAAATATTTGTGCATTCGAATGCTCAGGTAAGATGATAAAATTATAACAGCCTTCTGTCTGAACCTTCTTGACTTTGTTCGCTTTCATCATTTTCCTTTTTTTCTCGTGCAATGACTCGTTCACTAAGCTGAACAGCCAATAAGAGTTCTCTCTCTCACCGATGGCCCGACACCAATTCAACATGCTGAATCGATCCAAAAAACCCGACAGCGTCCAACTAGAGCCAGCGGTGTGGAACACTGTCGACTTGGTATGTCCTGGCCTTTACTGAGTTAACAACATTAGTCATGCAAGGCCTCCAGCCATTAAGGTCATTTGTTAGTGGGCTAGCAGCCCAATAGCAAATAGCTAATTAGTTTAACATCTAAAATCATCGATCCTGTTTGCAGTTTCAAATTTGTAATTGTTTTCATATAGAACACAATATAGTTGTCTGTTTTACTACATGTAAACATACACCAATTGAGTTTATTTCTTTAAAAAAAACGTAGTCTAGAGGTTGTAGATGCAACATGCAAACTAGACCATGGGCCAGATTTACTAACAGCTTGTGCCAACGCAAACCCTCTTTTGGTGTTAAAAAACTACTGTCAGGATTTACTAAAAACAAGCAGTGAAAAATTAGTGCTGAAAAGGCATGGACGGAGTCCATCAAACAACTGTGGTGAGTTGGATCAGTCAACAAACAAGGTGAGTTATGTCATCTCCTGTTATTGTCACTTGCACTGCCTGCCACATGTATAGTATAGCCTTTTCTGTCAGCGGTGAAGGGGATGGATTTTTGGGAAATCCACTGCTGCTTCATATGTAATGAGTGATTATAATCAAGGTATTATTCAAAATTAATGAGTGATTATAATCAAGGTATTATTCAATATTTTTCCCTCTAAACAGCACATGAGTTGAATGACTTCTCTAGGCTTATGATATTTTACTTTGTTATAGAAATTACCAGTGTGATTACTGAAATGTTCTTTTCATGTATTCTCTAATGTCTGTATTTGATATCTGAATGCAGTAACAGTGCTTGCTCATTTAGCCCAGCTTCCAGAAATGAAATATGATACTCATTTTGTGTTTGGGAAAGGTCTTCAACGTGTCAATACATACATCTGTTTTTCTAGGGTACTCTGACAACTATGGTCACACTTTCATTGAAGTCTATAGTTTAAGGGACCATTCATCAGTTAAAGCCTTAATTTACATTTAGACTTAAGTGTCCTCTCCTTGAGAGAAAAAAAAAAACATATTATCTTGATGTTTTGAGAGGATTCTCCTGTTTTGAAGAGTTCAGATGCAAAAGCCTCTAAGTGCCATCTGAAATTTTCTTCTAGAATGATCATTTTTATCAAGCTTGTATATTTAAGTTCAGTAATTTCACTTAAATGGCAATGAAAATTACCTGTTAATTGTCATTTAAGTGAAATTACTGAACTTAAATATAGGAGTTTGATAAAAATCAAGCTTGATCATTCTAGAAGAAAATTTCAGATGGCACTTGTCTTAGAGGCTTTTGCATCTGAACTCTTCAGTTAGAGCATGGCCAAATCCAACCTTGGAAAAGCTGTGTCGGTGTGTGTATTAGTCCTTTTGGTTACAGGTTATTAATAATAATAATAATAATAATAATTTGTTACATTTATATAGCGCTTTTTCTGGGTCCTCGAAGCGCTTCACATATGGAAGGGGGGAATCTCCTCAACCACCACCAATGTGAAGCATCCACTTGGATGATGCAACGGCAGCCATATTGCGCCAGAACGCCCACCACCCACCAGCTTACTGGTGGAGAGGAGACAGTGATGAAGCCAATCAGTATATGGGGATGATTAGGAGGCCATGATGGACAGAGGCCAAGGGGCAAATTTGGCCAGGATGCCGGGGTTACACCTCTACTCTTTTTCGAAGGACATCCTGGGATTTTTACTGACCAGAGAGAGTCAGGACCTCGGTTTAATGTCTCATCCGAAGGATGATGCTTTTTGACAGTATAGTGTCCCCTTCACTATACTGGGGTGTTAGGAACCACACAGACCACAGAGTGAGCTAACACCTCCTTCAGCAGCAACCTAGTTTTCCCAGGAGGTCTCCCATCCAGGTACTAACCAGACTCAACCCTGCTTAGCCTCAGTTGGCAACCAGTCTTGGGCTACAGGGTGATATGGCTGATATACTTACAAAGCACTAAATAGTTTAGCTCCCCAGTACTTGAGCAAGCTCTTAACACACTGTAGTCCTTCCAGACACTCACTGCACTATTGCAATCTCAAAATTCTGGCCAGTTGATAAAGAATATCAAAATCAACTGCAGGCGGTAGATCCTTTTCCTATTTAGCACCGAAACTTTGGAATAGTCTACCTAGCATTGTTCGAGAAGCTGACACACTCTGTCAGTTTAACCTGTGTAGTAGATTTTCCCCTACACACCTGACTTAAGTTTAAGCAAGTGTCCCTGACACCTGCAAAATTATACTCAGGTGACTTCCCCTCTGACTGCGTTGGTTAACGCCTAAGTGTAGCTTCTCTGACCGCATTAAAATGCCTAAGAATTATAGTTGCCTGAACGCATCTAACCCCACCTAAGAGTCTCACACTGAGCTGAACGACATCTCATTCCTTTTTTTAACTCTATCACTTAGGAATAAGGTCTCTAGTGTTCCACTAACCTGCTGCGCAGCAGCCATACTCCAGACATACTCCTAGACAATGCCTTAGAATATGCTTTAATCACGGCCGGAAGGACCTCAGACAAATTTCAGAGAGAATCCCACCAGCAAAAATAATTTTATAGAATAGGAGCATGGCAAAGGTTACATGAGACATTACATAATTTTCCTACAATATTATTAGTTCTTCAAATGTATTGTGATGAATGCTGGGGATTTATCTTTTTGTTTGGCTTTGGTTCCATCCATCTGAACCTTTCTGCAGCACGTTTTCATTGTATGGACTGAAGGCAGGGATAATTGATCTCACCTGGAGTGGAGGACATTTAAGAGAGAGGTGAGAGAATGGGGGCTCGACAGTGGTGAACGTGACTGGCTTTCCACACTTGGGAAAGAAATGGGGAAGCTTGGTGTTGCTCGAGACTGTTAAGGTGATGATACACAGGGCAACTTTTTGAGCAATGTTCCTGGGCAATGTAACCGTCAACGGGCAACCAGATGAGACACAGGGCCCACGACCCATCTAAATTATCCAGATAGAAATGTATTGCCCATTTTCAATGTGAAAGTGCCCAAGCAACAATCGCTCAGCAACATTGCCCATCAACATTGCTCAAAAAGTTGCCCCGTGTATCATCACCTTTAGGGTTTGTCCGGCAAACGAAGATAGCTAGCTAGATAGATCGTATCTGTATAGTTAGATAATAGTGGGACTGGGTGTGTAGGAGCGCTGGCCACATGTTTCAGGTGTGGTGAGGTGCTGTGTTGCCCAAAGAGACATTGTGATTCCTAAAGAGAAGCGTGCTGCGCAAAGAGGACTAATTAATGCCAGTGATTAATGATTAATTGCTGTGACTGCGGAGACGGGAATAACGCGAAGAAGAGCGCGTGCTTTCTCTGTGGACAATTCGGCACGGCTGATTCATTTCCCTAGACCCCGGGATGGGGTCTTGTTTCCTGGAAACGGGGAAGTGTTTTATATTTTAATTCTTTCATGTGTGCATGTGTGAGTGTGTATGTTGTAGTTTTGAGTTTTAAGAAGTTGTATGGACATTATACTTCGTGTATGCTGGACTGGGGACGTGTTGATTTTTCCACTTGATAAACTGATTGCTGTTTGATCACGATTTCTATTGTGCCGTGCGGGGCTGAGGATAACCACTGGAGTGCAGTGTAGTGAGGTTTTTGAGTTTCACTTGTGTATTGCCCTTTGTCCTAGTGGGAGCATACTGAGTAAATGTTTGTTGAACTTCTTTAAATGCTGCTTTACATAATGGGTATACTTTTCTAAATGAATTTGTCAATAAAGTGATATTTTTCCATAAAGTCCCATAAAGTCCCTTTAAACCTCTTTAAAGAAACTGAAAGGTTTACTACAGTATAATACAGTAAACCCTTCTGTTACTCAAAGTCATGAGTTTATATATTTAGACATCTGTCTAATTTGATTTTTAAAATATTTTAAAATGTTAGCTATTTTTTGAGTGAGGCTTGTGTATTCAATCTTTTATCAATTATGTAATAATCTAACAGTGTTAGCTGACGTAGTCAATATTGTGGAATAAAAACAACTATTTTTCACCGCAACTTCAAAGGAAGCAAGACAATGTTGTCGAAACGAGCGCTGGATACCTGAGGTAATACTTCTCACCATTTATTCAGAGGATATAAACGATTGTTTTCCATATCCATTTTCTTACTTCCGAACCCTCGAAGT
This sequence comes from Abramis brama, assembly GCF_963993115.1. Taxonomy (NCBI): domain Eukaryota; kingdom Metazoa; phylum Chordata; class Actinopteri; order Cypriniformes; family Leuciscidae; genus Abramis; species Abramis brama. The sequence continues at coordinate 20,960,625 of NC_139963.1, read as the reverse complement.
CCACCAGTCGGCGATGGATGGCTCAGCTGGCTCACACACCTGGTCAGGCGCGTGCTGCTCGGACTCTGTGGCGATGCGATGCTCGGTCGCTCTTGTGGGCGCGGGCGCGGGCACATACATCACGACGGTCTCTGTTGCGTTACTGTGGGCCACTGTCCGGGTGGTTCTGGCTGTGCACTGAATTACACTCCACATAATGTCGCAAAGCCCCCTCAAGGAACCTCCCCGGACAACTGTGCACGTGTGGCAGCGTTGAGTCCGACATGCAGGAATGTGCACAGGCAGTTGTCCGGGAAGGTAGTCTGATGGGCGAGATCCAGAAATGTCTCTAAATGTTCCTCAAGAAAGCACTCTCCCTGCTCAAGGCACAGGAGTTGAACTCCTGGAAAGTCTATGGTGCAATAAGGGGTGAAAACAGAACAAAAACACTGAACACGAAAACAAAAAAGAAAATCTTATACACTCTCAACTTTGTTTGGTCCTGTCACGGGTGGTTGCAGGCATACAGACGATGACAACGAATAAAGTTCCAACAAGTTTACTAACACAAAGAGAATGAGGACATACGTCACGGTAGCTTGCTGTCACATGACGAATTGAGCCCGTCCACCATTTTGGAATCCTATGCTATCGGTTGCCAAGGGTAACAGTGTAAGAGCGATACAGAGATGGAGCAGGAAAGACGGCTCGAGGAATTATAATAGAAATTACGAGAAAATTAAGAAGAAATGGAGAAGAATGCGGCAAAAGAAAAGGGTCCTTACAGGGAGAAACTTACTACCAATGCCAAACAAAAAGTATTTTTTTTAAATTTAAAATTTTTAAATATGAAAAATTCTATATTAGTACTCAATTCAAGCACGTAGAAATGAAAGCGTAAATATCAACGTTATAAAACTAAGTAAAATTACTCAACTATTCTGATACTGGTGTTCCCATCATGCGCTAGGCCTTGAATAATTAATGAGGTTGATTTTTCACTGTTTTCCAGCTGTATTTGCACTGTTTTATCATTAATTTTGTTGGTAGGATTAGTAACTTGCCATTTTGTGACATTTGGAGTTCATTTTCTACTCAAAATGACACATTCAAACACAAAAACGATCCATCAAATGTTACCGTCATTTTGCATTGTCTACCAAGTATTGAGTGTAATTTATAATAAATAGATATGATCTATTGTATTAATATTTAAGATGTTAATAAGATGTTATTATTAAGAGAATAAAAAAAAAGGTTACAGAATATGATGAATGGATTCTAAATACTGGATCAAGTTTCCGTGTTTACTATAACTTGTAAGGAATCCTTTCTGATCTGTAAGAAAAAAAAAGAAAAGAAAAAAAAAACATGTTATTAAGTAGCCTAAAGCATATACTTTAAAATGTCATGTTGTTTGAGTGAAATGTATTGCAAAGGAAATTTCAACTAAACAGATATTTCTCAACCTTTTTACAAGCCAAGTTAAAATGACTTATTTTCTTTGTTACTTTCACTTAACTTAGTTAAGTGGAGTTTATTTAATTCCATTCCACATGTGAAAATATGTGTGCAAAAACTTGCCAAAGAAAAATTAAGTAAATGTTACTTATTTTTTTCAGTGTGACTGATTAGTGCACAGCTGAACCCAGTGACCCCAGACATAGTGCACAGCTGAACCCAGTGACCCCAGACATAAAATGTGATTTGTAACATAATTTTTTTTTTTAAACAATTTTTTAAACAAATGTAATATCACTCGCTTTATTAATGTTTTTACTCTACATTGGTGCGGTGTTGGGGGGGATTTAAGGTATTTTTTTAATTAAAAAAAAAAAAAAAAAAAAAAATATATATATTTTTTTTATGTACTAGCAAACTCAAGATCATGTGTTTGATTCCCAGGGAATGATGGACTGATGTATAGCCTACCTTGAATGCAATTTACATCACTTTGGATAAAAGAGTCTGCCAAATGTATCATTATATTGTAATGGATTGAATAGCAGGTTAAGCATTTTTGTATTAAAACAGATGGTATATGACAGATATAGACAACATTAAAGACATTTGGCGAGGTGTTGTGGGGAAAGTTTCTGTGACTGATGTCTTTTTGTTTTTCTGTAAGATGTGGTATGAACGTAACGTAAAACTGACAGTCTCACTTGCGTGGTTTGATCTTAAAAACCACTGAAACCTGTTTTTTTTCCCTCTCCGGTTGTGATGGCTTGTTCTTTTCATGTACAGCTTCCTGAAAATCCGGTGTGAAATCAGAGGCATTGCGCATTATTAAGACAACACTTTCTTAAGAAGAGGTTTTTAAACACCCACTCAGCACAAAAACAGTACAGTGCACTTTTGAAATGAAAAGAAAATGAATTGTATGGAGTATATTTGTGTTTGTGAAATCTCTACACACTCACATTTTCCCTGTTTTATCTGTGTATCTTTCAGTAAACGCCGCAACTCGTATCAGATTTCAGATACAAAAAAATATTCACTATCACCACAGACTTTTTTTTTTTTTCTATCTCGATAGTTGTTGAACCACAGGTTGTTTATACCGCTCTTTCTGTGGTTTGTACAACTCCGATTCCAGAACTGATTCACGTGTTTGCAGCACATGTCAAGTGAACAAATTCTACGGTGAAAAATTTAGGTTGTTCGTATGACAAGTGATTGCTGAAATGTTTCACAAAGCTGACAAATGCCTTGTAATGAGGCTGTTTGCGCTAATATTTGTCTGGAATTTAATTAATTTCATTGAAATTTGGTGGGTAGGCTACGTATAGGCTATATTACGTAAGATCTGTTCTCTATTGCATAACATTTTCCTCTATTTGTGGTCTTCCTGCAAAGGAACACCTTCATTACACCTTGATACATGTTGCATGTTGATTTAACAAATGGCACCTCAGCCTTTTAAATCATGAGGTTGTGTGTTTTTTTAAATATAATATTCAACATTTTTCTTAACCAAAAACGTATTACTAACTAAACTTCTTATTAAGTCTCTCGTAGCCTACTATTTTAAAGCCTGGTTTCTCTAAAACTGTTTAGAATCTTAAGTTCACAATAGTAAACAATAAGTATCAAAAGTTATGAACAGAATTGTAATCCAATCCATTGTTGGGAATCTTAATGAATTTAAGTCTGTTTTCTTTTTCAGCAGTTTGAGCTGTTTTAATATTTTTAATATTTAATAAAGTTGTAATATTTAATAATAGTTTATTTACTATTTTAATTCATTTTACTCTAATTCATTTTATAACTGTATCATTTATCTCTTTTAATTCCTTTTATAACTGTTTTAATTTCCCCTGCTTTTATTTTGTTTCTATTTTCTATGCAAAGCTCTATGAATATAAATTGCTATAGTGTGATTATTCCTTTCTATGTAAAGCTTTTGAATAACTGTTTTAATTTTTCTTGCTTTTATTTTGTGATTATTTTTATTCCACCTCTATGTAAAGCACTTTGAAATGCCATAGTGTATGAAATGTGCTATATAAATAAACTTGTCTTAAAAAAAAAGTCTTTAAAAATGCAATATCTAAACCAGCAACAGTAATCAGAACTTTCTAAAATCTTAATCTCAACCATAAAAAAATCTGTCACATTTTGTTATGCAGACTATTTTGTGGCCAAAAAGATTCATTTTTGATCATATTTGAACATATCTTATCTCATTCCACAAGCAAATCACAGTATATTTATGTAAAATGTATTTTAAAATAAGCAGCTTCTATTTTTAAACAATTCCTTTGGTGGGGAAAGAAATGTGAGATTTGTTTTGTTCCACAAAGTCAAATTCTTGAAAAACTTTTTTTTTATTTTATTTTTATTTTTTTATTTATTTTTATTTATTTATTTTTATATATTTTTTTTATTTTTTTATTTTTTTTATTTTACAGGAATATTCCAGGTTACATAAGTGAAGCTCTTGGTTGTGTCATGATTTCAGGAAATAGTTTCATGAGAGATTCATAGAGATGTTAACAAATAAATAAAATAAAATAAAATAAAAAGTGAATACTTACGCAGTCACAAGAGACATATTTCATTTTTGCATAATTTAGATACAAACAGTTTTTCTGTGGTAATAGACAGGATGATATGCTGTCGAAGTGTGTGGTTTTCTATTGTATTGAACATGGTGTATTCCTTTCATTTTCATTCTTGATCTTTTTTTTTAATTCTGTTATGCCATTAAACATGAACAGTTATTTATTTAGCAGACGCGTTTATCCTGCAGAACCAGTCATTTCAAGTGACTCTACAAGACAATTACAAGTTATTTGTCAAGAGCCAACAATATTTGATAGCTAATGCAGAACAGAAAGGAAAAAAAAATGTTGTTGCTGCTATAATATTTAACAACAATATTGTGTTAGCATCACATGTATAAACACTTTGTGAAAGCTAATATGCTCTATTTCAGATAATGGTTTGTTGTGTAGATTTAAAATGAGTTAATGCTTTAGTTATCACAAACTAACAATGAACAGAGTTTTTATTTACAGCAGATTAAATGCTGTAAATGTATTTCTTGTACTATATGTAATGTGTTTTTTTGTTGTTAACTAATGTTAATATATATGATAATTTCCTATTATGTTGACTCTTTTCCGCTGCAAGAAGCTGTAAAACGCAACATTGATTTGGTTTATTTTGGGCATTGCTGGTCAAGTTACAAAGTGCTTTGAATGTAGGTTGTAGTTTCTACCCACATATTTGTACATACACTCTTAACACCTACTTAAGACCCCTAAAACACCATCTCCTTGCGGTCTTGCAATCCGAGGCTGTTTTCTTGTTTTGCATGAGTGTCAATCCCTCCCCCTTCCCTTCACTGAGACAACTGACCTTTACCAGAGCAGCGTGTTACGCATCTTGTTTGCTCACCTCACACTTTGAGTTCCTGTTCTGATGCAGCACCAAATGTCAATTGTTCTAAGTTAGTTTTGAGTAACCTACTTTCTTAAACTTTGCGTTCTCACTTGAATTACCATAGTACAAACTGTTAACTGCTTACGATACCAAACTGTCAACAAAAATGCGGGCTTGTAAGTGCGGCTGAGCTTTTAGAGAATCATTGTTGTTCTTTCTGCTTCTTTTCATGATGCGAAAATATAAACAATGACCTCGTGTATTATGATGTCATCACACAATCATTTCTTCTAATTCCAGATAAATATGCAGTCACCAACTAGAATACGATGAGTGCCTGCCAGGGAAATCTTTTGCCCTCCAATTCACGATTGCATGAATTCTTATTGAAATTGACTTGCCAAGCAATGGTAAATGTGACAACACATTAAATGGATTGCTGAACTATCATTTGAAGCCGTTTGATGTACTGGGAAATTAGCTCTGACGAGGACACTGATGATGGTATAAAACATCTGCTCAAACTGAACCCTTCCAAGCTCCGAAAGGTAATATGCTTTATTTTATTCTTCTGTAATTGTTACTCTAAGATAAGGAGAGTTTTATATCACTTGTCGGTGCATGTGGATTCCTGCATGCATGCATGCATGTGATTGTTTATATGCATGTTTTCTGAGTGTGTGTGTGTAGTTTGTGGGTATAAAAAGTTTTGTATGAAACAGGATGTGGTCCTCATCAAACTTTTGTGCTCAGAGCACCGCTCAGGCGCCGTGTCGAGCCCAGCGTTGGGCCCAGGTGGCTAATATTCACTCTTATCAAAAACCAAGAAATTCACATTTCCCTGGCCTCTCCAATGACTTGTAATAATCTTGCTCTAAAAATCAAAGTTCAGACTCTCACAAAATTGCGTATACTAAGACACAACAATAAAATATACAAATAATACATTATAAACAATAAGAAAAGAACATCCTTGCATCAAAGAAAGATTGAGAGGAAATTATATCTCTTCGGGCCCTCTGACCTCTTGATTTAGCTTTGTAAACATGTCAGCAAACATTGTGGTTAGTCATACATCGAGCAGGGAGGAAGAAAATGCAATTGCAGAGCGAGAGAGAGAGAGAGAGAGCGAGAGAGAGAAAGAGAGAGAGACAGAGAGAGAGACAGAGAGAGAGAGAGAGAGAGAGAGGATGAGTAACAGAAAGGAAGGAGTAGAGTGATAGAGAAAGAGAGAGATCCTCCTGACAGATGGAGGTAAGGGGGAGGGGCAGATAGAGCAAGAGCGGTAAAGAGAGGAGAATGAAGAGTAGGTGGTCAGGTAGACAGACAGACCTCAGCATCCATGCTGCCTGTGCAGACAGCTGTTTGACAGTCAGCTGAAGGCAAAGGGTAAGTATTACGCTTGCGATATTAAATGACTGCTGGGTTGAGCAATGATGCATTGTATATCAAACAACAACTGAGCTGATTTGACTGATTTGACAGCGATTGACCCTAACACTTGAGCCGCAATAAAAAATGGATGTCATTGCAGTATATGCAGTATATTTGCAATTGCAAATAAGCATTTACTTTGAGCAAAACGTTTCACAAGAAGAAATTTGTTAGGTTTTACAATAGTTATACTGTTGAAAACTAAGCGTATTGTGACTTTATGTCGATGTGAATCAATCTGGAAGATGTGCACCAGTAAAAAACTGAATTCATTCACTAAAACTCCCCCTCGCAAAATGACACAAAAAGTGAGTAGAAAGATAGTTCTGAGAAAAGATGTAGAATATTTTTTTAGCAGATGTTTTAATATTTAGCTGTCTGATGCAATTGACATTTAGACATTTTTTAAGTGTGACTTTAGTGTCCAGATGCTTGGGGTCATTGTATGGGTTGATAAAAAAAAAGTTTATTCACCAATGCGTAATGAGTATTCACCAATTTATTTACCAATAAGTGGTGACTAATCACCACTTATTGGTAAATAAATTGGTGAATACTCATTACGCATTGGTGAATAAACTTTTTTAGTTAATTTACCAATGCAAAGACAAGTTAGTTCCTATAAAACTTCATGTGCTCTTAAGAATAACCCAAGAAGCTAGGAAGCGTTTTGTGAAACCGAGAGTGTTGAAACTGAGTGCAGCGATCACTCAGATCAGTAGTTGAGGTTGAAACTCGTGTGTCAAATAAACTGCTATCCGAATTACTCAGCGCTGACTTTTAAATGTGTTCAAGTGAAACCGCACCGTCAGTGATTGCTGTAGAGTGTCCTGTCACTGTTTGATTTGACTTTTACAGGCAAGGCATCTTCTGGGCTATCAGTCTACAAGTGCGCCTTTTTACAAGAAGTCACCTTACGGTTACAGCTGAGGGTTTTTGTTGCTGCCTGTGGGTGTCGTTTTGTAGTGTTAGTGGAAATTGCCTGTATACAGTTTGACCACCCACTCACAAAGAGGGGTGCGCTGTTGACAATGGCCCACTCAGCAAAAGTGCCAAAGTTAGCTTGCGTCATATATGCGCACCTAAAGAATTTTGCAATGGAATTCAATATGCGTGCTTTGCAGTTTACCGTTTTCTTTGGGCAACATCCTGTCAGGTAAAAAGCCACAGCGATGCCATTTAAAAGTGAAAGTCTGTATTTTAAAAATTAAAGCTCCTCTGGCTAACTGGCTGTTTGCATTATTGTGCACAAATGTAAAAAAAAAAAAAACTAAACTCACCCTTTTTTAGCATTTTATCGTTCTTGACATTTTTGAACAAAAGAAAGAGTCATACAAGTTTGGAAAGATGTGAGGGTGAGTAAATGACGATAGAATTGTCATCTTTAAGCGAACTATCCCTTTAAGGTTTAAAAATTACATAAATCAGCTTCTTGAAGAGTGGAGTGCTAAGTAAGTGCTTTGTAAGTGATTGGACATATGATTTTTATATTTAATCATTTAGCAGAAGCGTTTATCCAAAGCGACTTACAAATAAGGAGAAAAATAGAAGCAATGAAATTTAGAAGCAACCAAATAGGTGCTGTGAGAAGTCCCAGTTAGTCAAGTACAGTACACGTAGCATTAATATATATATAATAGAAATAGTTAGTGCTAGTTTAACTGGTCAAGTGTTTTTGCCTTGCAGATAAAATATTCTTTCATTGCATTGATTGGATAATTTCGGGTCCGACTTTGAACCCAGAACCTTTGTGTTACCATCCCAGTTCAGCGTGACTAAACTTAGTTCTCCTTCCTAGGAGCAATATTGTGTGCATTTGTTTCACACTTTCAGCCACAGGTAAAAAACCAGCTTTGCGGTTGCGCTCTTAGTCAAATCTCCATAGCGACAGTTTGTGACCTCATAGCAGTTTACTGAGTTATTAACAGATCAGAATAGATAATATCATCCGATTACCACACAGACATCACCATAGATATTAATATTTAGACAACAGAATGGGACAACCACAATAGTAGCACTGCGTTGAGTCCAAGTTTTAACCTCATATAAATGACTTTAGGAAGCCAGATTTTGAGTTAATATGCATATGGAATGATGAAATGATGGATGAAATGGATGAAACATTGTGTGTTGCTACTTTTGTGGAATGTTATTACTGAGAACTGCTTTGCAGAATGTCCAAGCTTATCGTGTCCATACAATAAAAAATGAATGGCGATGGAAGATTTTATTTTGATCTATTCTCAATACAAAAAATCTATTTGCTTCAGAAGACTTGGAGTATAACATATATGGGCTACTTTGGTATCATTTTTGAGCTTGACAGTTCTTTCCCCATACACTTTCATTGTTTAGAACATTGTTTAGAGTAAAATATTGTTTTATACTAAAGATGTATTTTAAAAAAAATTATGTTTTATATGTGTGTTTCAGATCCAAGTAGTGATGAAGGATTACTGGTATACTCCTTTCTTCATCTTCATCATACTTTATGGAATTGGCCTGTCCAATAACATACAAACAGGTACCTTACAAACGCAGAACATTTCCCTAACATTAGTATTTGCTTCCTGTTTCGTTTTTTTTTTTTTTTTACAGTCATAAAATAATGTTCTCAGAACGTTGCAGGGAGGTTTTTTGAGACAATCTTAAAATAACTAACAGAATGTTCTTTCCCTAATTATTTTTAAGGGAAGGAACAAACAATCATTCTATATCTGTAAAGAAAGCTTTCGTAACTAAACAAATTTAAAAAGGTATGTTTCAGTAATGTTCAGAGAACATTCTGGCAGCCAAATAATGTTAGTTGGGTATATTTATGCTAATTTTCTTAAAGGGATAGTTCACCCAAAAATGTAAATTCTGTCAATAATTACTCACCTTCATGTAGTTCCAAACCTGTAAGACTTTCGTTCATCTTCGGAACACAAATGATGATATTTTTGATGCAATCTGAGAGATTTCTGTCACATGGATTACTTTCATGATGTCTTTACTACCTTTCCGGGGCTTGGAAGTGGTGTTTGCGTAAGCTGTCAATGGAAGGACAGAAATCTTTCAGATTTCATCAAAAACATCTTCATTTGTGTTCTGAAGAATCTTCAAGAGTCTTACGGGTTTGTAACGACATGAGGGCGAGTAATTAATGACAGAATTTTTATTTTTGGGTGAACTACCCAAAATAAGACAAAATAAATGTTTACTTTTAAATGTTTTCTATCCACTTATAACATTTGTCCTCTGGTTTTACCAAAAGCAGAAGATCTTTCATGTGTGAGTGACTACTTGACAAAGATTTCTTGTGTATGGCGAAGCTCTACAAATTACTCCGGCCAGCGATGTGAGCTTGTGGGGAACAAAGACGAAAAAAGGTTTGTAAATTTTAGTTTCACTTCTCAGATTGGACAAATTTAACATTGATAAAAAAAACCTTTCTCAAATTCGAATCAAATTTGAACTTGTGTGTAGATGTGAGCTGGTGCCACTAAGCAGTCAATCACATTCTACCAGAGGTTGTTTTATAACCTATGAAAAAAAAGTGAGTAGAAATAGATCTCTCAGTTAAGTTAAATTACAATTCACCGGAGTTGATCAGTTTGGATTGTCTTCTTACGTTCCCCTCTCTCTCTCTCAAACACAGCATTTTTTTTTCATGAACAAAATCTGCTTGAGTGTAACCTGTAATGGATCTGTCAGAACTAATCTGCATTTTCACCCTGGCCGACACAGTAAGTGGATTAATTCTGCTATTAGTGATATGTTTAAAATGGCAGGTTAATGTAAAAAAAACAAATACAGAATGACTGAAATTAGAGAATAGCAGGAGTAATTGTAACAGTAAAAAAGAAATTGCCTGGAAGACGATTTTGCTATTTAAATGAGCAAAACACTGTCATCACAGTACGAAATAATTATTTTGATAAGGGCATTTAAAATTGGTGAAGACATGGCTGAAGGGATAGTTCACCCAAATATTAAAAAGTCTGTCATCACTTACTCACCCTCACCCTCAAGCATACAGGTTCCAAACCTCTATGATTTTCTTTCTTCTGCTGAACACAAAAGAAGATATTTTAAAGAGTGTTGGTAACCAGACAGTTGATGGGGCCCATTAACTTCCATAGTAGGAAAAAAAGTTACAAACTCTGGTTACCAATATCTTCTTTTGTTTTCAGCAGGAGAAAAAAAACCTCATACAGGTTTGGAACAAATTGAGGGTAAGTAAATAAAGACAATTTTCATTTCTGGGTGAACTGTGCCTTTAAGGTTGTTGTTGTTGTTGTTTTAATAAAAACGTCTAGTTTACAAATGTAACCCCCGTTCCCTGTGTAAGGGAATGGAGATGTTACGTCGGACTGACGTCATGGGATCCCGCCTGGGAGCCCAATCACCTTCAAGTGGTAACAGAACAAGCCAATGAACATTGGCCAATGAGATTTGCATGCTGAGTCACCCCCACCAGGACATACGGGTCGGCATTACTCACTTTATTCATGTTTTGCTGAGGAGCCGAGACAGGATCCCGGCCATTTAACAGTGGTTTAGGGCTGTGGCAGGGGGGACGTAACGTCTCCGTTCCCTCCTTCAGAGAACAGGAGTTACATTAGTAACCTAAACGTTCCCATTCAGTCAGCCATGTTCAACGTTACAATTGACTGACGTCATGGGGTCCCTATGGAAAATGCCGTAGCCTCTGATCTGTGTTACGAGTGTTGGAGATGTAAGGGGTTAACAGTTTAGGACCCAAGGACCAGATGTTTGAAAGAAGACCCGGAGTCAGAATTATAAAAAATTTAAGAAAAGTTTTACTGAAGATAGTTTGCAGTTTCCTCAGCAGAAGTCAGCTTCAAGACTCACACAGGAGTTTGTAGGCCGCCCCGCTTACAGTTACAAAGATCTCAGCAGTTATACCATTTCCAAGGGCTAAGCTACGTCATTGCTTACAGGCTGAAGGATTCTGATTGGCTAAGAAATTCATAAACATAGTAATTTTCCACACATATACAGATAGACTGAAGCATATCTCCATAGATTATGCGGCTGACACTCGGACCCTGAAGTTAGGCACGTCGTGCATGGGCAAGGAGTACTGCTAGCAACTTGCGGCAGTTGATATGCCACTGCAGTCGAGCTCCTGTCCAGTAGCCCGAGGCAGCATGCCCGTTGCACACGGCACCCCAGCCCGTGGTTGAGGCATCTGTTGTGACAACAACATGCCTGGATACTTGTTATAGGGGCACTCCGGCCCATAGAAAGCCATGGTCCAACCATGGGCTGAATGTTTGGCGACAGCTCGGTGTGATGGTCACACGGAGTATGCCATGGCACCTCCGCCTGAAGAGGTCTCATATGCATCAATCCGAGCAGTGTGACCGCGGCTGCGGATGCCAAATACCCCAGGAGCCTCTGAAATTGTTTCAGTTGAACCGCTGTTTTCCACCTGAATGTATTCAGGCAGTTCAGCACCAACCACGCGCACTCGCTGGAGAGACTCGCTGTCATACTGACCGAGTTCAACTCCACACCGAGAAAAGTTGAGGATGCGAATGTCCACCTCCCTCAGCGGGGGAGGGGACCTTCCGCGACTTTGGTAAAGACACGGGGAGACAGGGACAGCCAAAAGGGGAGGACCTTGTACTGATATGCGCGACCCTCGAACGCAAAGCGAAGAAACGGTCTGTGTCGAGGTAAAATTGAGTTGGCCGCAACCCCCTGCTCTTCTTGGGTACTATGAAGTACGGACTGTAAAATCCTGACTTAATCTTGGCTGGAGGGACAGGCTCCATTGCGTCCTTCACCAGGAGGACTGCAATCTCCGCATGCAGTACAGGGGAATGTTTGCCTGCACCAAGTTAAACAGGACGCCGCTGAACCTGGATGGGAGACACGGACGATTCCGCCAGGTGGCGGCACTTTGCGGGCACAACTGAACCACAATTGCACGCCCCACCTGTTGAATGTTCATGTAAGGCTTGGTGGCCCCACCATTGAATGGAGGAGGCAGAAGAACAGAATGCCAGACCTATTTATACCAGTATGTCCGAGTGGGTGTGACTTTGCATGCAAATCTCACTGGCCAATGTTCATTGGCTCGTTCTGTTACCACTTGGAGGTGATTGGGCTCCCAGGAGAGACCCCATGACGTCAATCCTTATGCTATATGTAAAATGAAATCTGTCTATTACACACACCCAAACCTTTTGTTTTTTTGCCATTCAAGCCATAATTAGAGGGTTCAGACACCGCAACACCACAATAATACGCACCCTGATTGCTATGAGATGGGGCTGGGGATGTTGCTTTTTTGTTTACATTTACATTTATGCATTTGTGACAGTTAAAGAATACATTTGATCAATTCCTGGATTCCTTGAGAACAATTGAAACGATGATGACTTGACTCTACATGTTTATCAATGTAACTGTTCTCTTGTTTGTTTTTATGTATTTGTTTGTTTGTTTTAATGACAGTTAAGACGCAACCACCAGATAAACCCACTGTAAGCAGGGATAACATAACGTGGAGTAAAGGCAGTAACTTTCCACAAGACATAAAAGAGTATGAATTCCAATTGCAGTTTAAAGCCACACATACAAGCTGGGAGGTAAGCAAACATTTGTGTTTGATTTAACATTTACCCTAATGAATTAATCAAATAAAATGGCATTCATTTGAACACATCCAAGTCAATTACAAAATTATTTTGAGTGTGTTTTTTTATATATTATTTTTGTGTTTTTTATGTGTATATATGATTTTACAGATGGCAAAACATTGGAATATCTCTCATGAAAGTTCCGTGCTGCTGAACCATCATTTCCTGACTGTAGGAGAAGAGTACCAGGCCAGGGTTCGTGTGAAGCCTGTTGAACCCATAAATGATGGTTACTTTAAGGGGGAATGGAGCTACTGGAGTCCTGCTGTGTCCTGGAGGTCTGAGATTGGAAAGCCATTAGTGAATTCAGGGGATGAAGAATCATCACCAGGTGGGGCCTCTTGCCAGTCTAGTAATATTTTATAATAATTTGTTTGTGAGCTAAGATCATCATATTTTATGACAGCAGTTTTCATCTTTTTTCTCCATCAGTGACTGATGATATGCGTGTAGTTTTGATCATTGGCTTCCATGTCTTGCTTGTTCTCTCTGGTTTTTCTTTGGTCATCTATAAGTTAAAGAAAAGCAACCGGTGAGTATTAGATGTGTATGTGTTTTATTTAGTAACCCATCCTCATCGACTTTTTCTTGCCCCTTGTCTTTTATTCTATTTCTTACATTTTTTAAATGCCTTGTTATTGACCCTTTGTTAGAAAATAACAAATATTTGACCTCAATTTTTAAGACGTTCAAGGCCTAGTTTTTTTCACTCTCCTAATTTGTGGAGAGTGCTGTGTAGGCATCTGTGTGTATGTTTCTACAGTATTTCCGTGAAAGTATGTAACTGTTGGTCTTTGTACCTGATATTTGTGTTTGTTTGTGCATCTGTATCAAGCGTTATTATTTCTTTGCAGGTTATTAAAACCAAACCATCAACATGTTCCAGACCCATCCAGATATTTCCAGCCTCTTCACACCATTCACGGTGGAAATTTCCAGGTGAGTTCCGCTGTATCTCCTGCATAACAGTAGTATTGTGAAATATTATTACAATATACATATATACACAAACACAGTTGTGGTCAGAACTATTGGCACCCCTGGTAAATATGATCAAAGATGGCTGTAAAAATAAATCTGCATTGTTTATCCTTTTGATCTTTCATTTAAAAAAATTACAAAACTCTAACCTTTCATTGAAGTAAAATAATTGAAAGTTGGGGGAAAATCACATTATGAAATAAATGTTTTTCTCCAAAAGATGTTGGCCACAATTATTGGCACCCCTAGATTTTTTATGAGTAAAATATCTCTCAAGTATATTTTCATGAATATTTACATTTTTTTTATCACACCAGGGTGACTAAACGAAATTGTCTAGCTATGACTTGTTTGCTTCACAGGAGTATAAACTTCAAATGGGATGAGGTTCTATGGTCAGATGAAACTAAAAAAATAGATTTTTGACAGCAAACCCACCAGATGGTTTTTTTTGTTTTGAATGAAAGATCAAAATGATAAACAATGCAGATTTACAGCCATCTTTGACCATATATTTACCAGGGGTGCCAATAATTCTGACCACAACTGTATATGTGTGTGTGTGTGTTTTCATTTTAGTCTCATTCTCATCTAATATATTTTAAAGTGTAATTAATTCCTGTGGTGATTGATACTCCAGTCTTCACATCTTCACAATCTTTCTAATATGCTGATTTGATGCTCAAGAAACATCTATCATTGTATAAAACAGTTGTGCTGCTTAATATTTTTGTGGAAACATACATTTTTCAGGATTCTTTGATGAATAGAAAGTTCAAAAGAGCAGCATTTATTTGAAATAGAAATCTTTCGTAACATTATACGTCTTTACTGTCATTTTTGTGTGATTTAATGCAACCTTGCTGAATCAAAGTATTAATTTCCTTCAAAAAAATTATCTTACTCGCCCCTTACTCACGGTGATATTGCTGTTTTTACCAGTATTGTGGCAATTCCCTCTTATCACTTTCTATGTTGTGAATTCACACCAACGCAGCTGAGCATGCAGAAATGTCTGAGACTACCAATAACATTATCAGGTTCACACACTTTTCTTCCAATGCAAAATCTTTACAGTACAAACTCACACACACCCAAGTTTACAGATGTGGCCAAGACCTGCATTTCTTGCAAATGCTTACTCATATCTTCCCTCAACAAGCCAGAAAAACACACACTGACCACATGCATTTCCTCTTTCCTTTCCACAGAATTGGCTGGGCTGTCAAAATTCAGATGGGCCATTTCTTACCCCTCAGTCATGTGACGATATCTCACCTGTAGAAATCTCTGATATTTGGGACCTGTCCTTGTTGGAACCCGACGCTCAGATGTCTACTGCTGCGCTTGTTCACTCCAATCAGATGGACTCTGGACTTGAGAACAGCGGCACCAGCCATGCTTCATCATCTGGTTTCTCTAACATGGGCTACTTCTATAGCAAATCGCTTTCGGGCTCTCTTTACATCGAATCCTGCCCCGTGTACTTCACCTATCACCCTGAGGAAGGCACAAGCTCCACTCTCTCGTCGCCTGGGTCTTCATATGACTGTTTGCAAACCCCAAGTTACCAGATAGAACAGCCGATGAGCCCGGATTCAGGGTTCGACATACCTGACGAGCAGAACTGTGATGAAGACCAAGATGCTGCGGCGGAAGGACATGCGCTGGTTTCCTTCATTATGTCACTGCAAGGTTCCCTCGGTGCTGTTCGCCCAGCAGAGAGTTTCGCTCCGGTGCCCATCATCACACCGTGGTCTGAACCTGTGAGAGCACCCAGCTGTAGTTCCACCTCTGAGCGTGCAGAGGGCGCTGTGGCTAGACCCTCCTCCATGATTGAGCCCTGCGGGAGTGGATATTTGACCCTGAAGGAGATGCAGAAATACAGCAACAAATCCATCTGAGCGCAGGTCCAGTCCATCTCTGTCTGTATAGGGGGAGACCGGGGCCTCTGGGTAGGTTTAGTTTTGAAAGTCAGAAAGATACACTACCGTTCAAATGTTTGGGGTTGGAAAGATTTTTTAAATGGTTTTTGAAAGTAGTCCCTTAGGCTCACCAAGGCTGCATTTAATTGAATAAAAAATACAGTAAAATTACCTTAGTTAAATATTATTATGAATTAAAAGAACTATTTTCTATTTGAATATATTTTAAAAATGTAAATTCCTGTGATGGTAAAGCTGTATTTCAGTGTCTTCAGTGTCACATGATCCTTCAGAAATCATTCTAATATGACGATTTGATGATCAAGAAACATTTATTATTATTGAAACAGTTGTGCTGCTTAATATTTTAATGGAAACCGTGATGACTTTTTTCATAATTCTTTGATGAATAGAAAGTTCAAAAGAACAGCATATATTTGACATAGAAATCTTTTTGTAACATTAAAATTGACTTTACTGTCACTTTTGATCGATTTATTGCATCCTTGCTGAATAAAGATATTAATTTCTTTCCAAAAAATAAAAATAAAAACAAAAAGAATCACTGACCCCAAACTTTTGAATGGTAGTGTACCTTAAAGATTTATTTATATAGCGCCTTTCCAGGGATCAAGAACGGTTTACAATGAACAAGCAACAATAATGGCAAGGGACAATGACAACATACAAAACAACAGTAGGTAGATGAGAGTAAAAGTACAGTAAAAGAGAATTAGGTAGATGTCTGCATACAGCAGAATAGATATATATATATATATATATAAAGCTATATAAAACATGTCTACATTTATTATTCAGGAAAAGGGTACATTTATTATTGTTCACTGAACACACTTTGACCTTCTGTGACAGCATGCCCCAAGAGCAAGACATATTTTCACACTCTATTGGGGTAAGTTGTCACAAGGGGAACCTAAACAGCTGATTAAAAAGTGTTTCAGTGAAATTGAACTAAACCATTAATAAAAACCCGTTCACACCAAGAACGATAACTATAAAGATAACTATAACAATATCTTAGCGTCCACACCAGCTGCCCGTTTTTATCGTTCATCATTGTCGTTTCACTGTGCCGTTGTCGTTACAGTTGTGCTGTGAACTCTGCTATTCTTTTAGATATTTTTTTATTATATCGTTATAGCGTTATAGCTATTGTCCTCTGTGTGAACGGGCCTTAAAGCAACAAATTATACAAGGTGGTAACATACTAACATATCAAACGACTGTTTTGTAAACTTAAAACATGTGACTGGAAATTTATGAAAAATACCTTGGTGGGCGACAGAATTCACAACAACAACAACAACAACAACAACAAAAATCTAGTTTAAAGTCCCAGTGAACCAGAAGTTGCAACCGACTTTACTTCAGAGTTGTGACGTATTTCCAAGAGAAACAGAATACTGAATAGAGGCCAGGGTTTTATTTTAGCGCACCTCCTCTCCATCCCTCGCACATAGCAGACTGACAGTTGGAGGGGAGTGGTTAAGGTTATTCAACCCGAGCCGTCATCAGAGAAGGAATGCCATTCCAGAGCGGAAGCAGATTTTAGATTTTGATTAAAGTTTACCATGACAAAAAAAATAAAATAAAAATGTTTCTGTATTTTAACTTGCACAGATAAATTGTTTACCACAAGACTGGTAATGTGCGCTAACACAGTAAATAGGGTCACTTTTGATTTCATGACAACTTTAAGAGCCACTGCTTTACTATATTCCACTTGAATGAATTAAACAGTCACAAATAGTTCAAAGATCAGTAACAGCTGCATTATAACAGCTGCATTATATTCTAGATACTTTTGTACAGCAACGTGAAGCTAGATTTAAAGGCATGTTCTGGGTTAAATAATAGAATGTCAGTGCCGCTGCAATCAAGACGATATATAGACACATTTACAGCTCGAATAACACGTTTTTTGCAAGCTTTACATTTCTGTTTTTATACCCTCTGGAATGTCTTGCCCCACAGACTTTCATTGTAAATGCATTACAGGGGAAAAAAGCAAATCTGTTTTTACAGACTGAGGGACACATTGAAATATTTGTCTATGGTAATTGGCAGAATGCCAGAGATGCTGATTGAGCTTAACGCTCTGAACCCAGAAGATTTTCTTTTACACATGTGTTTAAATGCGTCTTAAACGGATAGTTTACCCCAAAATGAAAATTCTGTAATCATTTAAATATCTTCTTTTGTGTTTAGCATTAGAAAGAACTTTATGCAGGTTTAGAACAACTTATGAACAACATTTTTAATATTCAAGTTCGAGTGCAAAGCATTTGCTTGATTTTTAGCTGCTATTTACGGTTATTTCATGTTTAATGCCACGGAATGCTATGAACATGGTATGCTGCTTTTCAAATGTGATTTTTTTTTTTAGAAATTCAGGGTGTCATTTTGAAGTATGCAGAAGCGTACAGGCTTTTCGACGTAAAAATCTCTCGAGATATTACAACACTCATTTATACTGTTATCTGTAGCCTACATTTTCTAACAGAACTTTTTAAGGACGTTTGTGGTATTATTTGAGCATTTCTGGATTGTACCTTTTAGAAATCTCAAGAATAAGGCATTTTATTTCATAAAAAAAAAAATGTAAATATAAATATATATGAAACAATACAATATACAATATATACAATATATATACAATATATAAATATATATATATTGTAAATATATGAAATATGCTTTTTTTATCTTAACAAAGAATGCACTTGTTTGATACTTATTTTATGTTTCTTACATTATTATAAGTTACTTATCTGATAGTCATAGCTCTTACATAGCCTATATGTTATTGTTGAGACTGAAATAAAATCCCCCAAAAATATAGTGGTGTAAGTGTCATCTTTACAAAAAAGCACGTGTGTGTGTGTGTGTGTGAGAGAGAGAGAGAGAGAGAGAGAGAGAGCGTGAGAGAGAGAGAGTTATTGTAGGTACTATGTGGTCTGACATTTATAAGTGCCAACCCGTTTCCGTTCACTGCTTTGGAGTGTGGCTTGTGTAACCAGACAAAGTCAAGCTTAAATTTGTGGCCTGAAAAATGAACTCAGTGAACCATTACAAAATAGTCTTCTGAGAGAAGGTGGAGAAATAACACGCTTTTTAACTTACGTGACTTACCTTTTTGAGTGCGTTGTGTTTGATGATCCTGACCCTGTCATAAGGCTTGGCATCCGGTCCTCATATAGGTGCTTCCTGACTGGATTTGACCGTCTTTGAGGAAATTGGGTTTAACGGGTCTCCACTAGTAGGCAGTAGTGAGCTCATGACTGTGGTATAAGCAAAGAGACAGACTGCTTATAGGTATATGAACGATAATAGTGGGATCAAAACATACAATATAGCAGTTGTCCCACCTTTCATACATAAACCGTCATTCAAAAGTTTGGGGTCAGTAAGATTATTATTTTATTTTTTTAAAGAATGAAAGAATTTAATACTTTTAATTAGCAAGAATGCATCAATAGACCATTTGAGTGTTTGGAAACAGCGATTATGTGTTTTGTAGGCGGAGCCTTCCGGGTGACAGAAAATAAAGAGCTCTTTAAGTTGTTTACGATCATTATTATTGTAATGTTATGTGCTTTGAGACATGAGGTAATTTAACATCGTCTCTTATGAAGCTTTGACTCTGCTGTGTGTTCACGTGTTTTGAAGGAGGCGTGGCTTTGGAGACGCTCTAAGGGAGGGTGGGATCTTATGCTTTCAAAGCTAGCTTGCTATTGCTAGCCGTTCCGAAATTGCCTACCCTACATTTGACAGTAGCAGTCTATGGAAGTCACAGAATAAAATGACAAAAAGGTATTTCAAGTATGGTCAGATCTCACAATTCTGACTTTTTCCCTCACGATTCCGAGTTTATTATATCAGATATTCTGACTTTTTTCCTCAGAATGGACATTTTCCCTAATATCTCTTTTTGTGTTCCACACAGAAGAAAGAAATATGAGATTGAAATGACATCGCAATTGCTGAGTAAATGATGAAATATCATGAATTATTCCTTTAACTTCTTTTATATCCAAACACTCCAGAGAGTATAAACCCAAAAAGAAAAGCTTCATAATAATGTTTTTCACAGATCCTGATGTTAACGGAGAATAATTATGCGTGCAAAGCCACAGAGGAGAATGTTGGACAACAATATTGAAAGGAAAATGAGGAAGCATTATGGAGAGGAATGCAGCACGGGTTGAGTAGAGGACAAAATCAGCCTGTTGTCAATCAGAGGTCAATGACAGACCTTAATTTTCTTTCCATATGGGGAGAACGAGATGATTACTATTGCATAAGTAACAGGAATTCAACCAGTGACCCAGACGTACTAATGCTAAACAGATGAGTATGTGTATTCCAAGGGCGTGTGTTACATTTAATATTTACAGAACCTCAAAAGTTCTTCTTTTATTACACTAGATTTTTTTAATGATCCGTTGCTGAAACGTAAAGCCTGCAGTATTAGCCATCATTTGTGAGCACTATTGCTAATGTTGGCGCTTACTCCAACCACTTATTCTTTTATTATTTCTAATTACCTTGGAATGCCCCATTATTCCAAATGAAAGTAAAGAACCCACATTCCCTACTTCTGGAAGCAGCAAAGCATAATATATGTTATATCTGTCATATTTTAAATGCTGCTTGCATCTCAGCAAAGCATTGTATCTTCAGATGAGTGCATGTCGGTTGAGAGCTTTGTGGGATGCATCAGCATAATTACGGAACAATTCACATTTGAATTTTTTTTAATTATTAGAAAAATAATACAAGTTTATTTTAGGAGTATGGAAATCTATAGTAGGCTAATTATTTTTTTATAAAAATATGTATTTTAGGTATAGAATAAAGCATATTCTCATTTAGATAAGTAAATGTGTGCAGGTCAGGTTTTGTCTAAATTGTGGGATGATTGAATGCGGAAAACAGCTTAATAAACTAAATAAGGTTTATTTAAAATGTAGGCAAGGTTTATGTAATTTGGTTTAAGAATACAGTGTAGAAAATACCATTAGCTCAGTATAAAACCAATAAAAATCAGTGGAAAGATCCCACCATGATAGAAAAACTAATGTGTTTCCACAGAAGTGCATGGTGAACTAGTAAGTTGTGCAGACATTTTTGGGAGATGAACATGAGTCTCCAAAGACCAACATCAAATCTTATTATTAATTCTCCTGGGAGATGAACATGGGCCTCTAAAGACCAAAATCTTGGCTATTCATGTAACAAGCTGCATCCTGCAAAAAATACATGCTGTACAGGTTGCATTGAGTTTATGAGCGAGTTCACTTGTGTTTGTGTGTGTGCTTATAAATGTTTATGTTCATAAATGTTGTGGGTCTTCACATGGTTTATTCTGTACTAATACAGAACAGGGAAACTTCTGAAAGAAACAGACAAAAACTGATCTTTCTGAAAACAGTTTGTTTGGACATAGAAAGATTTACCTTTCATGGAGAAATTTTGACCGACACTTTATATTACAGAAAGGGAGAAAACGAAAAAGAGTAAAATAAATAGGAAAGTCTGTCTTAGCTGGGAGGCTCTTTGAGTTTATGTTCAGGAATGGGATGGAAGAAAGGCACTGAGGGTGAATTAGAAAGCAAGAAAGGGAGGGAGAGAGAAAGAGGGAGGGAGAAATGAACTGACTGAGGATTTTTCCCTGTTCTTTTTCTCTTCTCAGCGCACTGACCCAACGGCAGCAGCAGCAGCACACACATCAAAAAGTACTGTAAGTTTTGCTTACACACACACACACACACACATGCACATACAATCACACCAGAAATAAACTGCTTTAGTTCATTTAGGCTTTTTATAAAGGAAAATTAATTTAGTGGCAATTTTTGTAAGCAAACTGTGCAGCCTCATTAAGGTGAGCCGTAAGTTACAGTGCTCAGACAGTTTTTGCGAGCTAGTTAACATCTTTCCAGCAGATGGACAGCTGCCGAGACAGAGCGCATGTGGAAGGCGTTCATGCTCTGCCACGGCTGAAACCCGCCTGCTGTTTTACAGTAGCCTACAGTAATACTGGAAGATAGACTTAATGTATTTTGTTTTAACACGTTTTAATAACGGATTTAATTAAGCTGCTACAGGTTTTAAAAACATTTTAATTTTAAATGAATGGACGATGGAACATTTAGCTGAATTTTAGCTTTATTTAAAAGAAGGCCTAGGCTACACTATGTTTTTTTTTTTTATATAATGGGCCAATGCATCATGAATTCTTCCAAAACGTGTTTTTGTCTGACCCTGATTCACTGTGGTAAGTGTTTATATTTTAGACGAGGCGGGATGGTTTTCGTGGGAGGTTGTGTAGCCTACATAGCCTACGTCACTCGCCCGTGCGTGTCTCGTCGTCATAATCCGTAAATAGAGAAAAGTTGCTCCAGTTATTGAGGTGTGTATGGCTTGGGAGTGTGAGTCTCAGGTGTTGTAAAGGCGGAGATGGCGTTTTTATTACTCAACAGGTGAGTAAGGTATTTTATTGAACGGATAAACTGCCATTATATAGCTCTCTAACAGAGTTCATAAAGCATTGTCTATTGTGAAGGGTCATTTCATTATGGTTGTTGTAGCTCTGTGCTGCTGGGATTTATTTTCAAAGTACTATCGTGTCTATTTATGGGTAAAGCTACAGTAACGTCTTCAGCTTGTCAGCTTGTGATCCTTTCCATCTAAACTGGTTATATCTAATGAATGTTTAATCAACAGTAGGATAACCGCATTCATCCGCGCAGTAACGTAGCGCCGAAGCACAACCAAAACAATGTTCTTCCGCAACATGCATTAAGTTAACCGCTAGAAGGACAAAATGTTAGTGTACATTTATTGTAATAGTGTATTTTTGTTTAATGCATATTTAATGTGCATTAATTTCATTGCATTTATTTTTACAAAAATAATCAGTGGTTGAAGACCTTTGGATTAGAATGTGAAGTGTTGTTATTTGTTTGTTTGTCAATTAATCAAGGACTGGTTATTTTTGTATGAATTTGAGTCATTGTTTATCCCATAATTATTCAATACACGTCAATGTATTTCTGTCACCTGCACTTTTGCAATGGAAATTAGCATGAAAGTTTTATGACTAACCCTTTTAATTTTGACTTTTAGCGAGTTGTTGAGACGTTTCATGCTAGCATTACCAAAAGCTTTAATTTTCTTATGGGTCTCAACATGTCAGACACAACCAAAACACGTCTGTTATAGTCTGACGTAATACAGAGTCTGCCTTCAGATCATAAAAAATGCTCTCACTCAAAAAAAAGCTCAGCACAGAGAAGAGCTTGATACTCTATTGCAGATCATCCCAGCTGTGCTGCTGCTTTCCAAGTGAGATCCAAAAGTCAAACACTCATATTGGTCTCTTCACTCAGGAACCTGGAAACACAGATTTGGTGCTGACATGTGTTCACCTTGTGCATCTGAATGATCCATTATGGCTTGGTGAACATGACCGAATGCATTTATTAGTGGAGTTGAGCTTCTGTTTAAAACGTACACTTCCGTTCAAAGGTTTGGGGTCTGTAAAAGTGTTTAATGTTTTTGAAAGAAGTTTCTTATTGTTCACCAAGGCTGCATTTATTTGATCAAAAATAATAATAAAAATGTTCTGTTTGCATATATTTTAAATGTGATTTATGATGTCAAACCTGAATTTTCAGCATCATTACTCCAGTCTTGAGTGCCACATGATCCTTCAGAAAACATTTTAATATGCTGATTTGCTGCTCAGGAACATTTTCTTATTATTATAAATGTTAAAAACAGCAAAATGTTGCATGTTTCCTGATGTTGCAGTCCCTGTATCCTTAATATCAGCATGGATACAATTTTTCTACCCTTTTTTAAGTCATTTTCCATTTTGACTTCTTGAATGATGTTGGTTTATATAAATATTTGCTGGTCAACCACCGTCTTTCACTGACAAGGAATGTGATTTTTAGGCTTTTCATCTTGATTATATGATGTTTTATATAATCCACTGATTTAAATTCCACTTCTTCTGTCCAAGAACTGCTCACTTAGACAGGAAGAGATGTTTGACCTACATGCAGGCTAAAGCATCCAGCCAGGTTTTTTTTGGCTACTTTGGGCCAGTTTATCTGAAGTACATTATACCATAATCATTGACATCATGGCAAAAGTGAATTTGAATAATTGCACAGCAGTCTCCATCTGATTGGCGCTATATGATTCCATGGAAATTCAACACAGCCACAGTGTTTACATTCTTTAGGGCATTCAACCTGTGATTAGTATCAGTACAGAAAGTATTTTAACATCATACATTCTTAGCAGACATGAATTTGGAAGCGCTTTTATCTCATGAGAATTAGCAGATGAACTTTGGCAGATACGAGCTGGATTCTGTCGAGCGGAGAGAAAGACAGGCAAGACAGACTGAACTCTGTTAGTTTAGCTGTAGTAATGGGTGCAGGTTGGACTCAGACCAACAGAAACATTCATCTCTGTCCTGAAAGGGCCTACATTTGTCAGGCTGTATTCCACTCAGCACTACCCAGAAGCCCCTCTTTCTATTTTTCAGGATTACACTAATCCAGTCTACCTCAATGATCCCACTAATAAATACACAGTCTCACATTAGCGAAATAACAACAGTGTGTGGAACGTTATTATAGGGAGTGACTCTTATAAGTGCATATTTATTCTATTTTCTCAGGTCGCACCATGTTTGGGTTCCTCCTGCTTGCCTGTCTGTCTCTACATCTGGTAGTCTCCGTACCTCAGCCGCCCTGCCGTCGATGCTGCGACCACCTCCCACGACTAGATGACGCCGCAACCTTAAGAGAAAGCATGCCTGAGGTCCGCACATACATCAACATGACCATTCTCAAAGGTACCCGAAAGTCTTCAAAAAGTGCTTTAGCTCAAGACAAAATGCGATGTTTCAGAGTCAAATAGCATCAGAAGAAACTATAGCGAAGGAGAACTTTGAAAATCTCACTCTACACTCTTAGAAAAAAAGGTTAATGGGGTTCTAAATGGACCCCTTAGATTATTGACTTAAATAACTCTTTTATGCCAAAATGTTTCTATATAGGGAGAAATGTCTTAAATGATTGCATAATACTTTAATGTTTAAGAGGTTATTTCATTTTTTGTCTGGTAATAAAGTATGTTTACAAGCTGTTTCATTCATAAAATTTAATTGAAAACAAATTTAATTCAACTAAATCCATATAACTATCCCATGATGAGAACCCCTAAAAGGTTCTATGAAGCGCCTGATAGAATCATTTAAGGTTCTATATAGAACCTTTTCTTCTAGGAGTGTATAGCTGAATTTTGATCCCAATGATCCTTGCTGGATTTCGGTTTTCCCTGTTTCCCAATCTTTCGCTTGTCTGTTGTCTGGCACAAGCATTTTGGGATATTGGAACTGAACTGCAAACTGAACATAACTGTAATTCAACTGGGAAATAATGTGTTTATTGAGCTGAATGATTGGCATATGTGTTTTTAGCTGCTTTCTTCCTCTCAGTGAGCCTCAGTTAACCTCTCTTGGCTCAGAAATATCTGCTCTACTGGAGGCCCTCTTGGTGGACAGGAAGTGACAAACCTGGCAGGAAAGGTGCTGATGTGGCGAGAACCGTTACGAGACAGTTGTTTTATGTGTCTGTGTATGCACATATGTGTTTGTTGCATGTACAGAAATGAAGCCTGCAGGAAATGTGGTTTGTGGTAATTTTGAGCTGCCGAAATGGTACGTTGACAAAGATGGACAAAAGAAAAGAAACTGAGCCCAAGTTAAGTGCTTTTTGTTGTTGTTGTTTTTTTATTTTAGAAGCTGTGATTTGAGATTCTTGAGACTTATTTTAGTCTGCCAGAAATTGCGCTTGTGCCTTTTCGGATTTCAACATTGGTATAGGAACACTTTATAATTAACATTTGTTAATGCAATAAAGGGATATTCACACTTTTTTTATTTATTAATAATTTACTCACCCTCAAGTTGTTTCAAAACATGTATGAGTTTCTTTCTTCTGTTGAACACAAAAGATGATATTTTGAAGAATGTCAGTAACCAGACAGTTGATGTGGCCCATTGACTTCCATAGTATTTTTTTTCCTCAATGGCTACGGGCGTCAACTTTTTTGGTTACCAACATTCTTCATAATATCTTCTTTTGTGTTCAACAGAAGAAAGAAACATGTTTGGAAACAACTTGATGGTGAGTAAATGATAACAATTTTCATTTTTGAGTGAACTATCCCTTATCATGCAACCAATCGTGAAAGAACTTAACTTGGCGATTTTGTTTGAATTAGGAAAAATTGTGTTGATCTACGGTCGGTTTTCAGGTCTAATGGCAGAGCAAAAGGTTTGAAGATAATCTTGCTGAGCAAGTTATTTAACCCTGTAAAGCTTGAAAAAGAAAAATCTAATTTCTAAATGAGACACTTTATTGAATCATTAGAAAAAAAATGTTTAAACAAAATTTTCATGTGTTTTTTTTAAAGCATCATATTTGCTACATCAGGCTTTTAAGGCTCATATAATATGATATAGGAGAATATGGAGCTCATACTCGAGGTGGGGAAAAAGACCTACATTTTATTCAAAAGACCAAACTGAGCAAAAATATGTCATTTGGTGCAGATGTTGTTATTTATATGAAAACAAAAGTCAGATGAAATCTTAATATGAAGCTTGTAATGTAAGTCTGTGAGATCTGTATAAGAGATATAACAGTATAAGAGACTACTCGCATAAAAGGAATATATATATATATATCAGATTTCACTCAATATCTCCCAATAATATGTCTTAGAAAGATGATCATTAAATGCTTAATTTTATGACAAAGCTCTGTAGTTTTTACTGTGGGGGAAAAACATATAATGCAATGAAATACAATGATGACTGAGAAATGGACAAATAAACGTTTCTCAAAAGGCTGATGAATCAAATTTGAAACTCACATTTTAATATGATTTGGATAGTTGGTACAGATAGTTGGATAGTTAAGTAAACCTAAGTTGCTTCTGTCTAGTAAGTGTTCGGTTTGAAATATTACTCGTATAGCGTTTCATTTATAAAAGTTCACTGAAAAAAGACACGTGTCACGATCTGAAGGGGGATGTTTTTAGAATTATGCTAAAAGGTATTTTACTTGCTAAAAAATATATTGGCATGTAGTAGATTGTGTATAAAAAGCAAAGTTTTCATCATGTTGATAATTTAGAGGCCTTAGAAATTAGTGCATCAAATATGATTCAGGCTTTATAAGGTTAAAAACTGTAAAAATGTTTAGAATGTCCACCTGAATTATAGCCTTGATTGATTATAGCCATGGTTAAGTTTCCTTTAGGCTTCTAGCTCTTTTTCCTTCTGCATCTTTCTGACTTTTCTGACATCTTTTCAAGGTGACAAGGGTGACCGTGGAGAAAGGGGCACTCCTGGGAAGCCTGGGATTGAGGGTTCCCCGGGACCACGAGGGTCTGAAGGCCTTCAAGGAGATAAGGGACAAGCCGGAGCCCCAGGTGACGCCTGCAAGTCTCAGCACTCTGCTTTCTCAGTCGGCCGACGGAAGTCCCTTCACAGCGTTGACAACTACCAGGCCCTGATCTTTGACACCATCTTCGTCAACGCCCCTGAACACTTTGACATGTTTGCTGGGAAGTACCGTTGCCACATACCAGGAATCTACTTCTTCAATGTGAACATCCACACGTGGAACTTCAAGGAGACGTACCTGCACATCATGCAGAACGACAGCGAGAGGGCCATCGTTTACGCTCAGCCCAGCGACCGCTCCATCATGCAGAGCCAGAGCGTCATGCTGCCTCTACAGGAGGGCGACGAGGTCTGGGTCCGTCTTTACAAGCGGGAGCGTGAGAACGCCATCTACAGCGACGACGTGGACATTTACATCACCTTTAACGGATACCTCATCAAGCCTGAGACTGAGTGATACCAGAAACGACAAGATGGTTGAAAATGTGCCAAAATGCTTGAGCGGTGAAGCAACTTGAACAAAACTGAAAAGCATCCAAACATTTCATATTCGATTTCTGCAGTTTAAACGAAACCCCCTGAGTGCAGTGCAGAGAAATCTGCTTTTCATACTTCCACAAGTCTTGTATGAAGAAAACCAGTATCTATACAAAATACAGTGATTTGGTGTTATTTTATTTCATGGTAAAAGCTTGTCAAATTAGACGGATGCCCACATGGGCAGGTTGTGCAATGTTATCTTCAAAAAGTTTGGTGCCAATTATTATCTGTCAAGAGCATCAAACCGTAGAAATGCTAAGATTCATGATAATACTAATACAAATGTTAGATTTTAAGGACAGTTCTGTTAACTACTGGATAATAAACAGTTAAAATCTGAAGCAAAACCAGTTGAGGACCACTGATGTGGCCCAGATATTTAGGTCTGTGTTTAGACTTTTTCAAATCAGGCAGGGTCTACCTAAGGTTTATCAGCAGCGTCTGGGAAATGGAAACTGGTTTTTGTTAGTTGTGAAAGGATGTTTACATGGGGTGACTGACTATTTGATCCTGCTGCTGGTCTTTTCTGACCTTTAACAGACATTAACAGGCAACTGGAGTCGTAACAGAACAAGTTCATCACATTGAAGCATGGGGTTGCTGTAGGATGTTCTGGGTGGTGTTTAGTGGATTGCTGTGTGGTTGCTAGGGTTTTTGTAGATGGTTGCTAAGTCATTGCTTACTATCCCAAGTTAAAAGAACCCAAGAACTAAAAGTTTAAGACATCTGGTCAGGTTTTTTTGTTTGTTTTTCTTTTGGTGTATGTGGGGGGTGGGGGAGTCTAATATACACTACTGTTCAAAAGCTTGAGGTTGGTTTTTTTTAGATCTTTTTTTGAAAGAAGTCTCTTATTCTCAAAACCGGTCAACATATTTTAAAATGTAATTTATTCCTATGATCAAAGCTGAATTTTCAGCATTGTTACTCCAGTCTTCATTGTCACATGATACTTCAGAAATCATTCTAATATCCTAAACCTAACCGTAACCAATGTAGTTACTTTCTTAGGTAAGTACAGGTAAGTGCATGTACTGTAAAATAAAATGCAACCAAACAAAAATCTTACTGACTCCAGACTTTTGAACGGTAGTGTATTTCAAGAAAACGCCATCAAAAACAAGTCATTTGCCAGTTTTAAATGGGTAGAGAACCCTGAGAAAGTCAGCTTTGAGTGTGTGTGTTGGTGTCTGGCTCTGTTTATTGGAAGGAGGGGGGGAGGGGGGGAGGGGCTTTTAGTTGATGTTAAACAGGATGTATGTGGCTTTCCTATTTCAGTAGCAAGAATCCACTTGAGAGAGACTCAGATGATAGAAATATAAAGAGGGAGAGCAAGATTAAATGTTCTGAAACCACAAGGTACAGATCTCTGCCCAACACATGACTTAAAAGAGTCTTCAGTACAAGCTGGTTGTTGGTTTAGTATCTTAATCCGGCTTCAGTCTGGTCTACAGAATCCGGATCTCAGGAATGTATTTATTCTGAGATGATTAAGTAAAGAAATGGAGCTGAGGAAAAGTAAAACACAACACAATTGTTGCCTAAGGAATCAGGTGCTAAAAATCATTTGTATTTTGACATACTTGACAGTGATTTTAAAAAGGCTTTGGTTTGTATATTAAAGGAACACGACGACTTTTTGGGACTTTAGCTTATTCACCGTATCCCCCAGAGTTAGATAAGTCCGTACATACGCTTCTCATCTCCGTGCGTGCCGAAACTCTGTCTGACGCACCCACCGCTAGCCTAGCTTAGCACAAAGACTGGAGGTAAACGGCTCCAGCTAGCATACTGCTCCCAATAAGTGACATAATAACGCCAACATTTTCCTATTTACATGATGTGATTTTGTATAGTCACAGCGTGTACAAATAACAAGGTCACATGAGACAGCCATCTTCTAACCATATACATACTGGGAACTATATTCTCAGAAGGCGAAGCACTACTTGTCACTTATTGGGAGCAGTATGCTAGCTGGAGCCGTTTACCTCCCGTCTTTGTGCTAAGCTAGGATAGCGGTGGGTGCGTCAGACACAGTTTCGGCACGCACGGAGATGAGAAGGGTATGTACGGACTTATCTAACTCTGGGGGATACGGTGAATAAGCTAAAGTCCCAAAAAGTCAGCGTGTTCCTTTAACATCTCAGTGCTAAAAATTATTTGTAACATCAGGTGCTATAAATGACATACTTGACAGTGATTTAAAAAGGCTTTGGTTTGTATATTAACATCTCAGTGGTGCTTTATGTTAATGTACTGTATGGATGTCAAGCATTTTTTTTTTATTGATGATTTTTAATGACACAATAAAGGGTTAATTTCACCAATGTCGACTTGAGAAGTCATGAATGGAAGTTTTCTTGTTGTTTCTTTTATTTCTTGCTGGAAATTTTCAGCCTCGAGACAAAAATTCTAATGATTTCAAAATATAGTGTTATTCATTTAACCCTGGTTCAATGTCAGCCATTGAACAGAGGAAAAATGCTGCTGTTCCCACACCCTCTAGTGGTGAATGGGAATAGCGCATGTCATTACGATCACAATAAAGGAGATATGTCATATTGGTCACTTATATAGAAAACATGACTTACTTAGAAGAAAAAGTCTGATTTTATTTTTCTTGAATAAATATTCCATACAAACAAGTCACTTCCTACACAAATGATCAATTGTAAAAGCAACTATAAACTTCTCATTTGAATTCGACACAAGAGCAATCAACATTATTGAGTAAAATTATCCAAATTATTTCCAACATTCCTGTGCAACAAACATATGAAAAATACAATCTCATTTCATTAAATACAATCTGAAATATCAGTAATTGCACAGCAATCATTAAACAATGACTGCAGTAGAGCATAATCCAGTGTGTTAACATTTAACTCATGAAACTACTGTACTTAATGCGTTGGACAGGAGATTTCAATAGTACAGATTATGGCTTCTAATTTCTCTACAGGAAGTACAATCGTTCAAAATGTTGGCACTGCAAAAACATTTCTCATGTAAACAACAATTACTTGATTTTCTCTGTAGGGTCACTGTCACACAAATCAGAATACATTATATAATGTCAAAGAAACAGTTAAGCCACAAATGTAATTTCTATCATCATATAAGAGGAAATGCTTAACAAAATATTTCAAGTAACCTATGTGATCACGAGACATTAAAGTAGTTTTGAAGCATAACCAAATTCTCTTTCCACACTACTATGCATGTTTGCATGTTACTATGCTACAAACGAGTAGGCCCTCTGTAAATAAACAATAGAAATTAAACTCTTGTAAATTGTTCCTCTTAAGCAGGCTGGTGTTGTTAAGAGATTTAACAATGTTTTTCAGAGTGTACAGATCTGAGAAACTATACTCTCTTTTGTCTTTGTAAATACTGGCAAAAGTCTCTCATAATAACCAGCATTTTAGCAGGTCACACAAGGTTGCATCTCTGCCATGTAGGAAGGGGAAAAAGACAAAGCAGCAGCTCAGATTTGACTTCGGCTCACTGCCCCTGTGAGATCTCTCTCGGGTAAACAGACAGTGGCACTGTTGCCCCCTGGTCCCATAGAGAGCAACCACCCACCTACTGAGTGACTAGAGCCAGTGACAGTTTCGCATTATTTCTAAACCTCGTCAACTTGGCAAGATTCCTACCTGAGATAAAAAGCAAAAATGAAGCAGGATCACATGAGCAAGAGTGCTGATGCTATGATACCTCAGCCGGGCCAATTTAGTGCAACAACAGCAGGGTTACGAGTGTGATTTCTTTGAATAGGCCTACAAAATTTCAATAAACAAGGTTTACTGTGATGACGTGTTTTCACAGTTATCAACATCGCAGATATAATTAAGTTTTAATATTTTCATTTCTAAAAAATGAATATACATTTAGTTAGCCTATTACCTTGGCAGTAAATGTAAAAAAACAAAATTTCACATCGTCTTCTAACTGCTGTAGCCTAATCCATCCAGTTAGTTTATTTTTTTAAGTTTATTTTTTTCCTATTAATTCACAGGAGGATGTTAACAGCAGTCAAAATGGCACATTTTAACCTTTTCCCTGCCAGCATTTTAGATCATTTTCACATGTCATGGCCCCTTGAATATTTTGTCGTATGAATATCTGAACATGCAATAGCCAATCAAAAGAAAGAACAGACCCTCTGCTTAAAAAAAATGCAACAGCTGAGAAAATCACGTTTTTTAACAAAGACTAGCCTACATCTGGATGGTGCGTTCAAGTCATCTGGGAAGCTCGGGATTTTCTTTAAAGGGTCACGACACCCCCCTCTTTCAGGCCCACACGAGAACGCTCGCGGGTGAAAACGTAAAAATATTTTATCAGATGTGCCTTTCGTTTAGACGGCGACGGCGTTTTTGGGGCTTAAAAACGCAAAAAAGTGAAACCACCCTCCAGAGTGGAAATCTTAAAAACGCTCCACCGTCGCGTTTCCGTCTAACTCTAAACGGTAAAAACGCAAAAGTCTGCTAGACAGTGAAGGCACCGATCAGTGCTTCACATTGCCACCTAGCCGCCTGGAGTGCATACTACATTGAATTTCACACACTTTTGCGTCACCATATGCACGCAGATTTCCCCCCCATAACGCTCGTCTAAACGCAGAATAAAAAGTGATCACTTTTGCGTTTTCTCTTCAGATCGTTTCCGTGTAAACGTAGCCTCAGCTCAAGTCTAGCTCAGAATCTTTGAGAAAAAGGGAGGGGAGAGGGTGTGGTATGGCACGGCAGGGGAGGGGGGAAACTGTCATCGACTGTCACTAAAAATCAGTGGTTAAACGTGAGGAAATGCTAGATTTTTTTATAGCTGGCAAAGTTATAGTCTAATGAAATACACTGACACCTTATAATTGTATTTAAAACATATAAATGCACATGTATATGTATAATTATGTCATTATAAAATATATATTTGTTTATATACACACTATAAATGCATATATTTAAAAAAAAAAAAAAAATCTCTTAAAAAAAAACAAAAACGTTCAGTAGCCTACATAGCCTAGATCTACGCGCCCCCTAAACCCACATGATGTACAGTGACATAGACATTTGCACAAATTAAGCATACCTTCCATACAATTGAGGTATTATCGAAATATCTAAATTTTAATAACGAGTTATTTAACAGAAGGCAAGTAACGTAAAACGGTCAGGGTTACATTTTAGACACACACACCTCTGAAGCGATAGAAAAGTCCTCGGGACCGCATCACTCGCAAGACGAAACCTGCATTGGTGTACAAGGCCGAAGTCCACCATTCTGCCGTTGAATGGTTGCTACACACACATAAGGCTTGTTTGAGATGAGCAAAATCTGCGCAGAATCGATCACCGGTGATCAGTGCGAGATGCATGCCGGTTAGAAATGTGTCCGAGTGCCTTGCTCTGATGTCATGCTGACGTATGTCAAAAATCTCTCGCATAGGCGCATCTCAAACAAGCCTACTACCTCTCTCATCTACTAGTGTCTTCTCATTGGATAAAAAACTCAGTCTCATTAATAATTATGAGACACCGATGAGTCATCAAAGTACTATAGTGCTCTGCCACGTCACAGCCTGTGAAGCCACAAGGCTTGTTCGACTTCATGCAGCTCTGCGCAGACCGATAGGCGGCTGACTTGAAGCAGTGCATGCCGGTTAGAAATTTTGTCCGACTTGATACAGCGCCGACGCCACCTGACTGTGACGTATGCCATCAAAGTACCGCGAGAGCAATTCGAGAGTAGCCGGAGAACTCAGCCAGCGCTGCGCAGCTTCTCAAGAGCGGCTGCACTGGGCTGCACGTGGGCTGATGACGACACAGCTGTTCCACGATTGGCCGGATTCACCGCATGATAACGATCACGTGTGTTTCGTGTTTATTCGAACACCTTAGTTCCTCTAAAGTTCACAAATCAGTTTTTTATAACAGTAAACACTCTTTTCATGTCGTTGTCATGTTATATTGTGTCATGTTTATCAAATTAAAACTGCTTAAAAAACGTAGACTCCACTTCATTGATAGTATAGCTTATGTTGAACTTTATTCTTGTTCAAACACGCTGTATGAAGCAGTCTGCCTAAAGTATTGAATGAAAATGTCTCAGAAATATCTGTGTATTATTTGGCAAATATTGCATTTATTTCACTTCAGCTGTGGTAAAGTATGCAAACACCACGTGAGCGGTCACTACGGGAACCAGAAAGTGTCCGACTTCACGTCTCCGTTTGCAGCTCCTCCCCGCCTGCACGCGGCTACTCTCGCCGATCGGTTGCATCCAGCCGCAGCCGATGTCGAACACACACCTACAATGAAGATTTTAAATCCGGAAGACGAAAATAGCGTATAAAAACTAAAATTTAACCATTTTCCCCCTACTATTAAATCTAACAGATGCTAACATTGTCTTCAATGGTGTTCAACACACATACCTCTGTTAAAATCTCAGAAAGTTTGGTTTAGGGTTTCATGACCCGATCTTTACGAGTTGTGGGCTTGTCAGTGAGAAACATGGCGGAATACCACAATACCGAAAGGTATTTAGCGGTGATATTGTCAGGCTTTTCTATTTACAGCGAAGTAAGCTAATTACCTGCACATAATATGATGGCATTACACTATAACAATGTAATTTGTAACGATAAAGTTTACAGTGGCTTCATAAAGTAATTAAAAACATAAAAAACCAAAGCACACCTGATGCACATTTCTTTGTTCTTCATTTTCTTGTGTATTTTTGTGTAATTAATTAAGAGGAGGTACATCTTACTCCGACGAAAGTGACGTGAACGCACCGGCCGTCGTAAACACGACTTACACCTCGTAAGTATGAACTTATTCCAGGAGGACTTGAACGCACCATTATTCAGAACGATGATCAAAACAGTAGATCGAGTCCATGATTGCACAGTCCTATAACCCGTCTTGGGTCTACATTTTTTTCAGTATAACATTAGGCATTTTTGATCTATATGCTGTTTAATGTTTGTGATTACGTTATTTTACATATGCAAATTAATACATATGATATTGTGTGTTTGTGCATGTGTTCAGGAGATACATTCTCAGAAGATGCGTAATAGCGCCCTCTATCGTAAAACAGTGAAAACACGGAAACCCGGAAAATTCCGTCAATGACGGGAAAAGAGGAAACATTATGGATGAGGCCAATATTAAAGTAGTTAACACTTAAAAATAGCTGCATTTAAATGAAACAGTGCACTTTTAATGTTTGGTCTAATGCAATATCATTTTAACTGTGAAAGTTAACTTTGTGAAAGAATTCCCTCCGCTCAAACAGTAACCTAGAGCACGGCGCGAACTACACTAAGGTCTATTGAACTAATAATTGAATTCACACACATGAAAGAATTCTCTTCATTTTGAACCTCAAGGTTTGAATGCCCTTTTTAATGCCATGCTTTCTAAAACTTCCCATATTTGTCTTGGCTATGTTTGTTATCTCATAATTTCTTTCCTGTTGCTGCTAACTTTGCTGACACAGTAAACTCAGTTCCTGACAGGAGTTCCGGTTTCAAAGCACAATCTACAAGATTACAGCTAATGCTTAACGTATCTGTATCCAAGCCCACAGAGCATGACAGACCCTGTGAAAGCCTTGAAACTCAAGCCATCAGCAACATCTTACAGACTGTGATGGGGCCATTATAGTTCAGTGGACATGAAAGTGGCATTGCAGCTGCAATATCATTGTCATTTAAAGTGTAAAAATAATTAGAAATATAAACAATACTCAAGATTTTTTTTTTAATCATCTTGTACAAACAAGACAAGGAGGTAAGAAAGAAAATGTAAAACATACTTTTAAGATATATTCTCTGAAAACAAGTATTTACATATTATTTTGAATAAATAAGAATGTATTTTATATTACTATTGTTTTTATATTATTTGTCTTGTTTAAAGTTGGCATGAAAGGAAAGTTGTAATAGTACTTTCTGCTATATTGTGAAGTATATCCGAGTGAAACGGCTTCTCAAACAACAAAATATAATGTAGGGCGGGACTTGATTTTGTCCATGGGGAATTGATTGGATGCTTGTGGTTTGCTATTGGTGTGATGTCATGTGAGTGACAGGTTCTCCCACCCTCACGCCAGTGAACACATCATGAGCTGCAGGTAAAGTTATTTTGATTCAAGATTATGAGAGCATATTAATTTTAAAATAGTAATGATTTGCATGGATAAATACAGCAATATTCCATAAAAATAAAAATATTTGACCATTTTGACTTCATGCTGATTTTAAAGGATGATTTTTTTTTACTGGAAAAAAGAGAGAGAATAGTGATGACTTATCTTAAGAATCAAAGCCTCAATGCAACTAATGCACTAAGGCAATTTTTACCATAGTCCCGATTTGACTGTAACACTCTCTCTAGGTCTCCATTATGAATACATAAACATTAGGATACAGAAACTATCAGGTAAACTTAGTAAATGCCTATTTGAAACAGATCCGTTTCTCTTAACGTTTCTCTTTGGCAAACAGGTTCTCCAGCAAGTACTGATATTTATTATAGTTATCCAGGAGGTATTTGGGAGCATACATATGCTCTTTGGGGTTTGTGGGTGGGTAGTTTGGTACAGACCCATCAAACCAACCTCCTGTACGTATTAACTCTTTAATATAACTTATATTCCGTTTCTCACTGTAATCGCCCCAACGTGGGAAGTCTCCATTCTGAGCTGATATAAGCTTGTAATAAATCCCTTCTGGTTTGAAACACCAAGAGCAGTGCCATCCGGCATAGTGAACGGGGCTTCCGATGGCCCACGGTACTAGAATGCGTCCTGTGGAGTTCTCATATTCCCGGAATCCCGACATGGAATAATAGGATCGGCGGCGAAGAAGAATCCCATCACCCTTGTAAACCTTAAAGAGCATAGCTGCCGTGCAAGCAGATAAGATGTTTAGCGTTCCGAACTGCCTCCAATAAAATCCATATAGGGATTTGCGCATGTGTATCCCAACCGGCTCCGACCAGCCGTCGTAGAGTTTGAGGAAAACGATTCCATCTCGAGCAGGAATTTCATCTGCATCATCGATGATGAAAACATCATCCGCTTTGAGGCCCTCAATCCTTGACATTCCATTTTTGGTCAAATATGTGCGTAGGTAATCATCCATGATCCAGCCGTCCTCACGGCCGCCCACTGGAAAGTGGTCCAGGAAGACGTACAGAATCTTGTGCTTAATGTAATTGAACGTTCCGTTTAGGAGCAGGTGCCGGAAATAAAGAGGTCTTGTGTCCCCGTACGCGGTAAAGTTGGATTCGCAAATCAAAAACACGTCCACAACATCTGCAAGTTCGTGAAATCGAGCGTGCAGTAGGTCAAACTCATGGTTGATGTTGATGGCATTGATGACTCGACGTGGAACTTTTCTGGGTTTTACTTTTGACTTGGACGGGAGATTGGAGTGATACACAATTGTAGGTATGCCACAGTGAGGGCCGTGCCAACCCTGCCGACAGGGACACTGAACCACCTTCTCGCCTGCATTGGTTGTGTCGTCTTTGGAGTTATGTTGCAGTAACCTGCGGTGAGAAGCAGTGTCGGCCATATCCGTACCCTCACGGAAGCACACAGCTCCGGATTTGGTGTGGATGAAAAAGGGTGTGGAATCATCATGGAGTACAAAGGTACGTTCATGAAGTTTCCCACCTGGAGGATCTGGCAGAATCACATTTAAGTCATATTGATTCTGTTTGGAGGAAAAGAAGATTATTATTAGAAATACAGTTTAATATATTTGTAGACAAGTGACATTCTTGAGAGCTGTGACATTCAGTATTGTTAGCTAGGGTGACCATACGTCCTCTTTTTCCAGGACATGTCCGGCCGGGATTTCGAGATCGCCCAAAATATCCGGGATTCGGCTTTTGCTTTCTCGTCGCCATTCATTTTGTTTACATGCACACCTTTTGATTCAATAGGACTAAACTAATTCCGATTGGTGAATCTGAATTAGAGCCCGACCGATATATCGGCGGGCTGATATTATCGGCCGATATTAGGCATTTTCCAAACTATCAGTATCGGCATTTATAACGGCCGATAAATGAATATTTAAAAAAATAAAATAAAAGCGGACGAAACACCCTGCAACCATGTTATGAGTGTTGGCGCTGCATAGTTTGTCCACCAGAGCGCACTCTACAAGGAAGACTGCTAACATCAATGAGCTTGGAAATCACAACAAACTTATTCTGCCTAAATAAAGTAATGATTACTGTATTTATAACTAGCATATCTGTAGTTCCAGTCCCTGCATTGTAAAACGTAAGTTAGGCACGCGAGGAGTGAACACTTAGACATAGAGAAAAAGTATCAAACATAGCCTGTGCATAAAAGTTAGCTTTTCTTTTACACGTGTGTGAAATCCAAGTGTGCGTTACTGTAGGGGTAATTAACACATGGTTACCGAGTTGATCGTTCCCTGGGATGCGTTTTCATGAAAATCGAATGTAAAGAGTTTTATCTCTAAAAACAGATTATCTTATAACGCTAGTATATGGGATACAGAGTAAGTAAAAGTAAATCGCTAGTTAATACCACTAACAAGGCTCAAAATAGCCTCACACTAACACAGTAGCATAATGAGGGTCCCTACATGCAAACCGAAGCATTGAGAACTTTGTAAGTGTACAGACAGTTTAATCAGAAGATACTTTATAAAGACAGTACATTACGAGTTTACAGGCATCATCTTGGAAAACAGTCTCGACTAATCGAGTCACGAACTCCGTGCTAAGTGAGCTGGTTGATAGGAATTACGTTTGTGAAATCTAACGTAGCACGACGTTCGTGACTCGATTAGTCGAGACTGTTTTCCAAGATGATGCCTGTAAACGCGTAATGTACTGTCTTTATAAAGTATCTTCTTATTAAACTGTCTGTACACTTACAAAGTTCTCAATGCTTCGGTTTGCATGTAGGGATCCTCATTATGCTACCGTGTTAGTGTGAGGCTATTTTGAGCCTTGTTAGTGGTATTAACTAGCGATTTACTTTTACTTACTCTGTGCCCCATATACTAGCGTTATAAGCTAACGTTAATCTGTTTTTAGAGATAAAACTCTTTACATTCGATTTTCATGAAAACGCATCCCAGGGAACGATCGACTCGGTAACCATGTGTTAATTACCTCACATAATGTATTTAGTGCATCACTAAGTAGTAGATTTTAGAAGGCAGGCAGCAAATGATGATTGAAAATGGTTTGTTGTAGCTTGATGGAATAGATGGATAGAATTAGGAGTGACCTTTGTCTTGTTTAATAATAATACAAATGATGATGATAATAATAATAATATCATCATCATTGATTTTTTTAAATTATTACTGTCAATATTAATAATAATAGTTTATTTTTTTTGTTCAAAGGACTTTAAGTTTCATATCTTAAGTTTGTATTTTTAATATACATTATATTTATCAGAACTTTAATATATTCTGTTCTGTTGTGACAATAAAGTTAATTAAAAAAAAAAAAAAGTTTTTTTTTAAAACTGCATTATATTATTTTAGTAAGGCTGA
Organism: Abramis brama; assembly: GCF_963993115.1. NCBI lineage: Eukaryota > Metazoa > Chordata > Actinopteri > Cypriniformes > Leuciscidae > Abramis > Abramis brama. The sequence goes on along the minus strand of NC_139963.1, from coordinate 20,921,127 downwards.
GGACTCTTAAATAACTACAAATAACTAATGTTAGGGAAAATCTGTTCATGTTTTGTTACACGTTTCTGGATTTGTAAAAAAAAATATATATCGGCCGATATATCGGAATATCGGATTTTTAAATCACCAAATATTTGTATCGGTATCAGCCTTAAAAATCCTTTATCGGTCGGGCTCTAATCTGAATGTAGTGTTTACATGAATGCTAAACAAGTGATCGGTTGATGTGCGTTTTAGCATTGCTAAGAAAATTTCTGTGTTTTCGTCTCGATCGGGATCCGTGTGAAGCAGAATGCATGACCTGCAAAGCTGGCACGTACGTGTCAGTGTCAAATAATGTAAACATAATGAATGGTGACTGTAGAAAGCAAAAGCCGAATCCCGGGCATTTTGGGCGATCTCGAAATCCTGGTCAGACATGTCCTGGTTAAACAGGACGTATGGTCACCCTATTGTTAGCTAATCTGTCAGTTACTTAGACGCCCAAATATGCCAATCCCCTTATATATATATACTGGCGTGACAAACTAAGTACACCCTATGATTTATTTTTTGGCAACCATCATTTTCTATGACTTTATCAGTAGGAATTTTGGCCCGCCGTTCTTTGCAACGTTGCTTAAGTTCATTGATTCTTGTGGGCATTTGTTGATGCACAGCTCTCTTAAGGTTTCTTTAATTTCAATCGGGTTGAGGTCTGACCCGCTCCAGAGCAGCAAACTGCCAAAACTTCTGCTTTTATAGAGGTGATCACACTTGCTGATGATCAGTTAATCAAAGGCATTTGATTAGCAGCGCTGACTGCGACTTACCCTCCTATGGAAGCAGTAAGGGGGTACTTAGTTTGTCACACATGGCTTCTCCATTTTGTTAAATAAACGGTGTAATATGTCATGTGTTGTTGTTCATCTGAGGCTGTATTTACCTAATTTTAAGACCTGCCAAGGACCGTATGATTTTATATTATGTCCTGATATGTAAAACCATAGAATACAAAAGGTTGTAGCCTACTTTCTTTTTCACATGACTGTATTATACTGTTTATATAAAGCTGAAGTCTGTAGATGAGACCATGTGACCCAACCAGTAACTGTTATTCTAACCACAAAATAACATGCTCTCTTTATAAATACTAAACTGGTTCATTAAGTCACATGAGGAAACAGTTATACATGAAGAAACAGCTTTACTCTGAGATGAGATAAAGGACAGGTCAGGTAGAAGACCTCAGATTAAAACTTCTTTCACCCTCATCGCCTCTACCTTCAGGTGGCTGTGTCTGTAGGAGTCTTGTTGGGAGTGGAAGACAGTAGTCGGAAAACTCCAGAAGACCCCTTTGAACACCTTCCAGTTCTTTAGATGGGTGGAGGAATACGAGAGCTCCTGCAGCAGTGAAATATTGTGCAGGGCTTGGTAGTAATGAAGGAAGGAAATGACACAAATCCCCAGTAAGCACAACAGGAAGACCTTATGCTTCCTTATTCGTATCCTATAACACAGGTACAATTCTGTTAGTTGGACAAAAACAAACTCAGCCACTAACATCCAATTTCAAAGAGTAAGTGTGTCACTCATTTCTTTAAATAGTCTGGCTGTCAAAGTGTCTTCTCAGTTCAAAGTAACAGGTAATTAATTAGCAGAAAGTTAACGCAATGACATTTAGCAATCTCTTTTTGCAGTGGATCCCGGGTGTCACTGAGGTGCTTTTGTCTTAGCCCATGAAAGATGAGCAGTGTAGTGCAACATTAGCAACCATGGGAAAGACTATGGGGAAACAATCTGACTGACTCTTCTTCCGTGTGAATGACCCCTTACATTCTGTGAGCAAGCTGAGTAATATATGTAGTAGAAAATGAAACTATTTTTCTTTATTTGACTCTTCCTTGTTTGACAAGAAAAGTGTCTAATGTTGTCATTTCAAGCATAACAAGCCCCAACTGTCAAGTACTGGTCTTTCCACTGTGCAAACTGCAGTTTATGGCTTTATTACATTGATAGTTCTCAAACCATCTCTCCAAAGAGGCAAAGGTCTGTCCTTAGTGCAATATTTGCATATATATGAAAAGTTAATGGTGTAAAACCTTATTTTACTAGTACAAGAATGCTGTGGAAAATAAGCAGGTTTGGAGGAAACTAAAACCTAGATAAATGGACTTGGGTGGACATGAGAAGAATCAAGGAAGTGGTTTTACTGCTGTAACTAGTTACTTTCAAAAAAGGAAATAAAAAAGGGGGAAACAACACATACACAATGAACACTTAGCATGAAGTTAACATGAACACAGATCCTCTGACACAAAAGTTAATTGCTTCTTTTTATTTTGGCTGAGAGAGGCTGAGTGAATAATCCTCCTAACCTGTATGTTCAATTTTTCTCTTATAACCAGCTTTTCTCAGCTTCCAGTGTTACTATTGAACAGGACAAACAAGAACTATTGCTGAACTACAAATGATACGATCAAACATTAGTTCAAGCATGGTTTTATATGGTACAAAGGTCAATGTGTCTTCAATTATCAATAATTAATAAAAAGACTCAAGACTGCCTTTAAATACTGAAATATTTATAAATGATTTACTACGGGGCTGTTGAATACTTGAATATGATTGACCGACAAAGAAAAACACATTTTTCAAAGAAAACCACGGCTAAAGTAGTTCCAGGCAGGTCTTGACCGCATTGCATTTCTCTATCACTTCGCCACATGATTTCAATTAGTTCAGTTAGTTTTGGAATTAGCAACGGAGCTAAACAAGAACGTTCAAACTGTGAACAAAGTGTAGCCTATCCTATGACAAAGATTGTTTTAGTAAATCAGTATGTATTTTAATAATAATTCAATAATAATTTAAATAGTGTAGGCTATATGGATCCTTTTCACTGATGTTTTTTTAACGATCATCAGCATCGTAAATCCTGCAAAGTTTTTAATATTTTCATTAAAAAAAAATAAAAAAAGTAAATTTATGACACTTTACTTTGTATTATATTACCTTTGCATCAAATTACAAGAAACTAGTTAACGCTGCTGTGGGGGTGTTTTTTAATACAGGAACTGTGGGAGTTACGGTCAATTTGACATCATTCTCTCTTCCGACTGCCGTCATTAATCTCTCTCAGTTTTTTCCCCCTCTTTTTGGAAGTTGTGAAAACACCATATGGAGTTTTTCTTTTGCTATTTCAATGTATGCTCTCATTTACCGCTATAGAAGTTTACCCAACTATGACGATGTCTGCTTCTTAGAAACTCGGAAATATGAAAAGGGTCCATATTTGTGAATTTGTTTATGTACTTATCCATGGCAAGAAGGGCCATAAAGGAGCAAGGGTGATGGCGTGAGTGCTATGAAGCGTCACCTGTGCGCCACACCAGTCTCGAGTCCCATGGAGGAGCTCAGGAAGAATAAAAGGAGGAGTGATGACAGTGAAGGATGACAGAAGACCAGGCCTGGACTTTATGTTGTGTTTTTATGGCTAAGTGCGGCAGTCATCCGTGTGGGGCCACCACTTTACTTTAATGACACAATAATCAAACAACAAAACTAAATTTGTTGATCGTTTGCTGGTTCCCGCCTCCTTTTTTCCTTATCAACAAACTTTTGTTACAGTGGTGCCAAAACCTGAGAAGAGGGAGGTGAGAACCACAATTATAGCTGTTAAACACGATTATTTTAAAACTAAGTTGAAAAAACATGGGCTGACGGCTTCAACAGAAGCAAATATTATCAATTAACAATCTGTAGCTCACAGTTGGTCTTTCTTTTTAACGAGAAGTTATAAAAATCAATTTCCCTATGGAGAAAATGAATAGAGTTTTTGTTTTTAAATAGTTGAATATAACTTTCAAAAAAGTGCAGTAAAGAGTTACAAATGTAACGTCAATCACAGTTGCTAGGTGACAAGAACAATCCTCCATAGGCTAGACCTTTCCATTTAACAACGCTCGGTCCAACCTTTGCGGCCTTCGAAGGATGCAGCCTCTGAATTGGGACACAGCTTATATGCGGGAGACTACCGGAACTTCCAGAAGAGGTGGGATGTCTGTAATAACAGACCGTTTAAGCGGGTATTGCGAGTCATCTTGAGGTAATAAAATATGTCAACATAATATTTTGTGTTCAATTTTTTTTTGTATAACAATTTATCTTTTGATTATCTTATCAATTATCTTTTGTATAACAATCTGCTGACTGTACACTATCCCTTAGCATTGCCGCGCCCCCCAGTTTGGGAACCACTGGGTTAAACCATGTCATTTCTATTTGTCAAGAGCACAACTTAAGAAAAAAGGACAGCTTATCTTACTTTATCCTACCCAGTAAAGTATCAAAACAAGTCTGATCTTGTTTTCTGTGTCATGAAACCAAAAGACAGTGATTTTACCGGGTGGTTTTAGTGTTTGTTCAACCCGATCTCGCAGCAATTCGTACGTATTTCACGAGGTGGCTAATTCATACAAATTCGTATGACCTCACTTTGTAAGATTTTAAGATCCTGAGAGCATCGATGTGCTGGTTCTAAAACATCACAAAGTTACATTCACAGGAAGACCCGCCAGTACGGGCATGTGCTTGCCTGAGCTTATTTTGTATAGCATACTTAACCTTGATATTGTGAAAAGCTGAAGGCCTTTTTGTGGCCATCACTCATGAAATACAGGTGAAGCTACTTAGCTACACAATGGTGCTGCTTAAGGTATGACTCAGGTCATATATTTGAGCTTTAAAATATTCCAAAGCTCTTGTTTTATCAGATGAAGTAATGGGGCATTAAATGCTTGTTCTAGCTTGTTCCACCGAACACAAAAGGGTATATTTGAAGGATCTTCATGCAGCTCTTTTTCATACAATGACAGTAACTGCAGTTTATGGTTGTCCCAACTAAACCAACAGAATTCAAGTTTGCAGACAAAGACCATCTGGTAACCAACGCTTATTTTTATCAGACCAGTGCTTACAATTCAATGATCTTGTAAAGAAATCATTATCATTTTACACCTTAACATCATTTGTTTAAGAAACTTATGGAGAGACACTATATATTTATTTTTTAGTACACATGAAAACTTTTTGAAGACTACTATATATATATATATATATATATATATATATATATATATATATATATATATATATATATATATATATATATATATATATATATATATATATAGCCTACAGCTAATAAAATAGTTATAGTTATAACTGTAGTTTGACCACACCCTTGAAAATCCTGCCATGGCGCTTTGTCTTGCCATTTTTTTATCTGAATGGTGATGCAAATAAGATTTTCCTTCCGTGTTTTACCTAAAACAAACAGAACAGAACAAACTATAATGTTGACCATCATCCTCTGTTCTCACTTCCCGTCTGAGAATGTGTAATAAGCATGCCAGGGGCAGGGACGGGCAGTATTTCAGATACATGCATTTAAAATATGTATTTGAAATACAAAATACTATTTTGTATTTTAAAGCCTTTGGAAAAAATCTAATGTAATTTGTATTTAAATACATTTAAGATGAGTATTTTTGTATTTTCAAAATACATAAAATACTTTTTGCCAGTCATCCTCTTTATCAGGGTATTGATTTTGTGCATCAACTAGTTCAGACATTCACTAGCTCCGCACTGGATCAGCGATTTTTTTTTGGAATAAGGTGAGAATGTCATGATCAATTCTACTTGTTGATTAAAGTTAAAATAGTGCATTATTCACTTCAGTTAACATGAAAGAATAAAAGAGCACAGACAAGTGGGAAAATAGCGTTAGCCAATCAGTCTTGACCGGTTGTTGATTTTGATCAACTAGCTTGTCAAATGTGTTTAAAGCATTACTGCATGTTAGGGCTGGGTGATATGACACATATCATAGCGATGATATAGAGTTTGAATTGATGGAACGATTTTCTAAATCGTTTACATAGATGGGCCTATTTGTGGGGTAAGCAAATTTATCCGTGCAGCTTTTAGTGGGCAGGAAAACAAACACTGATGAATGATACACCACAAAAATCTTCAGCTTTTAGTTTTATTGTATAAAAAAATAATAATAAAAAAGGGGTAAATAGTGTCAAATGAATCTAAATTAATTCTAATTTTAGATTTTAGATACACTTTCTAATTTTAATAAACTTATAGAAACAAATAAACTTTACATAAAATAAACATAAAATTACTTAAAAAGCATTGGACTACCTGCAAAAAAAAAAAAAAAAAAAAAAACTCAGAGTTTGAAATTCAGTGTATGCTGTGGAATCAAAACTGATATTGAGAATTGTGAAACCATGATATTGTTACTGTGAAGTAAAATTGAGATTTTGGTCATATCGCCCATCCATATTCTTTGCTAGATAGCAGAAAAGGTTCCCACAGTTTTACATACAGTATGATTTTTTTAATAGTGTTCACCACAAGTAATAGACTACATTGTAACCAGAAATAAGTATATAAATGGCTGCTATTTTGCATAAGTTTATTTGTAATTGCAAGAAAGAAAGAAAGAAAGAAAGAAAGAAAGAAAGAAAGAAAGAAAGAAAGAAAGAAAGAAAGAAAGAGATGAGGTTAGGAATGAAAAGTCAGTAGGCCTGTGTAGTTTCTTCATTCACTGTGACCTATACCTGCACTGGATGGCCAATTTTACATGTATTTTGTGTATTTTCAAAATACTAAATACTGTATTTGTATTTAAATACATTTTTCCACACAGTATTTTGTATTTGTATTTTAAATACATTTCCATGTATTTATGCCCATCTCTGGCCAGGGGCACAATGACTCCTTTTTTTCTGCCTGGCTCTCCCTCTTCTAATGCTCAAATGTCAACTTTTTTTCTCAGCCTGTACAAAAGCTCTGTTCTCTTGGTTTGGGAACACACACACAGATGCAGAACACCCGTAACCTCCATTGCCATTCTGTAGACCTCAACTGAGAAAGAGGATTATGGTTCACACACACACACACACACACACACACACACACACACACACACACACACACACACACACACACACACACACACACACACACACACACACACACACACACACACACACACACACCTTAATTGAAAACACTGATGGTTGTTTTTAGGGGCAAATCTTTGTTTGGATATGAAATACTTGCAGCCTGTAAAGCATATAATGTGCTTGCAGTTTTGCAGAATTGGTCTTATCCTATTCATATATACTTCCTAACAAGCTATCACAGAATATCTTAGTAACCACAGGGCTGCCAACTTTTGAGTTTAGCTTGGAGTGAGATTTTTTTTTTGCAAAACAAATATTGCATCACAATAAGTGTAATTGTGATTGTCAAAACATTTGGTAACTAAATAGAATTTTATGAAGTTTAGTGACAACATGTAAAAATGTTTACATTGTACAATGACTGGTAGGATACAATTTTTATTAATGCTTGACAAAAATTTCAAGATTTCAATTCCATTCTTGTAATTTGATTCCGATTTTGATTCAATATTGACTCATTTGGATACATGTTTATTTAAAATTTTATTTAAAAAAAAAATCTCACCTAATGCTGTAAACATAGAGGGCCCAATCTGCTGGTATTATTAAAGGTTAAAAATAACTAGAATGCAGTTTTTGTTATAATAACAATTATTTAATGACATAAGTAAAAATATAATAAATATGTAATATAGTGCTCAGCAAAATCTCCTCTAGCTATTTTTTCTATTCAGTTAACATGATATGGTCATTAAATGGCTTTCCTGAGGTAAATGTAACGTTATGTGACATAATTGTTCTCCTGCTGTTATATTGACCTCTTTCCGTGGTTGAAAAACACTAATTGGTCGATATTATGTATACTTTCGATAAGTTGTACTGCATCTTTAAATAAAAAAGTAACAGATGATCGGTTCACGTGCACTTGAACTGAGGCGCTCAGCGATCTGTCACGTCACATTTACAAGTAGGCCTACCTCTTTGCTCCGCAATTTTTCTGTGCGTGAGAAAATGGATGTGTGGCGTGAGAGCGTGTGAAAAGTGTCAATTGCGTGAGTCTCACGCTCAATGCGTGAGAGTTGGCAGCCCTGTAACCACATGCTCTGCAACCACACAGAATACCATAGCATTAAGGGTTTACACTCAGTTTGCATTTGTAAAACAAACTTTCTGCATTTGTAAAACAAACACAGTTCTCTACATAAGACACATCACTCAAAACTAACACATCTTGTGTTTCATTTAGAAAACACTGCTATTTAAATGCCACAATAATTCCTGATTTCACACTGATTACACCTAACGATAATGTGTGAAAACATAGAAATCAAAACTCAATGTTTTCAGAAAGAAATAAATTATTTTTAGCCTCTTGCATTTCTGTTTATAGTGTAAATATACCTAATTGATCACTTAGAAACTCAAAACTCAATGTTTTGAGAAACAAATACATTTTTGACCCTTGGATTTCTGTTTATTTTGTAAATGTATACTGAATATGCATACAAGTCAAGTCAGCTTTATTTGTGTAGCACTTTATACAATACAGATTGTTTCAAAGCAGCTTCACAATAGTAACATATTCAAATTCTCCTGTAAAGCAGCTCTAACAAGCCAATAGTGTCATTATTCAGCTCACGTCAATTCAATAACTGTAAAGTTGATCAGTTGTGCATATATACTGTTTATAAAGTGTATTTGTGCACATACATGTACGTGCGACAAACTACTGTACACTCATGGCACACTGAACATACAAAAGACACAAGAGACAAGAGTTTAACATTTTTCACATTCGTGTGCAGTTTTATGAGTATGTGGCTAATAATTTGATGGTTTGTGTGGAGGTGCTACGCAAAAACAATCTTTTTAAGAGTTCAAATAGTTTTGAATGAAGGGAAGAGATGTGTGATGTTTTGCATTTTGTGTGCAAGTTTCATAAATTGTGTGTAAGATATTTAAAAAATGTGTAATTTAGAACAGTGATTAAACTTCCTGGAACTAAACAGTTTTAATGCACACATTCCAGCTAATCAGAATTGAGTATTCAAGTATATTATATATATATATATATATATATATATATATATATATATATATATATATATATATATATATATATATATATATATATTCATTTTATAATACAATGTATAAGAATAAATAATATTATTACAAAAATATACTAAATTAATTTAATAATAATAATACCAATTTATAGTAACTTTGACCATATGCATCTCCAAATAAGACCTCCTTTAATGTAAGTCAAGGAATTTTTTTTCACCTGCTTTATCATCCTCCAGCCAGACCAAAATCACAAGTTATTTACAAAAGTAATATAGTCTATATAAAACACCACCCTCGGCTGATTATTGCGAATCAAACATGGTTTCCAAAGAACTTCATTCGACACAAAGGAAATCCAGAAACACACCTTTTCCTGTACATTCATACATGCACGGCCAATGGTAACAGGAGCGAGAAAGACCACAAACTGACAAACATGACAAAAATAGCCTAAGCTTATATCATGTGGCCATATCTGAGCAACATGATATATCTGAGCCATATCTGAGTTCAGATTATATTGACTTCACTGGCATTCCAACAAAAAAGAGACACAAACAAAGGAGTTTCACCATTTAGGAAACATAATAGCAGAAACCAAATAGTAAAAAAAAAAAAAAAAAATGAAAAAAAAAAAAAAATGTGCAGAGGTATATTATATCTCGGAACTATTTGCTCCAAGCAGGTGTTTCCTGATCACACAGAGTTTCACTCTCTAAATGGAATGTTCTAGAAACCGCATCCGCAATCCGTTAATTGTTTTGCATTTGACTTCAAACGCTTTAATTTAAGTAGTGGAGTTTACCAAATGTTTAAGCGATACTCTTCAAGTTTCAGGATTTAGATTGTGATTTGAACACCTGGATGTCTTCTTGTACATGCTTAACCCGCTTCACTTGAATCTGAACAACTTGAAACTATTAAGAAAGGTTTTCTTAATAGTTTAAAAGACACCAAGTGTGAACACAACAGGGCTGCATCTAGTAAATGTATCTAGGCTATGCTGTATATTCTAAACAAAAAAAGATTAAAATACAAAATTAAATTCTAAACCTAAAAACAACTGATTGCTTATTATTATAAAGCAGAAATTAAAATGACTAAATTAAAAATGATAATAAACAAAAGCACAAAAATGTTGTACGAGGTTGTACGAACACATTAATTCACTCGTCTGAACTAGTAATTCAAGTCAAGTCAAGTCAAGTATATTTGTATAGCGCTTTTCACAATACAGATTGTATCAAAGCAGCTTCACAGTATTAAATTAAATTAAATTAAATAATACAACAAGGTTTGATTCTAGTGGAATTTATTGATTGATAAAATTAAATTAAATATTCCCAAAATATCCCCACAGACTGCAGTAATTATGTTACATTGATGGGTAATTCCAACAATTTAATGATACTGCTCTCATAAATATAATTACAAGTGTTACATGTAGAATTTTAAACCAATACTTAATTTCTAACAAAAAATATTTTAGCAAAATATGTTGAGAATTTTGCTCTGTCATGTCAAACAATTCAAGTCAGTCTAGTTTTACAAAACGTGCTTTGGTCTCAGAACAGATACAGACGGTTGGTCTGGGAACGCCGACGGGAACGCCCCGTCAGGTGATGTGAATTTAGCCCGTGGGGGAAAACATTGCCTTGGCGCTCATTGAAATCCACGGGGCAATCATGCCGAAGAGTTGCTGTGTCGTTTTCTGTACCGCCAATAAACAAACAAATTATGAAATGAAGTTCTACATCCTTCCTAATAAACACACAGAACCGGAAAGGAGGACAAAATGACTTTTGAGCTTTCTTTTTTAAGATTACTGTGTGAGTAGATCCCTGTGTGATATAGTAGTGGGTGTTAAACTCGTATTAGGCAGTGGTGGGCTAGTTTTGTCTACATCCCTTACGAAAAAGAACTATAGTAATCCTATAAGATTTCTATAGTAGTGTATAATACTTCTGTGATGTTCTGTAATACCTCTATAGTACTTCTATAGTATGTCCCAAAATACTATAGTATTCCTATAGGATTACTATAATATTTTGTCCCAAAATACTACAAGATTCCTATAGTCCTATATTATATATATATTATATATTCCTATAGTCTTTTCATAAGGTCTCATTCACATTAACGTTATCAGCTGAAGGCTCATGACGCGAGCCGTGAACCTATGGAGTAGACTACAGTCTGTGAGTTACTAGAGGAAAATAATCATTATTTTCTGGTCCCGTTTGAATTGTGCCATGAATGTGAACATATGTTGTCTGTGAATTTTTTATATAATTTTTCATGTTACGAGTTTGACAGTATATTGTACGATTCTTTGGCTAGCAGTTGTGGAAAAGACATAACGAGAAAGACTACATGTCGCCTATGTGACGTCACCCCACAACACATTTTCCCTCCACTTGTCAAATCACGGTGCTAATGCTGCGATAATCTATGGAGACAGATCGAGATGCCTGTGTGTTTTGTACCCAAATGTCACCATTCAAACCAAATGGGCTGTTCTTTCGTATGTCAAACGCGTCGAAAGCAGCGAAGAGTTGTAGTCCACAAAGTGCTCTCACTAGCCTGACGTCGTCATACTCAGATTCTAGTCAGAATGCGAGTCTGATACTGCTCCATTGGGCTGTGATTATGGGGCGTGTTTCAACCGAACCAGGAAGGAAAATGCCTCTGCACTCAATTGGATAGACCTACAACCAATCAGAGCAACGGAGTAAGTGACGTATGTTTTTCATTCATGTTTCCGATCGATAAATGCCTTGATCGAGGTTCTCTGATCCTCTTTTCAAATGAATGCGCTGTCGATATCTTCTATAACAGATGCGATGGCGGAATCTACACGTTTTATAAACAAAGTTCGAGAGGAGCACGTTCAAATAATCAATCCAATCAACTTGTCATCAAACAATTACCATATCTACCTTATCAGCATGAGAGGATGGAGAGGAAGCATATATTTATTCACTATGTCAACTCACCTAACATTCCTTGACAGTTTTCAGCATCCCTCCACTCACTCTTGGCTTGTCCTTCCACAGCCAGGAATACGGAGGGAGTACTTTGGGTTCGGGCCGAATACCGAGCCCGGAGCCTCTCCTCGGACAGCACGCCAAATATGCATTTATTCTATCTGACTTATTTGTAAGTGTGAACTCGTGAAATAACAATTCTCCAGCGTCAGTCATCTTTGTTGTAAACGAATTCAACCCAAGCACTCGTTGGTGACGTGGATGATTACGTTACGTTTCTCATCTGTCCATCATCGTATAAAGCCCACCCTGACAATTTGATTGGTCCGAACAATTTTTATCGAACTTCCCGACCTAAAATTTTTGTGGGCGGGGCTAAGTTCGGCTGGCATCCAGGCTATGCTCTCACACAAAGTCTAACCGTATCAAACTTCTACCCGCTAAATTGTAGTATTCTTCACACTAAAAATTATATTAAAAATTCACAGACAACATATGTTCACATTCATGGCAAAATTCAAACGAGACCAGAAAATAATTATTTTCTCACATTCACTTGCATTGACGATTTTTCAACCTAGAGGTCCAGTGGGGTTAGCGGAAGGGGCGGGACTTAGCAGCTCTATATGCTAAATGGAAATGTAGACAGATCTATTTCTAATATAGACAGATAAGGAAATAGGTAAAAAAAGAGCTGGTACTCTATGGGGTTCCTCCTCGGTTGAAACTGCGTTCCAGGTGGTGGTGTTGGGGGTCAGAGTACTATAGCAACATGCGAGAATAATCCGGTCACTTTGGTGTGATGAGTCCGGGCTTAGGACCCAAGCAATCCGATTGATTCAAAGCACGTTTTATGGGTAATCGCTTTAGTGCCTGGTTACAAATCGTACAAAATCATTTTATTATAGAAGACGTTTGTACTACGTTATAACGAGTCATTGATGTATTTAATGTATTTTAAATTATACGTTTCATATACTAGTATTTAACCGAAGCTATAGATTGTGAAATTAAACATTTCTCATTGTTAGTGTGTTTTTTAGTTAGCTTAGATAATTGCATAGCATACAGCTAACGTTATCCGATGATCGTGCTATGAGCTTTACCTGAGCTTATACTGCTGGGGTCCTAAACCCAAGCTCATCACACCAAAGTGACCAAAATATTCACCACACCGGTGTTGAGTCGCATTTTGACTGCCTGATGCCAAATTATTACCCCCTCGCTGAAGTTGCTACCTGATTGCCTAATCCTAACCCCACCCCTAATCCTAACCCCTCCCCTACAACTAAACCCACCAATTCTAGGGAGTAATAATTTGGCGGGGGTTAGAATTCGGCACAACACCGGTATGCAAGAAATGTAAGGGTACGCTACAGATTAAAATATAGAAGTGCCGGTGTTGTGCCGAATTCTGACCCCCACCAGATTATTACTCCTCAAGTCCCCAGTAGGTTTAGGATTAGGTGTGGGGGTGGTGTTAGGATTAAGCAATCAGGTACAGATTGAAATTAGGCACTGCGTACCTGCCAACTTCAAGCACTGGATATATAACCGTAAAATGTAATTTATGCCCCAAGGAAAACATGTGTCAGAGGCATTAAAACAGCACACTCATCTGTCAAAGACAGGGCAAGCCCCTATGCTTTTGTTTGAAGTGCTTATAAAGCGTTTTCATGTTTCGGACAACTTGAATCATGTTTTTGATCCACGGCAGCTCACTCTGTGTCTATTTTCCATATGCGTTTTTTACCACTGTAAAGTGACATGAATGGCTGTTGGTTTCCAAGCACGGCGCACAGACACGACTAATCGATAATCAAATTAGTAGTCGATTATTTTCATTATCAATAATAATCGATTCAATCGATTAGTTGTTACAGCGCTTGAACACAATGAGCGATTTTGAGAAATAATTATTTCATGGATTTGCTAAAGTTAGAGATGTCCAATTGTGTTTTTCGTTGCGAAAGCCAAACTACTTTGTTTGGCCTTCCAAAAGAGGACACAATTAGAAAACAGTGGTTAAGCTTTATTTACAACACTGTTCCAGAACAGTAGGCTACAACCAAAATATTCGACAATGTGCTGCATATTTTTCGGAGGACTGTGCAGACATGGTTTTATGTTTACATAGTGTTCTCACACCCATAGCGTGGCGCAACGTATGGCATTATAATCATGGTTATTATGTCCCCAATGAAATAAAACCGTACCAATCTGATACGTTCTCGTCCAGTCGCGCTGGCAAAGTTGATTGATCAGCTTGGTCATCTGCATTTTCCGCATCAGATTCGGGCTCGAATTGATAAGGTAGTGCCGACATAATCACCTGTCATAATTGCTTTGGGAGCTGATGTTCCAAATATGGTAAGGGGCGGGACATTTCTATCACAAGCGTAAGGTATTCGGGCCAATCACAATGCACTGGATCGCTGGCCAATCAGAGCACACCACGCTTTTCAGAACGATGAGCTTTGTAAAAGTTTCTGAAAAAGTTTCAGAAAGGCGGGGCATAGAGGAGCAACAATAATGTACGGTATGCGTAAAATAATGACTTGTCTATAACCTAAAATCGCGTAAACACGTTGCATTAAACCAAATGCACAAAATAATGTTCTTTTTAGAACCATCATATGACCCCTTTAATCTTTGTTAATGTTAATTTCAACATTTACTAATACTTTATTAAAATCTTGTTAACATTAGTTAACGCACTGTGAACTAACATGAACAAACAATGAACAGCTGTTTTTTTTTTTTTATTAACTAATGTTACCAAAAATGAACAAATACAGTAACAAATGTATTGCTCATGGTTAGTTCATGTTAGTTAATACATTAACTAATGTTAACAAATGAAACCTTATTGTAAAGTGTTACCAATATTTGAAATAGAGTTTTGTTTGGGGCAAAGCAAACTAGACATCGGGATTCACCATTGTATAGGCTATTTCTGTTTTGTTTGTCATGTCGGTGTAATAATTTGCTTATCAAAAGAAGAAACTCTTCAAACTGTTGCTCCACCATGAGAACAGTTAACCTGAAAGAGAAAACACACAGAAAATGCGAAATATATTTGCATTTTGAACCACGTTCTGACACATTTTGCCACTTTGTGTAAGGGTGTCTACATCTGATTGTGCTGCAATAAATTTGCACATAGTAGAGTTTCACTTTCATAAACCCTAAGACCTTGCAACAAACCACCCACAAGTGCAGTAGTGCAAACTCAGTGGCTAATTTCACAAATCGGTCTTAATAGACAAATGGTTTTGCGTATTATACACTTCAGGCCTTTCAAATGCCCAAGTTTTGTGTTCTGGTGAATAATCACACATTCGTAGGAGGACCCTCATCACTGTTTTGGCCTTGAGCGAGACACATTTAAGACAACTGCAGAGCTTTATGCAACTGTTGCAAAGAACTATGGATGAAAGGCAAAGTAAACTGAACAATACCACTGTAAGTTGTATGTTTGTGTTATTGGCTGCAATCGAAATTACATACTCTCTTGAGTAGCAAAGTAATTACTTCATGATTGCTAAAAAAGTATGTTGAGTATGAGTATGTGTAGTATTAATGCAATCTAGACGTGTTACAGTCGCCATATTGTCATTATCACGTGACCTACCAGCGTCAGTTACGTCACTTCACTGCCATTCAGATCCTCTCCGTGGCCTCAGGGGATAGTAAAGTGGCCATCGTGTGCACACTTCAGAATCTTGCTGGAAGAAGTTCATCTGGGGACTTTTTGCCACCTCTTTTATGAGTACTATGATTTTTTCCCTCTTGATTGCTCCCTTATATAGTTCATTCAGTTTCTTGTTCGGTATTGGTTATGTAAATGTGGTTGTGTTTTACTGTGGTTGCTCCTGCGTGTTTGTTTTGGTTATTAATAAAGTGTATTTGTTGGATTCTCCTTCTTCATGCGCTTATTGCAGCCACTACACATAACAACCACATTGAGTTGACATGGAACATACTGTATGTGCACTTCTTATGCAGTTATGCTAACACTTATGTTTATCTCCATTCCTCAGCATTTCAGTTGGAGATTTTATCGCTGCTCTGTGGTTTGTTAGGAGCTATTTTGGCATTGAGGGCCTGTTAAAAGTTTGTAACTTCCAGATGCCTCACTCTATTTCTTTTTAGATAACTGCTTTTTAGCTGAACTCTGAGACAAAATGCGGAAACATTTTTTTTCTTCTCCGTGAGAAGAAATGAAATAAACCTTTTTTTTTAATGAAATAAACCTTGCAGCATCTTCTCTTTAATGACGTGTTTACTTGCGTGGGGGTCACTCACATGACATCCCACCACTAGCAAATGACAATGACCCAACCATCCAATCAATTCCCCATGGACAAAATCAAGTTTCATCCTACTTTTTTTTAGTTTTTTTGTTAATAAGCAGTTTCACTAGCATATTCATCACAAAAAAGAGGAAATAAAGGCTCTCGCAACTCCATATTTATGTTGTGCATGTCCAATCAATGTTGTTGTAAATGTATAACTTAGAACATAATACAAGGGTTTACAAATATACAGTGTGAAATGTTGAAACCTTACGGATCTATGATACATCAGCCAAATCTGTCTACATTTCGATTTTTTTTTTTTTTGGAATAGGCTATTGGCATTTGGATTTTTTCCCTTCAATTGTGTGGAATATTATAGCAAATATAATATAAACACTTCTTTTTAACTATTTTTGTGCCACTTAAGTAATTCGACATTACGATATAAACAACATCATCAAGCCAGCAAAAACTTGAGCAGTGAAGTATCTTACCTGACACACAGGTGTGATCTCCCCATGCTGCTCCTGCATGTGCCAGTAAATTCGTTTTTTTCTCAATGCAGCGTTTTCTCTGTGTTTGCCTCTTAACTGTTAACAACTCTCGCCAGGAAACTGAACTGAACACGCTCGAGCTCGCGCGCGCACTAGTGAAGCGCGAGGACTCTGAACTGACTATTGCACGTGACTTCCTTACAGGTGAATTAAATTTAACCCACCCTATCCTTGTATATGTCTTATAATAATTCGTTATCTCTCTTTATGACAAGTTATTGGCATGAAAATCAGCCTATAATTATTGGTCTGGCGCGGATTCTGGTGTTCTGCCGAATTCTGGTGGCGTCGACGTTTCAAAAGCTAGTCCGTATTTTTCCCCCACAGTTTGCACTTGTATGTCCCATCATTCAGGATTTCCGATGACACTATAAAACACGGGAGAGGATGCACACGATATTCTGTAGTTCAAACGACAGTAAATTCACACTTAAAATGTGCGAAAAACGTTTTTTTTCCAAACTCCATTCCACAGCCTGTCACACACCCAGTTTAAGAGCAGGTCTTCTTGTAATTAGGAATGTAGTGAGTAGGCCTACATGCTTTACCTTCACAAATTAAATACTCAAAGAACTTTGCATTTAAAGAAAGGCCATTTTGAACTGCGTTTCTATTATTTACACACTTTATGAAATTTCAATGTTTTCAGTCTAATGTTTTTACAAGACTTGACTCTTTGTGTAGTCATACAAATAATTAACCATTTGCATAACTTTAACGCAAGTTTTTATTTCTCAAATTATAAAAGCCAATAGAGCTTTTGCCGAAAATTGAGCTAATATCACAAACCTTATAGTTTGCAACACTTAAGTGCCACTTCAGTCAGTACTTAAGAATCAGTTTTTGATTTTACTGAAAGTTGCTATAACAGAAAGGCAAATTTGACTGACGGGACCGCAGTGGATGCCTAGCAAACATAAAACACGCAGGGACAGTGCTGAAACCTGAAAAACGCGTTTGGTGTGCTCGGGGCCTTGGAACACATTCAAATAACCTAACATTTTAAGTAATGCAACTTAATGCCACCATTTTTTTGCACATTAACATCCCCTCATCTGGAAGATCACTTCTGCAACATTCACATTACCATCCAAAATGTTAAAAATAATTGTGCTGCTCAATATTTTAGTGAAAACCTGTGTTTCTCTAGGTTAAGCATTAGTGCAAGGTCCCACAAGTGTGCAAATAAATAATTTGAAATAATGTTTATCCCTTTGAAAGATTGTATTTTCAGTTAACTTTAGTCAGATGCATTTACATTGTTAATGTGCCTCAGATGTTATCAACTATCTGTGTTTGTTGAGGTGCGATACAGTGAAATCTAACACCCACATTTCATTGGTGTTAATGTTAAAAATAACAAGTTGTGGATTAATCAGGAGGAAAACAAAAACATTACTCATTGGTGTTACATTTCTTATTTTGTGTGAAATAAATTATAAATGGTAGAATGTATTGATTTTAGTCTTCATTCACAAGTCATGTTATTAGCAGCAAAAATGTCAAAAACACCAAGCTGAACAGTTACAACTTTTTGGAAGTCAGTTTTTTTTTAAAGCATAACCCAATAATTGCTAAGAGTTATGGTACCGATCACTTTCAAACTTTTTAAATTGAAAAGAGGTTGGTTCTTAGTAAAAATAAATATTAAAAATCAGTTCCTTTTGATTTAGCACACTTCACAGTAAACAAACAATTCCTTTTGCTCTCCTTTAATATTATACTTGTGAACTAAAAGCTGCAGCTAGCAGGAAAGCATGAATGGACAGACACAAAAAAGGTAATTTAATATTTTATTCGAGGACCATGCAATAGCCATTAATGGCCCTTGACATTTTTACAAGTGTAGATCCTTCAATACCTCTACATAGTACAAAATAACTTTAAGTTACTAAAAAAAAAGAAATACAACTAACAAAAAGGGTGAGGGCAGGGAAAAAAAAAAAAAATCCTGCACAGCATGTACATTTTACAACCTGCTTTGAAGAAATAAAGTTACGTGAACAGAACAATGAAAGATTAAGATTCGCTAAATGAAACTGCATTTACTGAGGGAATGCAGGAGGGGCCATGGGGAACGGCATGGACTGTTGCATCTGTTGAGGGTTAAAGGGGAACGGTGGAGGGTGGTTCATGCTGTTCTGAACGCTCCCTTGATTGGGACCAAACTGCTGGTTCTGATAGCCTTGGTTTCCATAGCCACCACCAGACTGATTGCCAAAACTACCCTGTCCGTTATTGCTGTAACCCCCATTAAAGCTGCTACTGCTGCTGCCGTTGTAGCCACTAGATCCGTTTTGAGTCTTGTTTCCAAACACCTTCTTTTGCCCATAAGATTCACCACCATTACGGTTGTCCTGGCTGTAACTGTTGAAGTCCCGCCTGCTGCTGGAGTGGCGATCCCGGCGGTCGTCCCTAAACCCCCCACCTCGCCCTCCCCTTGAACGACCTGGAAAAGAAATTAGAAGTTACAGTAGGATTCGCAGACAGATCAAACTAAATCCGAACCGTACCCTTCTAGAGAGATTATGAAGGACAAAACTGTGAAGGTAAACCACAGTTCTTGTATCTCACCAATTGGATTTACCTCCTCTGTCTTCGGCCATTTGGATGAGCTTGGGGTTTATGGCTTGGTTGGCCTCCCGGAGGACAGAGACGAGGTCGTGAGCCTGTTTCATGTTGTTGGGCGTAAAGAAAGTGTACGCCGTGCCAGTTTTCTGACTGCGAGCCGTACGGCCAATGCGGTGAATGTAGTCCTCGGAATTGTTGGGGTAGTCATAGTTAATGACAAATTTGACGTCCTCCACATCTGTTAAGAGAAAATGGACGCGCCATGGCAGGAATAGAGGAGTGCGGGTGCACACCGCCACAGCAGCGAGAATAATAGACGTTAGCAGGGGAAACAAATGATTGATAGGTCATCGACTTACCATGCTGAGGAAAGGATGGTTAAAAATCAGGACTTTAAGGATCCAAATGACAATTAACATTGTCCTCTATTAAAAATGACAAGACAAACTGCTGCATCTTGCCAAGACTCAACTTGCTCAAAAACAAGACCGATTAAGGGCTTAAATTTAAAGGCTGACGCAAGCTTTCCAACCAACCGGTGCTCACTTGAAAGAAAATATGATTCTCTTTGGCAGGACTCGACATGACTGAAGCCAGCAAAAGGAGGGCACGCATCGACCAGCCGGGTAATCGCATTCAGTGCGGAGGCATGTAGATTAAAGCAACTGCTCTCGATGGCAAAACACTAAAATTTTATACAAGACACGTCCTATTACGTAAACGCCCAGTCCTTATACTTAAAAAGTTCAACAGTTCAAGCTGTTGCGCGAGAGCAGATGCGAGCAGGACGCAAGTGCGACCACACAACGGCGCCGCACTCCTCCATGGTTTGCCGCCCCTTGGATTACGCCCCAATCACAGAGCTCCGACCACCTCTGAATGCAATTTGATTGGCTGGCAGACAGGCAGAACTCCACAGAGGAGCTCCTTACCCCCTCCTGGTGAACCTGGACGCGTCATGCCAAGGTCCTGCCTCCAAGACTCCACCTTCAGGTGAGAGGGGCTCAGAAAGGCACAGCAGTTAAAAGGAAACGGCAGAACTTCATAGAAAACACAATATGAAAATGTTAAAGGACATATTGAGAAGGAACAAACCTAGTCCTCTGGAGGCGACATCTGTGGCAATGAGGATGGGCGCTTTTCCATATTTGAATTCTGTTGAAGTAGGAAAACAAGTCAAATCAAGTTAATCAACCAAGAATGAGTTGACGATCCGAGACCTTTATGGCAAACGCATACCATTGAGCACCCAATCTCTTTCCTGCTGGCTTTTGTCTCCATGGATACCCATTGCTGGCCACCTGCAACATAAAAAGCCAATGAAATTCCTCCATTTGACATTCACACAAAGCAATCGTAACACGGCAGAGCAGAGGTGGTCATCTTACCCATCCCTACGCATCCTCCTAGTAAGATCATCACACCTCCTTTTGGTCTCCACAAAGATAATGGTCTTGTTCTCCTTCTCACTCATGATTTCCTCCAGCAGACGTATCAGTCTGGAATGGAACGAGTTTGTCGTCATGCATTCCCTCACACAGCCATTGAAATCAAACTTTAGTCACTCCTAATGTTCCCAGCACTTACTTGTCCTCCTTCTCGCCATCATTGCAAACGTCGACAATCTGTAGGATGTTGTGGTTGGCGCTGAGCTGCAGAGCACCAACGTTGATCTGTACATACTCCTTCAGGAAGTCCTCTGCCAGCTGCCTCACCTCTTTGGGCCACGTAGCACTCCACATAAGAGTCTGTCGGTCTGGCTACAGGAGGAAGCAAATTTATTTATTTTTACCATTTCTCAAGAAATAACAGCTTCTTAAAATACACCAAAATAATACATACTCTAATTTGGTCCAAGATTTTCCGAATCTGAGGTTCAAAACCCATGTCAAGCATCCTGTCAGCTTCGTCCAGCACAAGATACGTGCATCTGCGCAGATTTGTTTTTCCGACTTCTAGGAAATCTATAAGCCTTCCAGGTGTGGCAATACAGATCTCAACTCCTGAAAAAGCAGTAGAAAAGAAAGACAAATTTAGTACACTATTAAAAAGCGTTCCAAAGAGATTCAAGCACGGTTCCACTCGTACCCCTTTCCAGGTCCCGGATTTGTGGTCCTTTAGGCGCGCCTCCATAGATGCAGGTGGACTTGAGACGAGAAGCTTTGCCGTACTCTGCCGCCACCTGCTGGACCTGCTGTGCCAACTCACGGGTGGGAGCCAACACTAAGCACTAAAGAGAAAAACACCTGATTAAAGTGCTGATTATAAGACACTGATTAAGATTTACACTTGACAGATAGTTGAACTTACAATGGGCCCATCTCCGTGCTCCAGGAATGGTTGGTGGTTTATGTGAACAATAGCAGGAAGCAAGTACTGTAGAAGAAAACTCATTAAAACCTGTTGAAATGACTCAAATAGAAATTGTATGACAGGATGATTCATAAGGATCATACCGAGAGGGTTTTTCCTGAGCCGGTCTGTGCAATGCCGACCAGATCTTTGCCACTAAGTGCAACTGGCCACCCCTGAGCTTGGATGGGGGTTGGATCAGTCCAGTTCTGTTTTGTGATCACATCCATCACATAGTCTGCATAAAACAGAACAAATGGTTAGTTTAAACTTACAAAACTCAGTAATGAACATTATAAAATTTAACACTCAGCACTAACATACTTGGAAAGCTTGCTTCATGGAATTTCATGATGGGTTTGGGGGTGTCTCGACCCTTCACTGTGATCTCTTTGGTTCTCCTGTAGTGTTCAACGTCTTGCTGCAATAAAAAAAGACAAGCCACATCTTTAAAATCTCCAACTGATGAGGGAAAAAAATTGAAATATCACAACCCACAATTGTGCGTTTACTTACAGGTGACCTCCGAGCAACCTCATGGTGCTCCTGGTAGAAGTTCTTCTCAAACTTCGGGAGCTCATCCAGGTTCCAGTGCTTTTTCCGCAGACGGTCACCTGGATTCCCAAACTTCTTGCCCTGAGGAGGTCCATTTCTGCTGCCTCCAAAGCGTGGGGGGCCACTGCTGTAGCTACTGGTAAATAAAAAGGGCATTATATTAAAACATTTGGACTCAATTAATTGGTGGATGCCAGTATGTGTGTATAATATTTACACACACATACATGACACAGACAATTGCCATGGTCCCAATACTTTAAGAGTTAAGCACATTTCAGTGTTTTGGGAGAGGTACCTTCGTTTAATAACACCCAAACACAAAGAAATTGTGTACTATACTTCAAAAACACAAATATGGTAATACCATAGTACCATATCAAATTGCATTTCCGTAACACTTTTGATAAATACGCCATACAGTCATATAGCATAGGTATGCCATGGTAACACTATAAAAACATGGTACACGGACTTTTGTGCTTATTACTTGACAAAAACAACAAATGGCAGGCAAGCAAAACACAAAAGGCCTGAACAATAGATGACAAAAGCTCTAGTTTCGATTGACATCGTGAATTCTTTTCTGCGCCACGTTTTAACGCCGCTGCCATTTTATTTCCTACCGGCAGGAGACAAAGAGGAAAAAACCGGCCGGCATTTTAGAACATCACAGCCACATGGCCCGAAGAGGCCTTAAAACGATATAAAACCACGAAATTCATGTTAAATGTAACAATAACAAGTATTTTCGACGTTTAAGACATATTTTACAAGTTAAAACAACAGACACGCCTTTTCCACACGATTTTTATCGAGAAAATGGATACGAAACGTTACCTACGCATCCCCATTACGTTACACAACACCACACATTCGGTCAGATTTAAAACCAGAACAAAACGGATAGCTAACGGATTCGATACATCGTGAAAATAATCGATTAACAGACACAAAAATCAAATAAATTACAAAAAGCACCGGATTAATATTTTAAATGATCACTAATTTTCCTACGAAAAACCAAAAAACCTCTTACCCTCTGTCGCGACCGCGGTCTCTGTCGGAATATCCAGGCATATTGTAATCTGAGATTATAAATTAAAAAATAAATACTCGGACGTTCTTTTTCCTCAGTAATGCGCAGTGACTGTGCTTGCGAACGCCGATAAGAACGTGCACTCGCCGAGCTTTATAGGAAGAGGAAGTGGCTTCCTGAAAACTGCTGACGTCTTTCTGACGTTCGCGCGTCCTCGTCGCTGAGCATGCGCGTTTGGAGATTAGACTTAAGATTCATGTGTTTTAGGATCATGTTTGTTATCAAACCCCTGCAAAAGCTATTGTGGCGGTACCATTATAAAATGATGGTATCAGATGGTTATGCATACTTTATATAATCATACTTCATGGTATTTACATTGATTGAACTCTTAGGTTCTTGAACTTACCATGGTACATGTCCAAAAACATGTCAGTATGATGGCACTTTTTTTTATTAGTGAACAGAAGTTAATACTTAATAACAATGCAAAACGTTTCATTTAATTGGCTATAGAGAGTTACGTGCTTTTATCAAATCTTTTGAACCCTGTGAAAGTCTCTTTAAGTTATAACCACAGGCATTGTCTTATTTATAAATGCAAAACTGTTATCCTCAAAACCTATAATCCAAAGGGAACCAAAGACTTCCTCCAGGTTTAGGACTACAAACAACTCTTAGTTTTGTAGATAAATACAAATTGGGCCTATGTTCATTTTATACTATAAAAATATAATACGAGGACGGGAACCGCAATCTAGATTGAACTGAATATTATAATTTTTTTTACATGTATAATCACAAATGTGTGTTATTTCATAGCTCTGATGATTTAACTATTATAAAATGTGAAAGAGGTAGGTGAGGTCAAACTTGTGATTGGTTTCGTACAATTATGTAGTAAAACTGCTTTATTGGGAATGCACTCATTTTGGGTTACATTACATTGTGTAAAAGGTAAAAAGTTAAGTCTTTAGATTTGGACAAATCAAGTCTGACACCTAGAATACTTGCTTAAAGGGGAATATTTACACCTTCCCCCACTTTACAAGATGGAGAGAAATGTCTTTCTTATTCTAATAGTGGCATCAGTCCCTTTGTTCCAAGATGGTGCTTAATAGCCCACTTTGGTGTCACAAAATGATTGTGAAGCACTATTTTGCCACAATACCAAACCCGATACTGTAGTATTTGCAATCATTCTTATTGCAGTAAGGTAATGCATCAAGGTTGTAACCCCTTTTAACACAGAATCATCTTTAACTCAATTACTGGAATGATTGGTTGATACCTCAATGAAGGAATAACTTTTTTGCATCATTCAGACACAGTCATACAGAACCAGGCGGCCACAGTGATCCCATCAGGAAGGCAAGTTTAATCAGATCTAATTACACACAAAAATAAAACACTCGTACAAAAAATGATAGTGTGTGTTACATTTAGCAAATTCCACCGGTCAGCTATGAAAGTTAAAAGTGTTGCTAGTAAATCATGCTATAAAGGAACGACCCTCTCAAAGTCAACAGGGCATCCAGTTCAAATGAAGGCCTATTTAACTATACAGTAAAAAAAAAAGGAAAAAAAAAGGTTAAAAGAAGAGAAAACAAAGAGATCTTTGTGTGTGCACCAGATTTTAAATGAAATATATAATCATTCAGTCCATAAAGAGTTTGGTAAATATATTTTTTTTGCCTATTATATACAGCCATTATATAGTGTGTGTGCAAAATTTATTTTTTTCTTTCAAATCTAATTAAATTAAAGATAAATGACAGTCAGTGACTCACATATATGAACAATACTCTATAACTATACAAAGCACCATCTCAGAATATTTAACTGATCCATCCAGAGGCTTTTTTATTATTTTTTCACCTTCTTTCACACGCAAATTTATTTAAAACAAAAAGTAACAAAAGATGTATAGCTCATTTTCAGCGTATGCAAACTCTTAACAACAGTCCATGGTCATAGAGGATTGCTATAGACAGGCAGCATCTCAGAAACATTCAACAATATATATATTTATATATATATATAAAACTGCATTTGTTTATTTATGCAGTTTCTCTTAATAATCCTGAAGAAACAGGTTTTCAAGCTGTGCATTTTGGAGGCTTACAAAAAGCACATCATACATGCTTTTGCTGTTTTCTGCTCGATTTACACCTAAAGCTGTTGTATTTCTATAAAAGATAGAATTGTTTCTTGTTCTTTAGTACAGCGATCCTCCTTGCAGTTCGTCTGTAATGCTCACTGAAGGCCAGTGACATTTTTGCATGGTAAAAAGTTCAGTAAATTGGTACTACAATGGGTTAATAATAAATCACAAAAATAACAAGTGATACAGACACTCATCTCCCTTGATTTCCATGAGGGGTAAACAAATGCATTTTCTTCTTTTATGAAAACAAAAACAAAAAAAACAAAACAACAAAAAACTGTAAGAATATAATGAGAAGGTATGAAATGGAAGACATTTCACATCTCATTAACATGCTCATACATATTCATCATATTTAAATCTTTTAAAGGGTTCAGTTGACATCCGAGACGAATTAGAATTCAATTACCAAAAAAGCCGACACCAATAATGCATATTTAAATGTTTTTCTTCACAATTTTTAGTTTTCTTTAAAAAAGAAAAAAAGAAAGAAAGAAAAAAAGATGGAACTTGTCAGACGTTCAAAGCAAGCCAATGCCAACCTTTTTCATTGGGCACATCCTTTTTTTAAAACTTCATTTTTTGCTCTGGAAACATCGGCAACGGTTCCTGCGACGATGCCAATATATTATATCTGTATAATTTTATTCTTTTAACCTCGTCCTGTCACACCGTATAAAAATAAAGCTAGACTACCTACCTACCTAAGATTTCATGTATTCGTTCGTTCACTTTCAACAAGCTTATGAGTCAGACTGCGGGAGACACCAGTCTCCAGGAATGGAGCACAGGTAGTCAGGATGGTGTCTGGTGTAGGACCGCCCAGAAGAGGCCAGCGGAGCCCAGTTCCCTGATCGAGAGGAAGGTCATCTCGCGGCTTGCTAAAGTCCGAGCGGGCCGAACATCAGCACCCTGTGCAACAACAAACGTTTCAAGTCCCGAATGACAAACTCTGCAGTATTTTTGTTGACATTGGCATCTTCCTCTCGTCTCGTCTTCGGTGAGGACAGTAGTGCTTCTACATAAGCTTATGCCCCGCTAATTTGATGATGATTCCCTGATGATGGGTGATTCATAAAGTCTAGTCTGTGAGAATGCTACATGAAATACTGTTAATATGTTGTCTTAATGCTAATAATCAAAGTATGGACTTCAAAAAAAAAGAGGAAAAGGAGGTTCCAAAATAGTGAATAAAAGAGTTACTAGCAGCTGAAAAGATCCACTGTTTTCTTCTCTTCTTTTCAAATAATGCAGAAAGATCTGTATAGCAGCATCAGGCGTTGAATGCTGCGGTATAATCCACCCTTCCGTCGGAGCGTCCTCGTGAGGCCCACGCGCCTGTCGGCTGACTGACAGGACTGTCCCGCCTGGAGAAAGGTTCCTCTGCGAGCGCCGGCCGCTGACCATCATTCCACAGCGAAGCCGCAGGTCTCCTCGATGGCCGTCAGCAGTTTGTCGTAGAGTTTATCGTGGTTCTCGTATGGAGGAATGTCAATACGGTTGAAGCTGAGGTGGAGTTGAAAAGAAACAAATGGCATTGGTGAATTAGTGAGTCTGAATGCAGAAAATGTTGGTAGTTTGTACCAATGACAGGGCGATTTATTTACTGATTATTGTATCAGGTGAAAACATTTAGTACAAGTGTTAGCTCTTCCTTGCATCGGCTTCAAAATCTACAGACAGCTATGTCAATTTCTGTTTTAAAATATTTTTTATTTATTTATACACTACCATTTCAAAAGATTTTTTGAAAGAAGCCTCTTAATCTCACTACGGCTGCATTTATTTAATCAAAATACAGTAAAAACAGAATAAATAGTGTGAAATATTATTAAAATTGAAAATAACTTTATTCTTTTTTAATATATTTTAAAATGTAATTTATTCCTGTGATCAAAGCTGAATTTTCAGCATCATTACCCCAGTCTTCAGTCACATGATCCTTCAGAAATCATTCCAATATGATGAGTTGCTGCTCAATAAACATTTATTATTATTATAAATGTTGAAAACAGTTGTGCTGCTTCATATTAAGGAAACTTTGATTCATTTTGTTGAGGATTCTTTGATGAATAGAAAGTTTAAAAAACATTTATTTGTAATAGAAATCTTTTGTAACATTACAAATGTCTTTACTGTCACTTTTGAGTAATGCAATGCCTTTGCTGAATACAAGTATGAATTTTTTCAAAAACATCTTGCAAATGTTTCAATGGTAGTGTATAATACTTTAAATATTTCTACAATTTAATAAAAAGGAAATATAAAAAACAAAATGATAATACAATTTTGTAAATGTCTCACTGCTCTCTAAATATTGCCATTGTCCTTTGAGAAAGAAGCGTGCTCACCAGGTGTGTGCTTTGGGCAGGTTGTTGGTGCTGGCATCAATCTGGTGAATGGTGAAGAGTCGTGGTCCAGCGGCGCCTGATCATACAGCGTTTTAGTACAAACACATATGTGTGATTTCAAGTAACCAAGACACTTTGTCAGACATCTATCTATCTATCTATCTATCTATCTATCTATCTATCTATCTATCTATCTATCTATCTATCTATCTATCTATCTATCTATCATCCATCCATCTATCTATCGTTCTGCCCAAGGGTGTAACTTTGGTTTGAGAAGTGGGGGGGACACAAAATGGGGGAACATTTTTTCGATTTGAATCCCATTTCCTGCATTTACATGCATTTTGGGACTATGGTGATACAAAATAATTAATAATAATAATTTTGAAAATAATTAAGTTGATTATAATGATAAATTCTGCCAAA
>NC_139963.1:20880283-20887783 GCF_963993115.1 Abramis brama | reverse complement strand
TCTTTGTGAAGAATTTTCGGAGCCTGATGAAGTCGGTATAAATATGTGTTTAATTCTACAAAATATGCCTGATGTTACAGTTACTGCACTTGCCGCCCAGAACAAAAGAGAACATCCCAATCGAGTGAAGGAATTGCTGAAACTGAAATGGAAGCACACATCTTACCTAATTCAGACTAAAACACATCTATTTAGCCTCACATACTGACTTTATCTGTAGTTCACTGTTTTAATACCCTGCATTTTCTTTCTCATTTTTAGGAAAAGCACTTAATTACCATTGTTTATTTCTATACCAAATGTCATACACTTGCAATGAAGCTAAAAATATAAACAATTACATCATTATGTTGATATCCTATATTTTTACAATAAAACTTACGACAAACATGTCTTCTAATATACTCAGTTTTTGCGTATACCGAGCTGCATCGAACACATTTGTAAATTACTTTCCTTGAACCCATTGTGCGAGTTCACTTTAATACCACTTGCTTTATATACATGTTGCTGCTGATTGGACTGCAGTTCTGACACACCCACCAAACAAAAGAAAACGTATCTCAAACCCCGTTGCACACCGGTGCACGCCGTTTCCAGGAAACATGACGTTCAACCCGGAAACCGTAGCAAAACGTTGCGCACCGTTTTGAACTTGAACGTGCCCCAGATTTCATTTTTTATATTTTTTTTACTAGTGGGTGCAGGACACTATAGTTCATTTATGTAAGCGAGGATAGCAACATGAAGTAAACTGTGACATATTATACCCAAAACTTCTTCACACAGTGGACTACCATAAACATTTGGGACCACAAATTATTCAGACACTGTTTTGCTTAAGTGTTTTTTCTTTAATTGCTAATGCGACCTTTTTACACCACAGACTGAACAAAATTAAGCATTGCTTGGTAATTGGTTGAGCTAAATTGTGTACTTAAATTTAACAGCTGACAGCTATTCAACCTAATTCATTTGTGAGGATGGCCAAAACCAGTGAAATATCAACTGATTTGAGTTCTTGTCATGTTTTATTACCATTTTCTAAACTACAGTGAATAAACTGTGGTATTGTGAGATATCTTGAAGGTGTCTGAATACATTTTGCTTTGACAACATTAAATCTAACATGGTCCATGTAACATTGTTATACTCTAATCCTGCCACTAGATGGACACACAAGTCTTAGAAGTCAGCAGGAAACTGCATTCAAACCCATTTAACTGCCATACTGTGATGCATGTATTAGTTGAACAGGAAACAAAATGTATGCTGGGAGTTGATTTTACCCATCTGGAATTGATGATAACCGTTTGTCCATCAACGGAAAAGGAAAGCCGTTTTGAATAATGTTCACAGATGAATCATTTACAATAAGAACAGGAACATGTATTTAGAAAGAAAACTCACATTTTGAGAGACAAACAGAGGAGAGTCTGCTGGCAAAAAGAGAACGCAAAAGAGCTCATAATGAAACAAGAATCAACAATGACTTTGCTTTTCAGTGATGACGAGAACTGAGGGATTTGAAATGTTGTAAAAGCAACTCGGAGATGTCTGTGTTTTTATTACTCAACGGGTGAGTAAGGTATTTTATTGAACAGATAAATTGCCATATGTAGCTCTCTAACAGAGTTCATTTTAAAGCGCATTATCTATAGTGAAGGGTCATAATCATCACAGCCAGGCAGAGCCGAAGCACAATGTTCTTTATATCTGCTTTTTAACCACTAGAGGGCCAAAAGTTACATGAATGTTTTTGCTCCGAGTCAAACTCATACCTAGCGACTCCACCATAGTCGAGACCTTCCTCTCCTCTGAACTTGACCATTAACCTCTTCCACAGGTCCTTCGGCCTCATCTTCATCACCTGCCGGTATGATTCCTGAGGAAATAGTAGAGACACAGAGTTGAAATTTATGAAGCGTTAACAGAAAGGTCACAAATCTACTACTGCATTATACTGATTAGTAAATACTCTGTTGACAAACTCATTTCAAACTTCTTTTGCTTCACATAATTGTCAAGGGTCATTAACAAAATTGTATATGCTGGTGTTATTTTAGTATCATTGAGATACTATTATAGATTTTATTAATAGTTTGAATAATTTTATTTAATTTTTTTTTAGTTAAAGCTTTTGTTGTGTGTTTTTGTCATTTTTATTAGCTATTGTTGTTTAAATAGTTTTTATTAATTTTTATTCAGTTGTTATAATACATCAAATTAAACTAAATGAAAATGAGAAACGATTCCTTGGCAACCAGCTTCAATAGAATACGTTTAATTTATTCATTTAAACAATTAATTATATTTCAGTTAATGTTTATTTTATTTCAAGTACACACACACACACAAAAAAGAAAGTTTAATTGTACTTTTATTTAACTATAATAACCCTGGGATCTGCACAAGAGCAGAAAACACAATAAATAAAAACGAGCGCAGCGTGTTGGAATGCAGCATCCAGAAATGCCTGTGTGTATCCAGCTCAACACCCTTAAACACCCCAAAGCAGATGACCAAACAGACACACAGACCAAAAACATTCAAGCTGAGCGAGGGGGGGGGGATAAATGTTTTTCCAACAGGCCTGAGACGAGGCTCAGAAGTGTGTGCAGTATGTCACACGCATTAGCTGAACTCAGCGTGGTGTTTGCCGCATGCTAATGAGGTTTAACATCATGTCTGATGCATTATGGCTTTTTCCACACGTAAATTGCTTTGTGGGTGATACCCAGCTGAGTTCAAAGGCTTTAGGAACGCTAAAGGTTAACCAGGCCTTAGGGCTTTGAAATGTCTCTATTACAGGCTGGTTCAGATTGACAGGTGTTACTGGTGCAATTAACACCCTCGAACAACAACAGAGATCCCCTCTGCCTCCATGCTCACGAGTGAAGTGGATTCTGCTGCTTTGTGATTGGTTCAGTGGTTGCAGGGCGCACAAAAAAACAAACAAACAAACAAACAAACAAACAAACCCCAATAAAAATAGCCCAAAGAAATGGAAAATGTGAGAGTTTTATTTGTTTTGGCCACTTGACTCTATTGGATAGACATGCAGAAGAGAGAATAAAAATGTTGGTGAAAAGAGGCAGGAACGGGACGCTGAAAAAAGATCATGAGGTGGATTTGAATTTGTGCCACATGGATGATGACAATAAATGAGTCTAAAACCATTTGATTTCTCAGTATTTTAGACTTGTTTTACTGTAAAAAAAAAAAAAAAAAAAAAAAAAAACTCGAAACACAAAAGGACATAAGATTAATCTAATGAAATTTAGGGGGGTTTATGCTTTTTCATAGTTTTTATTTGCCAATGGAATAAAATTGAAAGGTAATTTAGTTGGTAAAATGTTTATTTTTCAATATTCCTTCTAGTGTGAAAAGTATTGATTTTGAGTTCGATTTGTTCTAATTCCGAAATGAAACATTCTGAATCTATGTGGCTACAATGGCTGATATGACTATTCCTCTGATTAAAACACTGTTCTAAAGTTTGGGGTCTGTAAGACTTTATTTTTTTTTAAAGAAGTCTCTCAAGCTCACAGAGGCTGCAGTTATCTGATCAAAAATACAGTATAAACTAATATTGTGGAATTTTTGTCCTGTGATACATTTGGTTTCAGGAAACTTTGATAAATAGAAAGTTGAAAAGAACAGTCTTTATTGATTTAGAAATCTTTTGTAACATTATAAATGACTTTTAAACAATTGAATGCATTCTTGCTGAATATAAGTATTACTTTTTCAAAAAAAAAAGAAAAAAAAAAATCTTACTGACCCCAACCTTTTAAATGGTAGTGTAGTAGTGATGCGCGGGTCGGCTTTTTTTCCAACCCGCGGGTCCCGCTTTTATGAAATTATTTGGCCCGCCCCAGCCCGCCCTGCACCACTGTATCTATTTTTACAACCCGCCCCGCACCCGCGACCATTAAATAGACATACTAGGCATTGTAATGTAAATGAAAACAGCCTTTATTTCAGCCTGAAAGTGCTTGGAAACATCACCATGTAAACTGGCAATAACAGACGATTCTGAATATATAAATCAGGTAATATTAATAAGATAATGATTTAAACATTTTCAATATTTTCAAAGCAGTGTTTGTATTCATCTAATTCATCATTCACCTTTTTTTCTTTTAATTATGTAAAATCCCGACCATCTTCACTTTTATTTCTCCGTCTTTGTTGTGGCTGGAGGCGGGAGCTGCTTGGCGCGAGCTGTGTCACGTGACACCAAAGGTTTGGGGAAATCACGCAAGTTGCATTGCTACGGCCTTATGAAAGAACCTACTAAAATATGATTAGATTGATATTCCCAAATATTTAATATAGGCTGGACATTGCATGCAACATATATGGATTTTTATTTTATTTTGTTTTTAATGACCCGCCCCAATCCGCCCCGCAAATAAAGTGACAATTTCTTTACCCGCCCCAACCCGGCGGGTTGTGAGACGTTATGAGACGACCCGCGCATCACTATAGTGTAGATACATATTGAATATGGTCAAAAGGCAGAAAGTCCTAATTATAAGCTGTGTTTAATGTTTGCTAATATATTTCCAAACTGATTATTTGCTGCTGGAAAAGAATCCATTCATCAGAGTTTGGATTGTTTGGACGGATGTTCGTTCTCACCTCAAAGATCTCCTCACGCGAGACCTCGATGCGACAGTGTCCCGCCTGAGGCTGCTGCTGGGACAGCTCCTGTCTCAGGATCTTCAGTTTCTGCACCAGATCTCGCTTGTACTTGGGCACCGTGAGACATTCGGGGTCCTCGGGGAGATTTCCGGGAGATATGGGAGATATGACCGACTGAGCCTCCTGCTTCAGCTGTCCGGGGCGACTGCGGAGGAAGAGCGAGGGGGAATAAAAAGAGATGAAACGTTCTGCATGCATAAACACTGACCCCATCTTCACCCTCGATGCTAGAGCAGCGTACACGGACAAAATGAGCTTCTAAAGGAAATTTCTCTTCACAAGCTCCAGTATGGTCCTGAACTGGTATAGTGCTGAATACACAGTCGGCTCCAAAAGTATCTGGACACTTTTGAACACTTAACGACACTTAAAATGTTAAATGTAATTGCATTAGATTGTGGAATGTCAAATGATGAGGCATCGGCAAACAAATGCCGCTTGAGCAGAACTGACTTCACAAACTCCAGTGCTTGACGAATACAGATGGAGTGAGAGGGCAGAGGTGTGTTCATATAGCACCAGAAATACAGATGAAGTGAGCTGTGCATGCATTCATCCATAAACAACACATTTTTTAATATGTAAACACACGCTCACTTCACATATCACTCCGTACGCACTTCACAGACACTCTCAGACTCATTTATCCATGTGACACCATGATCCTTACGCTCGTTCTCCGTCTGCACGTGACCCACATTCTTCAAATATTCCCTTCCTCCCATTCTTTTTCCTTGACACGCAGAAACTAACTTCTCTGTGCCTGCAGTTTTACAGTTTCTTGATGCATTTACAGCACTATACTGATCTAAAATCGGTTTGATTCTGAATCAATGTGTAAACAGCCAAGATTATATCTTATTGTTACTTTATAAAAACAGCCTGAGGTTCATTATAATATACAAGCAACAAGAATTCATGGGTCAGTGACAAATAAGGATGACTGAGATGATATAAAGGAGAAGAATCTAGCTCAAAACAAGTTCTTAGAGTCTAAGGGTGTGTTCACACTTGGCATGTTTGGTTGGATTAAAACGAACTGGTGCGATTACTCTGATAGTGCGGTTCATTTGAATAAGTGTGAACGCTGCCATCTGAACCCTGGCGTGCACCAAACAAGCGGGCCGAGACCTGAAAAGATGGGTCTCGCCCACTTCCAAATCAACTTTGGAGTGGTTCGAATGAAATATAAACGCAACACGGACTAAATACAAGTAAGCAAACCAAAAACAGGACGTGATGTCACAAGATGCGACCCTAAAAAGGAAAGAATGTTCAAGCATACCATGTTGTCCATCTCAGTTCGGTACAGGATCAGAACCGTGTCTCCTTACAGCAGATCGTTTGTGTGTGTGACGGAGGGATTCGTGTCGCTGTTTTGACTCCTTTACACATTTTATAAACTCTTCACAAGTTCTCAGCTGGTCAAAATACCATCATATGTAGGCTACGCACAAACAACGAGCGCATTTAAACCCGCACACAGCAATGTTTTGGATGTTCGGTAAGTTCCGTTGCGAAATATACGTCAGAAAAGTTCGACCAATCAGGTTGTGAACGTATTCCTATGCCTTTCGGTATTTTTAGATTCGGTGTTAAAAATGCCAACGTGAATACTAAGCGGATCAGGATTAAACGGCTTTTTTTGGTCCGGACCAAACGAACCAAACTACAAGTGTGAACACACGCTTAAGCTTATAATCCAAAGTTCTTAATCACGTTGTTGCCATTTTCATAAAAAAAAAAAAAAAAAAATAGTGGAGTGACTATCCAGAAAACAAGTAACAAGTATTTTCAATAGACCTTGAATTCACTTTTTTGTCCAATGTTAATCATTATTTAAAAATAAAATAAAGTATATATTTGAAGCCAAATTGTATTTTTTTCTTTCGTTTCCCCAATATATATATATATATATTTTTTTTTAGCCATGAATATAATATAGTTTTCTTAGGGTTACTCCATTTGACCTGGTGAAAAAGTGAAAAAATCTCATATTTAAAAATAAATAAATAAGAAAAAACACATGATTTCCTGCAAGTGACACTGACTTTGATTTGGTGGATAAAAGTTTTTCAAATATTAATATTTTTAAACTTTTTACAATCATATTTCAACAACTTTTATCCACCAAATCAAATTGGCTTCACTGCTTGCATTATTTAAAAATAATTAACAATAATAAAAGATCATGCCAAATTACTCGTGCCAAATCATATTTACAAGAATTACAGCCTGTTTTGTCATTATAATCCCTGATAATCATTTTGCCATTAAATATCTTATAATCACTTTTTTGACATTAAGAACAACAAAAAAATTAAGAAGTTTAAACCATCTACATTAAATACGAGATTTATTCATTAGTATCTGTTAATAATATTCTTGAATAACTGAACAGATTCAAGCAAAAAAAAAAAAAAAAAAAAAAAAAAACCACTTCTTTTTTTTCCCGACTAATCCGTTAATGACCCTTGAAATGCTGGATGTGGATCATGAGGGTGTATCCATCAAAAAACAAACACAGCTCATGCATGCACACACGCACAGCCATGACAATCACCCACACGCCCGATGCTCCCATCACGCACTTGATCGTGAGATCATGAAGCCATCAAGGCTGAGAGGAAAGCTCACAGCACTGAAGAGTTTTGCCAGATGACAGAGAGGTGAGAATTTCTGCTCTGATTTAAGACAGATGTTTCGACAGATATCCACATAATCTATCTGATGCCTTTTCCAAAAGTGAGACAACTGCAGCGCCAGGAACGTTTACACTGACTCGCTTTG